>NC_090797.1:5262500-5632500 GCF_040054535.1 Antennarius striatus
CGTCTGTTTTTATGCCTCTCCATTTAGACTCTTCCCCCTTTCATTGCACTCCCTTCTCTTCTCCTTGAAGCAGACGGTGAAAAGAATTTCACAACTTTGCATGGTTTAAATATTGATCGCTGTGAGCCAGAGGTCAAAGATGCAGACATGATCTTCCCAGGAGGATCGACATGGGCTGGGGTCAATCTTTTGGGAAATTATCATCTTCTTCAACTATCAGTGTGTTCGATGTCGAATAGGTCAGAGAGATACTTAATAAAACTGGGCTTGCGCCCATTCGCCACTTCGCCATAGCGAATGTAAATACGAGTAGCGCAATCAAGTTATCCAAGACTGTGTAGCCACAGTGGCGTTCTATTTTTATCGAAAAAAAGGCTAAAACTTACAACTTTCTCGCTCGCTAGCGGCAGTAGCTAGTGAGCCACACTGTGTGGCTGTCTTGGCCACACAGTGTGGCTTTTTGTGGCTTGCTCAATTCTTTTACACTGAGCCACAGTGGCTTAGTCATACTAGTTCCTAGTGCAAGCCCAGTAAAATAAGTGCAAGATAGCTTTTGAATCCTCATAAAAAAAATATAATATTGTAAACCAAAGAGAACTGGATGATAATAAATGGGATTCCCCCCATGAACTCTCTTCATTCATGAAGTCATAACCAACAGTTTTTGAACCATTAATAATTATTTGGTTATTGGAATTGCATATTTTCTAAAGAATATAAAACAAAAGGTAAAAGATTATCACTAATAACCCTTCTGAGAAGGAGATAAGAGAGTGGAGTACTGTGGATCGAATAAAACAGGCCAGTCTGGGGCAGATTTACGCTGCTGTCCCCTTTATCCTCCCCTCACTGTTGCCTCTTCAGACCTGCAAGACTACTTTAAATCCTTAAAAGACATAAGATGGTATTGACCTTTGATACAAATCCATAATTCCACACAATCTTGCCCAGCATAGGTGTAATCCATCTTATTTGATAGCAAAAACAGCCCACAAAGGCAGACAGCAAGGCAGCCAGACAGAAGGTGTAGATAAATGGAACCGAAAAGGGTGATAGGGGAGAGGAATACAAAAGGTTGGTCTATTTCAGGACTGGTAATCTGTCTAGCACACACAACGTCAGCGACGCCACATGTGTCTTTACATGTCACTATGACACTGTGGGGGAAATAGCGGTGCACTCAGTGGTGGGGATGAGCTAGAAAGGAAAATAGATCGGACAAATCAATGGAGGCAGGAGCTTTTCTTAGCATGGACCTGACTTCACAGACTTACAGCACACATCATGGGGCAGAAAAACTCAAGTGTGTGTGTGTGTGTGTGTGTGTGTGTGTGTGTGTGTGTGTGTGTGTGTGTGTGTGTGTGTGTGTGTGTGTGTGTGTGTGTGTGTGTGTGTGTGTGTGTATGTCTGTTAGAGGGGGAAAAGCAGGCTGTACTGTACTTGCGGAACAACTAACACTCATTTCTGTTCATTGGTAAGTTTGAAGTCCACTGACATTAAACAGGTGGGAGGGGATACATGGTGGGGCACTCTGAGGTGGATGTGTGCGACAGCTGAACCGTGAAGCTTTGGTATTCTCACATCAAGAACATCATCGCTGGGATCTGGAGAGAATAAATGTTAAGAATAAAATGTGGAACGACTCCCCTGGTGGTTGGTCTGTGTAGAAAATAGAGCAAATGAACGTATTGAGATTGAAAAGAGAACCACTTTGACAGCGTTACGACCGCCATCGCTCACCAGTCCTCCGTAGTCTCTCTCAGTTTCTCCCATCTTTGGACTTATATTGCATAAATACTTAAAGATGATTGGAGGAGAGTGTTGTCGATCGGATTTTGCTCAGCGTTATTCGACAAAAAGAAGTGTCAACAACAGTTACGCACCAAGCTGTCTTGATCTGTGAGAGACAGTAACTTAGTGGGGACTTAATAGATGAGATGCAAAGAGGAGAGGCTCTTTATAGAGTGCAGGCTCCATTGGGTTCAGAGGACTCATCCGTATTGGCTGAGCTCAGTCATGCAAATTTCCATGTTTGGATTCACAAAAATGATAGACTATACCCACAGAGCTCTTAAGCTGCTTTCACATTCCAGAAACGCAAGGCACATGAACAATGGGTGGTTTGAATGGTGCAGAAGTGTTTCCTTTTTATTCAAAGACTGCATCAAATCAGGCCAGTTACCTTGTTCTACAAGTTCTGCCTTGAATGGAAGGTGAGGCTTTTTTCTATTTGAAAGGAAGTCTAACTCTTAATGGCTTCATCAGCAGCGTTTCCTTTGTGAAATAAGCGACAATGCCTGCTGATTAACCCATCTCTTCATTACTCAATTGTCAAAATTGACAAATGAGAGGATTTGTTGCCTCTTGTGACATGAAGATGGCTGAAATTTTATATTATAAAACTATTCATAAGGAAAGACAAGAAACAAGAGTCTCTATTAGCATCTTCCAGGAACATTATAAGGCTTATTATTACAAAGCCTATTCTCCCCCATGAGCCAATCATCTTTACTTACAGCCTGAACTTATAAACGTGTTAACACATCTTACCAACCACTCTGCACTAACAGAAGTGGACGGCTGGGATTCATGATGGTTGGAAATGATAATGTGGCACGTATGGCTGCTGTACCTAACTTTTCCATCTTGATGTACAGACGATTGTGAAGAATGAAAGTGGTCATAAATGATTTGTAAATCAAAATAGGAGCATTAAAACAGGAAATCATGATAATCGTGCATAAGAAAGGTGGAACACATGCTGACAGAAGTGTTGACCAGCAGATGATTCCACTGAGGGTTAAAGAGGCATTTTTATTGGGGTATCTATAATAATCCGGTCAAGGATCTCCTGCCCTGTCATGGTCCTGAGACTCTCTCTCCATTTCTCTGTCTCTCCCTCTCTCTTTCTCCCTCCCTCTCTCTTTCCTAAAAGCCACCATGGGAAGGCATAACTAAGGACACGTCAACACCTGCAAGTGAGGGTCAAACTAGCAGTTAAATTTTGCCACGATCCACATATCAAACACCACTCAGGAAGTGTACTGGTGCATCTCAGCTGTGTTTTATGAGCAGCTTCTTGCCAATACAGTAAACATGTGTTTCTTTAAATGAAAATCATTATATGTGCAACTTCTGATGTGACTAAGTTAACATCTTATAGTTAACAAATATTCTTTATGCGGACATAAATAACTGATATTGAAACAAGACAGTATTCATCTATTTCTGTCTGACTCCTCTATCAAGATTCACAATAAGGCATCTATAAAAAGAAAGACACACTGCTTAACACCCCGGGACTGATTCTCATGACCAAATCTGTTTAAGCTGAGCAAATCCTAACTGGCTTTCATTGTGGATGAGTGCAATATGATGAAGCAAACCGCTACACCCTATTTCTCTGTTGGATCTTTCAAAGCAGTACAAGAAAATTATCCTCCCAATCCAGTAGTATAATTTATCTTTTCCGACAGTGCTCCTCCTGGACCCAACCAACGTTGTCCCAGAGGACTATGAGCAAATGAAGCAACATGAACTCAATCCAAACCACTCATCCCAAACAGTGCAGTCATTAGCTGCCCCAGATGTTAATACACGCAGCTAATTTGCATAGGGTAATGAGGAATATGAGTCAAAAAGTGAAGTAACGGGTAAGTGCTTGTTGCTGTCTGAGAATTTGTGCCGGTTGTAAGAGTTTATCATCCTCCTCAGAGCTGCAGCTATTCTCCTTTGTGTTCTTTAATTTGTGTGGTTCACCCTTTGGAGGCGAGCCTCCAGACAACAAACTCAATCTCAAAAGATTAATGTAATTGTGTGCATTCTAGTATATGTCGGGTGCTCACATATGCACACAAGGAAATGCCTTTAGAAACAAAGAAAGATGTTTCCTTGGAGAAGCATTTGTTTCCCGCAGATAACAGGGAGCATTCAATGAAGCCAACATTGAATTATATGGTAGACAGCATCAAATTGATTTGGAGCTTGCTCATCAACAGAATGCTGCAAATTTCTGGTTTCAGTGCGTTGGGTTTTATGCCAACGAGCGCAATTTCCATTGATTGTGCCCAATCTATGTCACAGTTGGACATAGTGAACATGGAAAAAAGGTGGTGCTCTTTCTATTGCATGGATTTCATTAATGTTGGATGAAATTAAAATTACAGATAGCAAACAATTTTCTGCAGAAGAAAATAAAACCAAAATAGGTTGATTGGCACTGGAGTATTTTTGTGCTTTTTGAAAGTCCCATATGTCTGAATGTGGGGCAGTCAATCATGCTTGTTGCACTTATTCAAACAACGCTTTATAATGACCGTGGCATTCAGGGGCTGAATGAAAAGCCTTCTTCCTAATAAAGACCACATATTATTCCCCAACTCTCTGGAGGGCATAGTGATTCTCTGCCTTCATCAAAAGATGCTACCTTGGCAAATAACAAAGTGAGTTTCTTTTTTAGGCTCTGCTGCCGTCATTCAATTATGCACTGTCTTTCAGAACAGGTCTTTGTGAAGCATCAGCCCTAATTCAACACATTTATCCTCCTTTTGCTTTGAAGGGAATACAGTCATTTCTGTGCATTTGCTGTTTTTAAAAAAAACATCTGCCATGAAGGATTCAGGTAACCGTCTCTTTTGTGATAACAAAACAGTGTTGACTGCTTTCCCTTTCAAGGGCGTTTAGTCTACAATGATTAGTGAGTTTTGGCAGACACATCCCACCTGGGATGTATGTTTCAAAGTGGTTGTTCCCAGAGTCGGAAATTCATAAGCGGGTACGCTGAAGGACGTGACATGATAAACAAACAAAAACCAACTGCTGTGTGTTAATATTTATTGAGAGAGTCAGCTGTTGTGGTGGGATCCATTTTTATTGTGTGTTGACTTGGAGATGAAGACAAAGTAAATTGCTCTCACTGATATACACGACTATCATTGTTTGAAATGTATGTGTTATTTGAAGCAGCATAGAAGACATATCTTAACAACAAATGCTCATTCCACTGTAAAAGTAATCCTCCTTCTCATGGATTGGTGCAAATTCCAGATGATGTTATTTTGTGTCAGTCTGATGAGGATGTTCATGATGTCACACTCAGGTTTGCATTGCGTTTAGGTCAGGTATAGTCGGCGGCCAATTCTGTAATATTGTCTTTTCTGGGTAATTGAAAAGCAAGTGACACAACCGTTCAAAAATTACTTTGAATTGTTAATAACAGTACTGTTATGTTATGCAGAGGAGCAACAGCCGCAAATATATGTTTATATCACAACAAATTTCTTAAAGATTTTATTGTTTCCTCTGTAAAAGCATTGCTCTCTGCTGTGTGACTTTGACGACTTGTATGTCATGCAGCATCACGTAAGATTCTACACTTTCCTCATCCATCAGACTTTCCAGTAAACACTAATTGATCGTTGATTATAGGTTGGCATTGTTTTCTGTCATCAAGCAAACTATTAATCAGACATGCTCACACTTGACAGCCTCAGATGCGGGATTGCCGCGCTCAGTGTGCATTTAGATATACTGGTGGTTCTTTTAAAAGCAAAGTGCTCCAAGTCTCAAGCGACAGGAGACCATGCCTTAAAGAGCACTCAGACGGATCATCAGACCTCTACTGATGACCCAATGGTGACTTCAGACTCTGAGTAGGGCTCACAATCAAAACACCAGCCTCAGCGTGGTACAGAAAAATACTAAATTAAATATAAGACAAACATTAAATATACATAAAGACAAAACATTAAATACATTAAATATAAGAAAAAAAGAGAACCGCCAAATGAAGTTTTGGATTTTCTGCTTGGAAAACACTCAGACCAAATAATCGATTAATCAAATACATTAAGATTAATTTTCTGTCAATGGATTCCTTATTACAGGTCTGTTCAGGATTAAACAACTGGCTGAAAATGTGTTCATTAAAAACTAAATTAGGGTGATAAGGAATGTAATACTGGCAGCAGTACAATTCCCACCAAATGTATTTCTTGTTTCCATCTGATTAGCAGTTGTAGAATTAAAAGTAATTTTCAGGAGCTATGGTTGACTAGAGAAGCAATATCTGTTCATCACTTTTTTTTTCTGTTGTGTTGTACTTGTTTAAGGTTCTACAAATTAATAATTGCACACAGCAACATGTATTTGCTGATTCACTAAGGTAAACTGGCTCCAGTATTATTATTAAGAAATGCAAATTAAATTATATTATTGTATATTATTTATCTCTTGCTGACATATGTGCATATGTTGTGTTTTTTAATATCTTCAATCACAAATTAATCCATGCTTTCATCACTTCCAGACTAGATTACTATAACTCACTTTTTTTAGGCTGCCCCAAAAAGTCACTGAAGACACATCCACTAATCCAGAATGTGGCTGCACGTATTCTGACCAGCACCAGTACCAGAGACCATATGTCTCCTGTGTTGGCTTCTCTGCAGTGGCTTCCTGTGAAAGATAAGATAGATTTTAAAATACTCCTCACTTACAAAGCCCTTCATGGCCAGGCACTGACCTATCTGAAGGAACTTTTAGTTCCATTTAATCCCTCTAGAGCAGTGGTTTTTAACCTTGTTGGAGATACCGAACCCTGCCGGTTTCATATGCTCACTCACCGAACCCTTCCTTAGTCAAAAAAAAAAAAAAAACTTTTCAAATTTAAGACATAAGTATATGTTTTACTGTTGTATTTATTGAATTGTGCCTTAATGTCTCCTTTTTCAAAGAACAAAACCAAGAGAGTGCATGAACTCACATGAAATTACCTACCTGCAAATCAGTCTGACTTCTGCTGTTGTTATTGAGAGACCAGTTCAGATATGCGTGGCTTCACCTTGGCAAGTGCTACTCTTAAGTCATTTTCACAGCAAAGTCTGTTTCTTTTGTTTTCCATGCAGTTTAAGGAAGCGTTCCTGTATTTTGCCAGTGCGAGACTAGAGTTGCTCAGCTTGACATTGCAAATCATGCAGAATGCTGACTCCCATCACTTTCCGTCATACAGTACTGTACATGTAAATTCACGTTGCTCATATTTGTCCGACCACTTTCTTTTTTTGCTCAACGTAGTTACTATGAATTAAAATATTAAGAAAGCAATCAGATGACGTACCATCATGACAGGCAAAAATCGACTACTGAGTGCGCAAAATCCCATGTAGCACAGGTAGGCTAATCCATGTAGTGTGATCACCTGCAGCCAGTGATGGCTAAGGGGGGCGTGTCATCACGAATTGATACGATGTGTCAAACGTACACAGTGATTCGTGTATGTTCGGCAAAAACAACCGACACGATAGGTCAGGTGTTTTTGTCTTGACCTCTGTCGCCGCCGAACCGCTGAGACCGCCGAACCGCTGAGACCGACTCACCGAGCCCCTAGGGTTCGATCAAACCCAGGTTAAGAACCACTGATCTAGAGCATTATGCTCTCAACATACTGGCCTACTTGTGGTTCCTAGAATATACAAAAGTAGGACGGGGGCTAGGGCCTTTAGCTATCAAGCCCCTCTATTGTGGAACCACCTCCCTACCTCGTTTCGGGAGGCAGACACCCTCTCATTATTTAGGACTAGACTTACACAATTAAGGCTGCTAAGTTCTTTTTATTATAGTCCTACTTTGCTTGAGACTCAACATCAAGTCACATTGAGCTCCTCTCTCCTCCTCCTTCTCTCTGACCCTCTCTGTTACTCCTCTTCCTCTCTGACCTTTTTCTCTCCTAGTCTCCAATCACACCCTACTAACTCAACTTCTTCCCTGGAGTCTCTGTGCTCTTTGTCCTCACAGGTTTTCTCAGGTTCAACCCTCATCCGCCCATCCGCTGTGGACCTGCTCCTTCCATTCCACCAGTATCACCCCTCATCTAACCATCGACTGGGGTCCTGCTTCCTTTCTTCCTTCGTGCCACAATACAGTCATCCATGCAGCTTTAATTGTGCTCTGCACTTACCAACTACATGATGGGGAACATGTATTGAAGGCAACGACCCAGGAGTCAGAGAACGCAGCCTGACTTTCTTGTCTCCACCTCAGTGCCTGCATCAAATCGCCTAACCTTAGCCATAAAGACACTGACTCTATCTGGCTTATCTGCCACTCTGTCTATCTCTTTCTCTTCCCCTGTCCTTAACCTAATTTTATTTCTTTTTCCACTCAAGGCGGATGGCAGCCCAAAAGAGTCTGGGTTCTGCGGAGTTTCTTCCTCACTGAGGGAGTTTTTCCCTGCCGCTGTTGCTTATGCTTGGTCTGGAGGGTTCAGTTGGGATTTTTCTGTCTGTTAAAGCGCTTTGAAATGTCTGTCGCCATGATTAAGCACTTCATAAATAGAACTTGATTGACTAACTGGCTGATTAATTGATTGATTGATTGACATGTAGCGCTAAAAAAACCTTCGGACACAGGATTTAAGGTGGTCTTGAATTCTTTTGTGATCAAACCAATAACGCATTGGTTACAATCGAGTCTCCGTCATGAGCTTAGACAAAGGAAGTGAATTCTTATAATAGCTTTTTTTATATCTTTTTCACTCTCCCAAACTTAATTGATAAGAAGTAAAACCTACTATTTTTTATGCGCCTGTTCTTTGTCAATTAGCAATAAACAAGCAGGATGAGGTAAGATAATTTGGAGGCAACAAAGCATGGTGGTTTTATCTCTCTGCTGAGATGAAGCAGAAGCATCTCTGTGGAAAATGGGAAAGAAAACCTTAGCTGACTTTGACAGAGAGCTGATCCGGCAACAGCGCTCCTTGCTGTGCAACAGAACCCTTATGCTTATTCATTTTGGCTTCATAGCCTAGAGGTCAACATAAGTTTGTTCTTGCAATCCTGCAAAATGGTGAGATGCTTAAAGATAGTTATAAAAAAAAGAAAGGAGGGCCATGTTCTTACTAATTTGCTAGAATTACCATTTAAAAATTAGACCATCTACAAATTTGAGATATTCTGCATAGTAAAAGGCTTTCTTTAGATGTATTTTATACATATGAACTTTGGATGACCTCACACATTCACTCTTAAAACTGTTAATGTAACCTTTGAACTTTTGGATGACAAGAGCAGATCTGAAGCAGTCTCACCTGGCTCTCACCCTTGTAGTAGGCCTATCGCAGCAGCAATTGGTCACTTTGGACAAATGTCTACCTACATGTAGCCATGCATGTCAACTCTCCCTTTTGACAGTCAGGAAGTGTTAGTTAACCGTGAGATGTTTGCTCACATCCCTCGGATTCTCATCTAGTGTACTCCTGCATCAAACGCCTCACACCTAGCTGCATGTTCTCTAAATACAATACAGTGTAGAACATGCACAACACAACCAACACTTTTTTAAAGAATGCACAGATCCTTAATTCCCTCTAAATATGGCATAGAAGCCTTCGCGTACACAAAACAACTTCCACCACTTCTCCGCCCTTCAGCAGCATCATCTTTCTTCAAATGTCATAAGCGAAGTGCTTGCGTCCTCGGGACAATGAGGGGTATAGGGTTTCCTGGCAAGACTTAGCAGCACCCAAACTTAGATTTGACTCCCTAAGGATGTCGGTATGTGTGTGTGTGTGTGTGTGTGTGTGTGTGTGTGTGTGTGTGTGTGTGTGTGTGTGTGTGTGTGTGTGTGTGTGTGTGTGTGTGTGCGTGCGTGCGCGCGCGTGCGTGTGTGTGTGGTGCATGAGTGTGTGTGTGTGTTAATAGGTGGACGATAGACCAAACAGTAAAATTAGCTTCTTGCCAACCACCTTTGACAGTATGTTCCAGTTAAATCCTTCGTGTGATGCAGAAGCTAAATGCCACGCCACAAATAATACACCTAAAGTTAAGAAATCTCCTCTGCAGAACGTTGAATTGATGTTTTCTATTTTTCTATTGGTAAATTACCTTTGGAGTTTATTACTTTCACCAGGGAGTGATTCTGTTTGCTTGTTGATTTGACTTTTCATCATTTAGATTACACAACTACTACCTAATTTGCTCTATACTGATTGTAACATGGCTCCTCACTTTGGATCAGCTCCAGAGTTTAATTGATTCTTCCTTGACTAAAGCTACACCCTTCCTTCTTCTGGGATCCTGCTGACAAACATGCAAATATCACGATTTCCCTACATGTATTTATTTATAACAGCTTGTCACAGTATCAACATTGCCAACTATATATTAATGTTATATTTTTGGAGCTCACTTTTCTCTCTCTCTCACAAATAAAATGTGTGCATCACGTATTCCCACACATCAACTTTGCTCGGGCAGACTGCCCAAGTATGTTAACAGACGCCAAAGTATATTTGGGATTCCAGTTTAGAATGTATTTTTTCATTCCTCTGAGAAAGTGACATTATCCACTACTGATTAATTATAGGGCAATCTTTTTACTTTTGCCCTCAATTACTCATGTACTGAAGAAAAGCAGAGGGACGCTCTGGTTTTACTTCTCTCCTGTAAATTGTTATGATGCAATCTGTGTAGTTTTATGCAAACCTTTTCAGTTGATTTTCCTTTTCTTAAAGCTAGCAGCTAACTGCTAATAGTTGCTTTTCCATCTCTTGTAGGAGTTCCACAAATGACTTGTTGACAAAATGCTGTATCTCTGCTCCTCTTCCCTCATTGGTTCTATTTGTTTCTGCAGACGTCAACCCTGAGCTGTTACCACCTCTGCTGACTTTGAGGCAGAACAACAAGGAGCCCCCCTATTAGACTTTAATAACATTTATACACAACAATAAAGGTTAAAGTCCTGCCCTGAACCGGCTGTTCAATTTAATCTGCGGAATGACGCAAAAAGCAACAGCAATACCAGCAGTTGGTTACTGCACACAAATAAATAAGAAATAACCTATGGTAATAGTGCAAAGTGACTGTTAAACTGACAAACCAATGAAATGGATGGATTGCATGACCTCACAGGTGAATATTATGATGAGCAAAGGTATAAACAGTTAGTCCATTGGACACACACAAACCTGAAGTGAAGCTAACCATTTGTTGTGGCAAATGTATAAAAACTCTGACTGTTGCATAACAAAATCTATAATAATTTGAACCCATCCTTAACTTGATTTAAACACAAGCTCTTACTTTGTTTTAATCAAACCACCCAGATGCAATAAATGAAAACAAAATAAGCATTTGGAGAAGATTTCAAATATTCTTCCTGAAATATTAAGCAAAGCCAACTAATGAAAACCAGTGCAGCAAAAAAGGAAGATCATTAAAACATTGCTTTCACACACCGATGTAATGATCCTGGGGTGTTTGTGCCAATAATGATGACCTTTGGGGTGAGTTATGACAATATGTGTCTCGAATCTCCACATCATTCTTGGGACTTTTTCATCATCAAAGCAGAAGACTTTTCAGGACAATAATAAACGACTGCCATGTTTCTTTCAAATGAACTCAATCACATCTTCTTTAAACCACACACATCCATCAGTGTCACGACTGAAACAGAATCATCAATCCGAAGCCCATAAAAAAACACTAAATGTCTTTGCACTACATGAACATGATAAAAAAAAAATGGCTGAAGCCGCTGCTGTCTGGAGCTGCATTAATGATTGATAGAAGGAAAGTAAAAGATCCGCTCATGTTCAATCACGTCACCTCATATCTTGGTTGCCATATGATGGAGCAGAAGGAAGGCAATACTGTCGAATTGCACTGAGAAGAATTTAGTGGCGCTCTTGATGAGCTTATTGTAACTTATGAAATCCTGTGGGTGGTTCATTTGTTTAGACACAGAACAGGAGCTTCCTTTAGGGCCAGTCTGGCTCAGTTTTCACATCAGCTCCAGACGAGTCAACCAGATTTGCTTTAGCTGCTCTGAATGCACAGACTGCACATTGATTAAGTTATCTCATGACAGCGTCAGCCCACTTTAAGTAAAAGCGAGGCTGCATAATTAACCTTTTAATAATTATGATGGCATTTCCTGTTACTTTAGAATCACCTTTCCAAACAGTGAACTCCTGCAATATAGAGTGCCAGACAGCAATAGAAAATATACCCCCCCCCCCCTAAAAAAAATATATATAACAAAACATCGTCCCGTGCGTCAGGGGTGGCATTTGTATGTGCTATATGTAATGCTCTCTGGGAACATGAACCAAAATGTACTACAAATATTGACTGCAACAGCTGTAGATACACAGTTGTGTACATAGACACACAGACAGAGCTTAGTGATGCGTTGTACCAACAGTCAGTAAAATCCAAATGATCCAAACGGGAGGAAAACATTATGGATTATAAAAACATGCCTTTGAAATTAAAGAGTCGATGCATGAACACCTGACACCCGTGACGTGTGAGGCTTCACACGACACATAATGTAGATTGGTAAATAGCAGTTCACATGCCAGTGGCATATTAATGGGGAAGAAGGAGTGCAGGCAGCCAGTGTGCAGACTAGTGAAATAATGTTACTGTAAAATAGCAAAGTAAAAATGCCAGCAAAGGAATCAAGCAATACAAGCATGACCACCATGTACAATTCAGATGTTATAATGCTGCTGATGCTTGGAAAATTTATAAAAACAGATTTTGATAATCTCTTTAGCCATTTTTAAGATCCATTTAAAAACAGGTAAGAATATAACTAAAGTTAACATCAGACTGGGAACATTACAGATTGGTTAAAAACACCAGAATGGAACCATCGCAATCAGTACAGGTTGATGGTATTGTATTAAAGGGGCATCCTTGAAACAATAGGGAAAAGACAGGAAGAGGTTCACCACTTTGTAAAAATGCATGTTGGCAAGTAGTCCAACAATTTAGGAAAACATTTTTTCTCAACATGACAAGTTTGTGATTTTATAGACATGTTTAGTTAAACAAAATGTAGACGTTTGAACATTAAATATTTGTTTTGTTTTCAATTCCATTTAAGTTTAAATTGATTTGCAAAAAAACTATTCACTTTGCATTGAAGAATAGAGAAAATCCAAATTGAACAAGTTAGAATAAGTTACTTATCACTTGTGGCCTCTACCATCCACTTAAGAGTCAGTAAGTGTATGACACACAGAAATAAATTGATTATTTTCTTCTGTGAAGTGTGAGTCATCAAATCCACATGAGAATGCAATCAAAAACACATTAAAAAATTTGAAGCTGTTGGGTCCAAGAGTATATGTTAGATCCCCTGCAGAGAAACATGCTCAAGATTAAACACAAAAACACCTCGAGCAGATCGTGAAGTCAACATGCATGATATGGAAAGCAAAGAGAGACACACCAAAGTAACACGCACACATACACACACACACACACACACACACACACACACACACACACGCACACACACACACACACACACTGCAACATATCCAACTTTTGACCACCACCGCTACCACTAATTTGAACCACTAATAAATGAGGCAAGCCTCATTCAAACTCCAGTCAAAGCCATGCCAAAGGCAGTTTTCTAAGCTTGTCAGACGAATTATGATGAGCTCATCTTAAAGCATTGCAGCCTCCAACACACATTTCTTCAGCTGACAGCAGCCCTGCAGGTAGCACCCAAAAGCTGCTTTCAAAATGTAATATTCCATTAGACATGGATAAGCCCAGTAGCACTAACCTGAAGTCCTGTTTCTGTCGCTCTGTGCCTCCATCCTCTTCCCTCAGTCGTGGTATTAATACTGAATTTTCTGCAACTAAAATATTGATATGGTAATAAAATAAACACAGTTTAAGAGTGAGAGTTGCTGTTTTTTTAGCTATAAAATGTATCTCCTGATGAAAAGTTATTGAGGATATAACACTATCATAAAGCAATAATTATGCTAGTTTCTTGTAGTTACTAGTTATGCTTCTAAAACATTTTATAAATCAATAAGCATTTAATGTTCGAAACTGCACATGAATGTCACTCAAGAGTGTATTGTGGTTTTAAAAAAACGAACTATACCTGCTTCCTCTACTGCATTTAGCCGTAATTCAAATAAAAATAGAGTTAACTAGCATGAACCTACTTCTTTGACTTCTAGCTAACTCTTATGTCCCGCCCTACTCTACTTCTGATTGGATGGTGCTCGTTTTAGGGTAAACCAATCAGACACGGAGTTTATTTTAATGGCGTACACCTGCAGTGATCTGCGCATCTTGTGCATGTATAGTTTTTGTCGTGATAACAGCAAACCATATCGTGTCCTTTTTTTTTCTTCTTTTTTTTTACGAACATTCATACAGCAAAAGGAGACGCTGATGGTAACTCCACTAGTGAATCTGCCTCCTCACTCCTTGCTGACGTGATTCAGGACCTGTGCCAGCCAGGTGCTAGATAACATCCTCAGCACCAAGGTGCCTTTGAGGCAGTGAATTAATAAACAGACATTGCTGCTTGCTAATGTGCTTAATCATTTAACCTGCGCGCTAAATAAAACGCAACTTGTCAAATTATAATAACATACAACAAACAAGTACTGATTGGATAATTTCATTTTACAATTTTAACTCTTACATTTTATGTGGATTTTTAAAAAAGTAGTTCAGCTTTATTTACAATTACTTTTGTAGATTGCCTTTTTTATGTTTGTTTTTTTGTTTCTACCATGCATCTATTTGTCTGTTTCTTCTTGCAGCTGTGACTCTTCCATTTCCTGTTGAAGGATTAAAGTTAATCTTTTTCCGAACTAGAACTACCTCTTCATTCTTTTTCTGAAGACATATTTTCAAACACAGACGTCTGCAGCCACGCAGGGCAGTGATATATTTCTGTATATATATTATACTTAATAGTGCAGAATACTTGTCACTGGCAATGCGTACACTTCGTACACTTCGCCTGTACAGTTCCTTGTGTTACTGTCTCTATTTCCATGTGACAAGTAAGATATATGATGACGTTATGTCGATAACACCATAGCCCCAGTTAATTTTAGCAATATTGAAGCTGAATAAATCAATCAGGGAACAATAACATATTGATTACAGTAGCGCCGTGTTACATGAGAAAAGGGTATGAGCGAAATAGAAATAGCCTCATTTACTGTACAGACAGGATCACTCTCCTGGGGATTTTCACGAGTAATTGGTTCACTTCTCGAACTAGTACATCGATTATGTCCAAGGTGAAAATACAAAGATGTTACATATGAAGTGCCCCAATGACAAAGAACTCCAAAATCTGTCAGACTAACAGCAGAAGAAATGAATGATGATGGATGTTGTGTTTGGTGGAGTCACTGTGGGCCTGTGATTGATTAAAGAAGAACTTTAATGATTGCTGTTCAATAGCAACAGTCAGAGCAATGAGTTGTGCGTCAGAAGACACACACATCAATATCTTTATGTGTGTTTGTCAGTCAGAACAGGAGAAAATAAGACAGAAGTCTGGCTATGTTGGAGGGAAGGATGGAGGATTGATTTTCACCCTTCTTTCCCTCTGTTTCCCTATGTGTCCTCATCTTTGAGGACCTGCATCTCTGTCCCCCCTGTTGTCTCTTTCCAACACCTCCTTCCTGTGGCGAGTCGACAACCCAAAACAATGGCAGGACACAGAAGAAATTTGTCAAAAAAAAGAATTCCTGATAAATTGCTGTCCCTCTCCTTCCCTGTGGATGTTGGGGTGGGGATGGGGAGGTGGGGGGTTTCTGTGCTGAGAGAGACAGAGCAAGGGTTGAGCGACAGCAGCTAAAAATAACTGTGTGTAGGCTTTGTGTGTGTGTGTGTGTGTGTGTGTGTGTGTGTGTGTGTGTGTGTGTGTGTGTGTGTGTGTGTGTGTGTGTGTGTGTGTGTGTGTGTGTGTGTGTGTGTGTGTGTGTGTGCACGCACATATGTTTGAGATGCGCAGTCCAATCATAGCCAATCTTCTCTTCTTCTCTTGGAACCGCGTAAACGCATCCAAAGCACAAACACAACCATTTGAATACAGCCTTATTAAAAATCCCCCCACTCCTGACGCAATCATGTGACTGCATGTGAGTACTGAGTTTCCACAGGGCATTTCACCCCACTGTCTGGAACTAGAAGAGACAGGCCTCCATGTTCTGCCCCGGATGGGGGGGTGAGAGGCGTCCAGCTCCAACAGAATTAACCAACACTCGCTCATGTTTCTATTTCTCTCTCCACCCTCATCCATGAACTGAAATTCATTTCATCTCGCTCAGGTTTTCAATGAGAAAACCCAGCTTGTATAAACTCACATGCTCATGCGCAGTGAGCTTTTTTTGAAGCATGTGTGCCTGCTGAGGAGAATTGCAGTCCGGCCTGGTCAGTCTATGCCAAGAACAGCTCTGATAAAACATTTCCCCTCTTGCGCTCCTACGACACAACATGTCATGGCAGATGGTGTGACATTCAGCCTCTGTCAACAGATTGGGAGTGGAGGGGGAGACAGAGAGAAGCTCGAGAGGACATAAGATGTTCTGATAGAGGGGAGTGAAGTGGAAGAGGGAGGAGAATCAGGTGAGAACAAGAGCAAGCGTCACGGACACTTGAAGGAGATGCCGATGTTGAGTCACAGCGCCACCACGTGGAGGAAAGGGGATAGCCCTTGGGGTCTGCAGAGCCAGGCAGAGAAAGAGACGTGTCATTGATTTTCCACACAGTCAACAGAATGATTTTGCCATGGAGGGTAAATACACAGCCTCCCATAGTAATTTCTCCAAAGTACATACAACCGTGCAAAGTTGCACACTCGTAACGAAATCCCCGCGGGGCTCTACCTGGCAACAGCATACAAACATGATTTTTGCTCCCATGTGTTGCCAACCAACATGCCTAACTGTCATAAAACCCTGCTTATATACACTATGGGAGAAAATGAAGCAGGTACCTTCCAATACAACACGATATGTACTGTTGGTAAGAATCATCTTGCTGTGTAGCGAAGCACAACTCAATGGGAGGAATGAGTTTGCGAGCCGTACAGATTAATCAGCATAAATTAAGTCAGCCATCAAGCGCAGCTCTGTTCAACATTTTTAGCATCTGCATATCTATTTTTTTTTTTCAACAGTAATCCCCATGTGGCTGACTGAGCTAGCTAATGGCACCTATCATGTAGCTGTGACTTGATTCCAGACTAGGACCTATTGTTAATGTAATTTCGCTCTCTCTCTCTCTCCCTACCTCCATCTTTGTCTCTAAGCTATCAAAAAAAATGCAGGCATTACAAAAATGAAATGCTTTTGGTAGCTCACATATGATCACGATTTTAATGGAATCATTAGCGCAGACAGAATGCACAAACAGTGACCTTTGGGTCAGTGGAACGCGTTCACCCTCCCATAATAAAGCAAGGATTTATCTCTGTCTAGTTCTGTGTGTTTGTGTTTTAATTGAATGGAAATGATTAATTTGCGTGAGAAGCATCGCAACCATGCGAGATATATCCCATTTGATCCAAGGAGGTTTTGCAGCTTCTTTGCTAATCTACTTGACAACCATGCTTCTTGCCTCCTGAGGTCCTTAGCTAAAAGCTAATGCAAGCATGATAAAAGATTCACATTGACAATGCTCACATACTGATGCTCATCGTTTTTTCAATATTTAACATTTTAATTTAGCTTATTTGCATGTTAAAATTGATTAATTTGCCCAAAGTGTAGCTGAGGTTAATTGGAATGTAGAGGACTTTGTTGGTAAAAAGCAAAGAAAAACAAAGGGTTCATCAAGTACAATACATTATAAAGGAGATATAAATATGAGTATATTTTCGCTAAGTTTACACTTGTCCATTGGATTTTTTAGTCTGTTGACCAGAGCCGTGGACTGAAGGACCGATGGACATCATCGTTGGTCCTTCAGATATTGCCTTGACCTCTCAGTCCATCCCCCCTCTTTTCCCCCTCATCTGCCTCTCTCACCATTTCAAGCAGCCTAAGCAAAACGCTCTCCATTGGATTTTAATTTGACTAATATAACGTCTCAGATTAATATAGCCTGACGCGAAGTTGGGTCATCAATTTAAATCAGGCGCTGGAGGAGGATTGTTATGCCCCCCTAATGGGTGACAGAGGGGGTAGTGTGTGTGTGTGTGTGTGTGTGTGTGTGTGTGTGTGTGTGTGTGTGTGTGTGTGTGTGTGTGTGTGTGTGTGTGTGTGTGTGTGTGTGTGTGTGTGTGTGTGTGTGTGTGTTTTGTAATTGCAGTGCCCAGGCCTCATTAGCATTTTAGCACCAAGCCTGATGACGAGGTAAACTCACAAGATTGGCTAATGACTGAGATGATATAATTTACAGAGAGGGCGAGGGTGAAGGGTTTTTTCAGGGTTATGCAATGTGTGTAATGTTACGTCCCTTCTCCCCCAGGAGGGACATTGCAGGTAAATGTCAAACCAAGGCAATTAGTTCAAACAGTGCAGATTAATTCTGACTGGAGCCACTTCGGACCATATTATCCATCCAGCATGAGCATTAAAATGTTTGGCACTGTGAGGAATAATGGGTCGCCTGCAGCGCAACAGGTTTTTAGAAAAGCTTGGTGACAGACTGATTGATTATGAATATAAAAGAACAGAAATAATAACTAGAGACAGCCCTAAAGTGAAAATGTTGGGTGGAACTGACAGTTTGTCGTCACGACCGCAATCATTGAGAACCAAATTCAAAGTTCATCCTCGAGTCAAAGAAGACATTTGCGCCAGATTTGAAGAAAATCCCCCAAGCCATTCTGAGATAATATATATATATGAGAAAAGATAGATGGATGACCTGAAAAACAACCTTGTGTGGAAAGATAAAAATGGGACGGATGACTGATAGGACAGAGAACAGGGAAGGGAAAATATAGAACAAGAAAATACAGTCCTCAAAGGAGGAAACAGAGCGAGAGAGCACAGGTGATGGATGGGAACAAAGCGAGAGAAGAGCTGAAAACATTCAAGCCTGCCTCCTCTGGCTTTGAGTGAGACGTCCTCGCAGCAGCTCCATGTTGAATTAAATCGACTGAATCTCAGAACCAAAGCTGGAAGAGATGAAAGGAGTAACTGCAGGACACAATTAGAGTGAGTCATGACTGTCTGCACGGCAGAGAGGACAAAACAGCTGCTTATTCTCCCACCTGATGAAGCTGTTGAAACTCAGTGCTGCAAACCACACAGGAGCTGAGGGGTCTCTGCACAGTTCAAAAGTGGCTGTTTTAACTTAGGGCAGCGTCACACAGTTAAGGTAGAGTGTCTCCATAGGTATCATACAGGGTATCATTACTATTGTATATATTTTGGTTTCAAACCAACTTCAACATGAACAAATTTCTTCAATTCCCTGTGTTGTAATTACCTTTAAACATTTTAATTCTGCGGATTTTCTTTATTATTTCTGCCAAAATCACTTACTGAAATAAAGTGAAGCTCATTATAACAAATATTATATTATTTATTAAAATTAACCAATTCTAAATCATTATATGGTGCATGCTTCATGAGTATTCAAAAATAGCTTTATTCAACTAAAATTGTCCCTTACTTTTAGCTGGATAAATATTTATGCCAATTGTATTGTCTGCTTCAACACAAATAATTCAGCTACAGTTTTGGAAAATCCAGTCCCCTTCAGGAGTTTTGTGGTGAAGTCCAGGCTAGATAAAATAACTAGGGTGACACAACCAAAACTTTGAGTGGTCTCCTGAGGGACAGTTTAACCACCGGCTCCTTGGCAGACTGTCTCAATGTCTTTCTATTCCTGGAATAAGTGCAATTACACTGATGGATGAATGAACGAAAAGTGGAAGGAAAGAAAGGACTGTTTGTTCTGCCTGGAAATGGAAGTGGAAATAGTAGTTTGGTGCGGTTGGCTGATATGAAGTATTAGGACTGAGAGACCGCTGACCGTAGATGCTGCAGAAATAGACCCAGTGGGGAAAAGAAGAGGGAATGAAATGTCAATCTCTTTGCAATTCTGCCCAGTTCTTGATTAGCTGTAGGTTTAACAGTGAAAAAAAGAGTAAAACTGACCTTTTCCGAACATAACAAGAACATTTTGTGACATTCAGTTAACAAAGGCCTCCACCTCCAACAGTATTGGAAGCCACTTTCAATCAACAACCACAAAGATTGGTTAAGGGTATTGTTTTTTATGAGCATGTATGTGCATCGCTGTGACCCGTGGTAACTGTAAAGAGTCCAACTGGTGTGATGTAACAATATCTTCCTGCAAAAGTGGAAAACTGTCTTTAATATAATAGCAATGATTCAGAACAAGCATCAAGAGGTGATTCAGTACATTTCTCAATAAATTTAGGTGGATCAAGCTGCATGGTGCAGAATGTCAGGCGTGTACCTTTCAGCGCTCACAATGTGGAGCCCGATCTGGCTGAAGGACAACGGAAACACAAAATGTAAACAGCTCAAATTAACATTAGTCAATCTAGACTCATGGTTCTGGTTACAACAGGCAGCATGCCAGGTCATAAAATACTTATTCAGCGGGATGCCGCCATGCTTTACGACCTTATGGTACAAACTGTGAACTTTGTCTGTGTAAGTTCTCAGTTATCCAGTACTACATGGTTATCCGAAGCTGTTAAATCTATCCATTGGACTTATAAGAAAGTTTCTCGAAGAAGTTTCGCCTCTCATCCAAGAAGCTTCTTCAGTTCTGATAGTGGCTGGTCTTGTCCCAGCTTATTGACCCTGTGGGTTAATAAGTTGTGGGCTGTGGTCTGTGCTATTCACTGACCACAGCCCACATGGTTAATAAGCTGGGACAAGACCAGCCAACATCAGAGCTGTGAATTTTCTTTACATAATGTTTAAAGAGGATAGTCTAGTAAAGAGGATAGTCTAGAAGCAAGCATTATTCAATTTTTCAGATTGACAGTGGATTATTATTTTGAAGTAATTAAACCAAGGAAGGAAATCCACTACAAATACTGGCTGTTGAGAAATGTATACAGCTTTTTTAGGGTTATATATATATATATATATATATATATATATATATATATATATATATATATATATATATATATATATATATATATATATATATATATATATATATATATATATATATCTCCCCATACAATATCAAGAAATCCTTTACAAGTTAAATATCCTAAATTGTAATGAATTACATCCTTAAGAACTAGTATCAGGGAAAGCAGACAGGCCAGCACTGGTTTCAAAGTTGCAGAGTACAGAGTTCAGGAAATTAAACAATTTTTAACAACTCTGACTGATAGGAAACTAAGGGAAATGTTGATAATGCACATTTGTGGCCGATGTAGCAGCCCATCATATGCTGAACTGGCTACCTAAGGAGGTCAGACTCTGTTTATCTTGTCAATAGAGGACATTTCAGTCATTATTTCAGGGTTCAGGGTTCAGACTGAAGCAGGTTGAGGCAACAGTGTGGAAGAACAAAGTGCAGACAAGAGACGTTCAGTGATTTAATGACAAAATAAAGATTAAATATATGTGGATGGGCTGGGAAAAGATAACAAATCAAAGTCCTGACTGAGTGGAAACAGGTAAGTTGTTGGCAGTGTCAGGTGACTGGACCAGGTGTGCATGTCTGAGGTCATCTAGTGGACAGGTAGAGAATAGCAACGATGGTGGCTTTGGTTTCAGAGAAAGGATGACTAAGGGAGCTGAATCAATGAGTTTTTTTGTTTATTTGATTGTCTGTTTTACAAAATGTAATCGTGGCAAGACACTAGCTTACATGTTGCACTTCTTCTAATTTTGTTTCCATCCATCCATCCATTCAACCATCGATCCATCCATCCATGCATCCATCCATCCGTGTGAATTTATCTGGATTTCAAATACATGTAAGCCTTTTTTAGCTAATCTCCACATTTTTTCCTTCACTGTATGTCAGATTCATTGTCCGCCTGAATGCCGTGTATTGTTTTAATGTATTTCATGCTGTTTTCTTTCTTTCTTGTCTATTGTTTGCTGCGCCTTTGCAATTTCAACTTTTATTTGAATGAGCATGAGGCAGAATGGGGCTGCAACAAAAGGCATCGTGTAAACTCAGAGACGCCTCTGGGTAAATAAAGATTAAGCATTGTTTTTTATATTGAAATTACTTTTTCTGAACAATCGTTTAGATGCCACGCTGCCTGCAGACATATTAAAATGCACATACGATATAATTTATATGTTTTTCTGCAGTGCCACATGCATTGTGATGCTGTCTTTGAGTTTTTTCTGTGTGGTGCTGCTGACAATTCATGAATACAATCATTCTTGCTCTGGCAATTTGTTGAGATACATACTGTGCTGTTGTCGCATTTCTAGAAACAGATCATCCAGCCTGTGGAGGCATTGATGACAGACTGAAACCGATCAAGAATGACAAGTTGTTCCTTCTGGGGAAGCAGAACCCTCTCTGGATAGAACAGGACAAATTTAGCCATTAAGAGAGTGGACAGTTTTGACGGGACTCAAAGCCCACTGATTGGGTGAGAAGTGTGCTGTATTATAACACCTGCAGGTCGGCTGTCAGACACACATAAATGAATCTCCCCACAAAATGAAGGGCCGTTTTCATCCACCAGGATTGTTTGTATTCTTCTGTCTTTTGTCTTTTCTATTTTCCCTCACACATCATGTTAAAGTGAGACACAGTGAGTCATCCTTCACTGCAGAGACTTTAGCAAAAATCAATTTTCTTCTTTTATTCCTGGCACTGGAGGGGTGGAGTAAGTATGATCGATTCCACGGTTTTTGTCCTCCAGGTTTGCATCTTTATTGAGAAACGTGTGCTTTTTCTTTTTGTTGGACTTCTAATGTTGCTTTTTGATAATGAATGAATGCATTGATTGCATTTTGTATTGCAAGATGTATGCATCTTCACACCTCTTCACTGCGTGCGCTTTAAAAACTTTAAAAATGGATTGTCATTAATGAAGTAAAGTCTGATGTGCATGTGTCTTATTCCACCTCTGTGTGTGTGTGTGTGTGTATGTGTGTGTATCATACAGCCGGCCGACAGGCAGTGTGTCCAGCAGCAGGTGATAGGTGAGGGCAGCACGCTTCTATTGTCCTTGGTTCTCTCATCATATCGATCCGCCTCCATCTCATTTAGCTCCTGCCAAAAACACCCAGCTCTGTATTGACTCAAGTTTATTACACCTCATTTTTACGCTGCCACACAGCAAAGCCAAAGCAAAGAAGGCTGCTGGCTCAAGGGATCTGCAAAAATCTCCCCAAAACTATAGTTGTCTTCAAAAGTTAGTCACTGATCAATCATTTTAGGAGAAAATTATGCTTTTTAGTTGAGTTTCCTCATAAAACGCGACCTAAATAACGATGGTCTGTTGATTGTGAATGTATAGTTTAAATAAAGATTGAAGTGGACTTAAACTGTCAACTGGGATTAACGTGTACTTGGATTTCTTTGTAGACATTAGTGACAGCTGACCCCTTGTGACATGAGGAAGCCATCCAGTCCAGGAGATTCAAGTTCAACTGATTACCTCTCTTCATGATTAAAGATGAACTTTATGATCCTAAAAGATCCAAATAAGTCGCAAAGAAAGGAAATGTAGAAATAAAGGTGGGAGGGGAAACACATTTAGGCAAAATGGGGGGGATCCCCTGGGGGGTCCTGCTGCGCCAGATGGAGCACAAACAATGAAGAAATATAGATCAAACCTTAAGCCATCAGTATGAAGATTGGCTCATTCATACGACTTATTACACCCGATTTGGAGGGAAGCAATCAAAAACCAGGCCTCTATCTTCCCTCCTAGTGGGTTTCATTGTACATGTGTTGTTTTAGCATTAAAATAAATCAACCTGAATCAAACTGTGACTGAGGGCTGTATGCAAATGTTTTTAAAAACATGATTTTGCACTCTATATTATGAGTTTTATCACGGGATTGTTTCCGGTCAGGAACGACTGAGCTCTGCAGACGTCTCTGCTGATGCACGGAGGAGCTCAGAGATCCAGGCCGACGCATTGACACTCACCCATGTGTAAAAATCGTGGGACTGCAGAAAACACCTGAGCCCGGGGAGAACCGCAGGACCCCCTCACCGACTCCAGACTCGGATACGCGCACGCACAGGTTGAGTTGAACGCTGATCGGGACCCCGTTTGGCTTGTTGTTCCGGTCCTAACTCACTCAACCATCTGTTGTTTACACTCTGCTGTCCTCAACAATATGTGACATTGACACAGATGCCCCCTCTCCTAACCCCGCCCGTCTCCGCGTCGACGGGAACACCCGGGCGCGCACAGAGCTGTCACCGACCTCCGCCGAAAGCGGCGCTGAGGAATAAAGAGATATTTCTGTCGTAGATTGATGTCTTCTGTCTTCCCTCAAAGACGGAACACATCATTCAAACACCAAAAAGTTCACGAACCCATCGAATGGAGACGCAACTTTTAAAGCCACGTAGCAGATTGTTGGCAGAAGCTCATGGTCGTTTTAAATCCAGATTCAACACGACCCTTCTTGGCTTCTAATCCATCCATTACCGAGGGTGTCTGATCACCTCTGATCACCTGAAAGATGTCCTCCGTGTGTAATCGAACGCGTCGTGTTAAAACACACGTGGTTCCAATGGTAAAGTGAGATTAGTGAATCCTCTTTGCATTTACCCCTCAATCTTGTGTTCTTCCAGTGTGCAGAGTTTTGTATTTGGAGTCCTGCCTGTGAGAAAGCGCTGGTGGGAGAGCAAATTAAAAGAGGCCAGAGCTCCGTGTGCACTCAGCCAAAAAGCAAAATAAAAATTTTTTTAAAAAAGGATTATTGACTTTCAAGAGTAATATTTGAACTGCACTCTAGTGTGTGTGTGCGTGTGTGTGTGTGTGTGTGCGTGTGTGTGTGTGTGTGTGTGTGTGTGTGTGTGTGTGTGTGTGTGTGTGTGTGTGTGTGTGTGTGTGTGTGTGTGTGTGTGTGTGTGTGTGTGTGTGTGTGTGTGTGTGTGTGTGTGTGTGTGTGTGTGTATGAGTGGTGCGACTGAGTCAGCTCTCTGTCTGGTTGTGCCGGGTTTGTTGGTTCATGTCCTTGACACAGTTAGAGTAATGTTACTGAATCCGGCCATGTTCCATCCCCTAGACACGGCCTCATTGTCTCACAGACACACATTCAACCCCTCCACCTGCATATTTTCCCCGAAAGTACTGGGTCAACGGCCATTAACGTCCCCTGTCTGGTCTCTGCTGAGCAGCAAAGCAAAGTGGCGAGATAAGGTTGGACACAGATGTGGCACAAACATCCCTTGGTTCCTCGCCGTGGACGGTTTTGTCTAATGACCCAGCAGAGGTTAATTCCCGATGGGCAGACAGGCTAACAGCAATGCCCCTTTGTCTTTGTCCTATTTTTTCTTCTTCTTCTAATTCAAGTGTGTACTTCTCTTCCTGTCTTTAAAATGTGTTTGGTTGACTTGAAATGCTCTCCCCAGGCTGGGTAAGAATAAAATCCTATTTGGGTTACAATGCAAACCTCCGACAGGACAGAAGACTAGTGAGTTCCAGAGCGTTGACAGACTTGAAATTGGTCAATATAACACGACATGAGCCGAAGCAACACGTGGCCTCAAGTCAAAGAGTAACAGCAGTCGTCCCTTCCTGACTTCTACCACTGGGTGTCTTCAGCTTGATTTTTTGACCCCAGTTTCTGGAGCACAGTGGTGCAGTCAGTTGCTGGGGTGAAAGCCAATGTTAGCTGGTAGGGTTAGCAACCTTGCTCTGCCTTAAAATTGGTCTATTTGGAGAAATAACCAAGATGCTTCTATCCAAATAACGTTATAGTAACACTTCAAAAAGAAAAGGCATGACGACTGTGTGGAAAATATTCGGTCGTCTATACAGGAAGGGCAAAATGTCTGTCTTTCCAGGGTGAAAACGTGGATCTGTACACGTGCAAGAACAATGCTAGTGTGTTTATCTGCATGTGACTAAATGCACTCAAATTCTAAGACTCAGCTCAGTACAGCGTTTCCCGGGGGGTGTGAGTGTGTGTGGCTGTCATCACCCCAAGTACCAGCAGGTTAGCATGACCTCCCCTTGCCTCCTCCCTCCCCACCTCCCCTGGATTCAACAATATTTCCAGAGGAGTGAGTTTGTCCTTGAAAGAATACAAGGAGAAACCCAAGTGTCTTTTCTTCTGTACATACTGTACCTTGGTTTTGAGTTCTGTGTCTTACATTTTAAATGATACACTGTAAGTTGCACAATGGATTTGTATCACTTGCTTATTGAATTTGAGATTTGTGAAATAAATCTTCTTCTTTTTTTTACATTCATCTAAGGAAACAGAATGAATACGGCATCAAAAACACGACATTTTTAATCAAGAAGACATTTCTACACCCCATTTGAAGATTAAAATCTCATTTTCTCATTTTATGTTTCAAAAAACCCCAAAACAATCTGACTGTATTACCTTTCTCCAGTACGTGGTTACAATCTGAATCAAGCCATCACCCATCAACCTGAAACTATGTGAAGAATTAAAGTGGTGAGAGAACCACGTACCAGATGATTAGAAATCATCAAGAGTCATTCATCCAGTTCTGTCAAACAATCC
Organism: Antennarius striatus; assembly: GCF_040054535.1. Lineage (NCBI taxonomy): Eukaryota > Metazoa > Chordata > Actinopteri > Lophiiformes > Antennariidae > Antennarius > Antennarius striatus. The sequence goes on from NC_090797.1 coordinate 5,288,942, forward strand.
TCTTTTCTTGTTAGGGGCCAGACGGTTGCTATGACAGCCTTTCTGCTGCCCCCTGCTGTGCAGGAAATTGTTTGATCAAGCCTCCCGAGTTCCACCTGTGAGATTGAAATAGATCTATAACAGACAAATCCATAGTTTTAAATCTAAAGTATGTATTTCGATCGTGGTCAAAAGTGTCCAAATGCTTCAGGATGTTTTGGAGGGTTTATGCTCCAATCCAGGGAGCTTAAACCGAGAGGTAAGCCTATTGACGCCTGTTCGCAACAAGGCAAGCATGGCAAGGATGTGCTCCTAATGCTAATCATTCAGCGTGGTGATTACTCCCCAACATCCAATCCAACCACTGCCCGGATTCAGTTAGCAAATCACTTTGAAGTTACACATGAACAGGGAGCTGCTGTAACATTTACTCCTTAGTTAGTCACTTCTCTTAACAAAAGGAGACAGCCGGAATGACTCCTCACGGGAGCGGGCCAAATTGCTGCTGCTTCCTTTGTTTTGATTCAAGTGAGGAACTCTTCTAATCATTCCGGAGTCGGCCATGAGGTTTACACCGAAAAGCACAGACAGATTGTCATCGTGGGAAGGGTGGGTGGGAGCTGTCTGCTGGTTTTATTTTTTTTTATCTTTGGCCTCCGTGTGGGGTGCAGAGAAAGACTCGAGGGTGAAGATTACCCCTTAATTCCTTCCACATAAACTGCAGTCTGACATTTATCCTTGATGTATTTTCATACTTTTAAATGGGCCTCATACACACACACACACACACACACACACACACACACACACACACACACACACACACACACACACACACACACACACACACACACACTCATCTAACAAGTCCAATTAAAACAGAAGGCTCAAAGCTCTAGCCTTGACTGGTCCTTCTCTTTTCACAGAGCCCAGACTCCCTCCTGCCTGGAGGTGAAGATCTCCATGGAGGTGCAGGTAGACAACTAATTAAAATGGTAATACTAGAACATACAACAATTTTTTTGTGTGTTTAAATTCCTTTTCATTCGCCCCCTGAGTTTAGTCATGGGAGACTTGTATATGTAGGTATGTTTTGCCTACATATTGAGGGAGAGAGACTCTGTGTCATAACAAAATCAACTATGTGGCTATGAATTATAGCATGCAGAGCTTAGCAAACGCTATGGTTGCTTACCTTGGCCCGAGATCCACCCCTGTAGTGTAGATAATGGGAGTATCTTCAGTCTGGGCACTGGTTTTGTGTTGATTACTGGTTTCATCCCTGTGTCTGGGCCAGAATCCACTCAATGCCAAATCATACAGGAGATGAAGCGAAGAGCTTCAGTGATGTTTGTTTACTTTTCTTTTTCATTGAACACCATAGCCAGATAAAATTTGATTCAAATCCGAAAAGTATTCTCAGCAAGCAAACAATCACCTCCAGATTTTGGTAATATTATAGGACACTGCTAGAAATAACACTAAGATTAACCGTGCAGAGGACGTTCAGGGAGGATATAGTGTTGTTTCAAATGACCAGATAGAGACAGAAGAGATATAAGCTGGTATCTGGAGCTCCATGCTGCACTGCACTAGTCACAGGTAGATCGATGCTGTGGCAGCACCCAGGAGTGCTCATTAATCAGCCAGCAGGGGCCCTGTCCAATTCTGTGCCCGTAAATACAGTGTACCTTCAGGTGTAATTGCTGACCATCACACTTGGCAGTTGGGCCACAGGGTGAGGGTTTTTTTTAAATTTACTGTATTTTAAAGATTGATAGGTACTGAATCCCAGCAGCAGAGGGTCTCAGTATTGCGCTGAAACAGGGGCGCTCCACATCAACTAATATGGTCATTTCTTGGAGGTATCATCTACCAAATCAGGCAAAAATGGGAACAGAATCAAGATAACTGCATGACAGTCAGTTTCTCCTACTGAATTTTCTCCCTTAACAAGTCTTAGGAGCTGATCACACAAAAAGTTAAACTGATAACTACACCTTTAAAATTATAGGAGGCTTAAATCAGGCTCCTGGCCAGCCTAGTAACTTGAGCTGTTTGTCTCTGCCATAAGACTCCATTTAAAGAAGCACTGCGGTGCGCCCCCACACTGAAACACATGCCGTGAGACACGAACTAAAAGTGGATCACCAATAATCAACACCTGTCTGGCATCGACTCTGATCTGGACCAGGTCTGTCTCTGGCCTCAAGGTTTGAGGGACGCTGCTGCCCTCATGTGGCATCTTTGGGTATTACAGCGTGAAAGTGCAACACTTTGGAATGAATTACTCGAGAGAAAAAAGGAAAAACTTTTAGATCGTTACCATCAGTTTATATGAGATGTAGCAGCCTATCTAGAAGTCATCAAAACAGACTCCTGTTGGGAGGATATCTACTGAATGTCCTCCAAAGTTTTTGATACTTTCAGATACAGTAATCCAGCATATGTCCAAGATGATATAAAAACCAAATACCCAATTCCAAAACTCGTAATTCATTAAAATAATGCTCAAAGGACATTTAGTATACTCAGTGGATTTAGAAAAACCACTGTGTAAACTATTTTTTAGCAGTTGGAAATCCTGTCCTTAATTCTGAACTCACATTTGGTTTTGCTTGACTGATTTATTAGTAATCTTTAGTTTGAGAAAACATTCAAATGCTTTAGTCAAACTAATCCCAAGTGACTGCTCGCTTGTTAAATTTACTCCCAGTAAAAAGACATCAAGATTAGGGAGAAAACATCTACAAGACATCCAATTCCAGGGCTGAATTGAAAAAAAAAAGAACATCCCACCTACCGAGCCCATTTTGCACTGTGCAAAAAAAAAAAAGGCTATATGTCCTTGATACAAACTTTTACAAAATAATCAATTCACATTTTTATTAACTCTCAATGCTGCAGAAATGGTAAGACCTTGAAAAACAAAAAAAATAAATTGATCTCATTTGTTTCTTTTTGGGTTTACAGAAACTATTACAACCTAAAAAAGTTGATAAAAGTCACACAAAAAATCGTTTTTACAATAAAATTTATTGAACAGTTATCCATCAGTGATTTCAGAGTACTTTTTCCAAACCAAATAACAAATTTAACATTTTTACAAACACTTTTGCCCTCCTGTCAAGTCAAGATGACCAGTGGGCAGTTAATGTCACCTCGCTTCAGTCACGTGAAGACCGACCCCCACGGTCTCCTTGCTCCTCACTCGCAGCCATGTGGTGTGGCAGGGGTGACCTGGAAAACTCTCAGACAACAGTGACTGTCGAAAGGCCCAACATCGCATCACAATCTGCTACACAATGCAGTGCAACAATACCTGTCCGAGTTTACCTGGATTTCACAATCCGTCTGCCGCTCAGTGATGACGTGCGTTTGTTTCGCTCACCTGGGCGGCGCCAAGCAGTGCTCAGGTGCGCTCCCTGTCGGCGCGGGCACCGTCCAGAGCGCCGCTGTGAGACAAATAAAGCCCAACCATGAATCATGCGACAAGAGCACAACACAATGACACGGGCTGTAAATACAAGTATGACATTATCAGTCAGCCATCGCAATTACCATTTAATGTCACACCTGTATGCCTGTCCTGTTCGAAAAAAAACAGGCGAAAAGTTTCTCAGTTCCACGTAGTCCAGTCTATTCCGCCATTAATACGAGTCAAACAGGTCGTCGAAGTCCTTCTGCTGGAAGAAGAGGCAGCTCTCATAACCCCAGTCCAAAGCAGCGTAGACACTACGGGGTGAAAGATAGTCGTCATAACGATGTGACGCCGTTTCACTCGCCATTATGTGGGATTCGATTAGCTGCATATCATCGTACACGTTGCTCATCAAGTACTGGGTGGTGTTTTTCGGCGCCATTGCTCCCGGTGGAAGGCGGGCAACACAGGCCGCATTCCGTTTCATTTTCTTGTCCCTGCCACCGGCGATTATGGAAGATTCTGCCCGCCGTGCCCGTCTCTTTTCCCGGCGGGTCCTCTTTTTGAAGGTCATATTCCCCGTGCTGGTTCCGCACCGACTCAAGGCCTCGTCCTCCGCGGCGGTGACGCAGCGCAGTCCCCACCCCGCGTCCGGTCCGGGACTCGTGGTTCTCCGCAGGCAGACGGTGTGCATGTGTTTCGGTCTGGTTTCCATCGTTTCCACACACATTTCTAACCCAAAAAAATGAGTTACAAAATATTTCAACTCCGTTTGAGGGTCTATCAGATTTACTTTTCTATAATAAAAAAAAATAAAAAAATTTTAAATATTCAATATTTAAAACAAAAGTGACAAAAAACTTTTCTACTAAAATATTTATTTTAAGCTCTGATACTATCAACTATGACGGTAACCTAACAAAAAAAAATTTCACCCAAATTCCACGTCTGTACCTGAATAGACGCCGACACGCTCTACGACGACCGCAGCACGTACGTTCGATTAGGTGGCCAAATATACCCATGATCCTTTGCGTTTGCAAAATACATGTCTGGCTTTTTGGTAGTGCTTCCACCTAACGGTGTGGAATGAGACACCATGAAAAATCAACACAAAATACTGTACAGAATACACATTTTGATCTTTTATATGCAAACCAATTTTTAAAAAAAATTAAGAACATTTTTTGCCTTAAAAGAGTTTCTTTCAAAGCATATCGTAACTAAATGAACTTACCACTGCAAAAAGTTCACTATTGAGTAAAATAAGGAAATGCTTTTCCATAATAAATTTTATGGCATACTGTGACCTAAAATAATTGAAATTAACATTAAAAACATTAAAGACGTCATGGAAAACAGATTTATTTATTAACATTTTGTTTCTGAGGCTGTGGGTCTCCCCTAAGATAAAGCCTGGAAAAACAGGCAACCCCATAACCCACCTTCTTAGCTTAGTTTAAGTTTTTTTTAGATGCTGATGGAATCAATATTATATTTTTTCATCACAATAATGAATAGATGTGGAGCTGAATGATAAAATGTCAGAATATGTATATTCATGCACAGTGTCCGTCACAAGGTACGTTTTTGATTCTGCACGAACAAAAAACAAACAACTATTGCCAATTATTTATTTCTTTTGTATTTATTATATTTTGGATTTTTTGTAATGTGATCAAACTAGTATTCCAAATTTTTTTTAAAAAGTCCAGTAATTGTGATGGTGAGTGAAGTGATAACTGGTTTGAAAAGTGTAGTTGATTTGACAGTAAATTAGTTATGTTGTTACTCTAAAAAAAAGATGCAATTTGGAAAATTTAAAGGCCAAATTAGCCTTGAAATTTAATTTAAAAAAAATAAAATTTGCACATCCCCACAGAGTACCGGTACAACTTTCATGTCATTGCAGTAAGTTGGTCGAGGAAAACTCAAATTGTTACGATTATAGTCATTTTACAAGGATATTAGGGTAATTTTTCAACATGACACAATTTTCAATGATTCTATTCCACTAGATGGCAGACTCCAACACAAAACAGCTCCAATCACTCAGCAGTAATTTAAAGCATCTCCAGGCCAACATGTACAGAACACTGTGGTTATTGTGTTGAAGACATAAGTCTCTCATGGTTGCCTGTTTCTCTCATGGTCTCTCAAGGGCCCTGAGTGTTTTTGAGCCAATGATGTCCTTAATCGCCCTGTGTATATTTGTTTTGCAGTGGAACATATACATTCACTCTGGTTTTATTTTGCAGCCTGAAAAGAGTTTTGGTTGACTCCCATTCACTCCCCACGTGGAAAGGATCAGGGCCATAATTACAGGCTGCATGGATGCTACAGTAGGTTCTGAAGTGCCTCTGCAGATTGTGTTGATTTGAAATTGAGGTGGCCTCATTGGCAAACACATTGGCGTTCCCTTAGCAGTCTTAGAGCACACATGCAAATCAGTTGCTGTTGAATTAAATTTTTTTTGGCTTTAACTTCCCTTTCCTTCAGGCCTTATAGTGCAGTTTTGCCATCTATTATGCAATGTATATTAAAAACATTACTGCTGCGTTACCATGACAGTGACACAAATTTGGTGGTCTGGACTCTTATGTTAAACTCTCGACAAATCCATAACAACAACAGCATGGAAAGCATTGCTTTCATTGGCTATAATAGTTACTGACAAGAGGCAAGCATGCTGCTGTTTTACATGATTTATTGTGGCAAAAATTAAAATAGATGAACAATCATATTTTTTTTTCTTGTGCTTTCATTTTAAAAATCCAATACCAAACTCATCATAAGCTAATTATTTTTTCATCAGCCATCTAGGACTTCTGTGCCTCTCACTAGTACTGCTGTTTGGGGGTGGAAGGCATTTTAGGAAATAGTCTCAGCTACACAGAGACATGATTTGTCTCTGTGTAGCTGTTATACTTACACAATTGTCTGTGTATTGGGGATGCTATGAACAGGACGTTGTGGGGCATCTTGTCTGTGGTTTAGTCAGCTGCAGCATACTGAGAGGTCAATAATGTACTGTATTCATGTTTCCATGGTGTGGATTTACCATCATGTTAAGCTTGTAATTGACTGAAGTGAATAAATTGCATTACTTGAGGTTTTGGTGGAGGTCTTTGCTGTCAGAATTATAGTCATGATCAATTCTAGATTTTGTCTGCTCTCACTGCATGTCTGTGGACACACACACACACACACACACACACACACACACACACACACACACACACACACACACACACACACACACACACACACACACACACACACACCACACACACACACACACACACACACACACAAAGGCCTTGACATTTATTAACCCTGCCATGAAGGTAAGATGAGGTCATGTGATCACATGACCCACATGTTTTTGTTCACAGCAAGATATACATGCAGAATAGATAACACATTATTATAAAATAGTGTGTGTGGATGGATTGTTTCAGGCAAATGAAGTGTAGCTTTTTTTTCAACATAGGACATTAAAAATATTTTGGCAATACTATGAAAATTATGTGTCAGTGAAAATAAAAATATCCGCACTTGGAGATCTCATAATGTTCCATCACCCTGGGCAACTGGAATCTGATCCTGATTGTAATCCAGATCTATATATAACAACAAGGAAACGAGGATCCAAATGCTCTACATTAGAAAACAATGGGCAGTAAAATAAAGTCTTAGAAGGTTGGGATGATATAACCCTGCAAATTGTTCTATATTCATGAAGGCTTTTGTAAAAAAAACAAAAACTTCAAGACTATACATCAAGTGAAGTTATCATCAAGTTAATTTGACAACATTTATAACATAAACATTCATTCTGTTCAGTTTGGTTAATGTAAGCACCACATTGAGCCTGCTTTTAGTTTGGTTTGGTTTGCACCAGCTCCTGTTAATTGAGCCTGTGTGGGCTCTAATTCTGATTGGAGTCTGTGAAATCAAAAAACACACAAGACGGCGGGAAATGAGAGGAAATATTTTTCTTTTGTGGTAATTGAAAAAAAGCACAGCTTCTGAGGTAACTAAAAGAGTATAATTTCTTACATCTGCATAAAAATAAAGAAGACTGATTATGACTGCATGGGGAAAGTGTCTCAAGTATTGACATTCAGGAAATTATAACAATTTTTTTTTGATCAGATGAACATTTCAATGAAGATGCACCTGTGAGTTACAAAATGTTTCTGAATGCTTCGATGCTATGACATATATTTAAGGTACTTTCAATAAGTTGTTCTCTTTTTTAAATAATTTTTCTTTAGTTGTCTGGTACTGTATATAATGAGTCTTTTTCTCAATATTATCTTTTCAAAACTCAAATATGTTGTCTTTTCTGGATGCATGTTGGCCTGTATGTGCTTCTGCTTGCGTTGACTTATGTGCAGGGACTGATATCGACGGAGCTGGGCACCGTTCAAGCTTCCTCTGCAGTGCAGAGGAAAGAGAGAGAGAGCGAGGGAAGGACAAACAAGCTGAAAGACGAAAGCTGACAGAGGGATGACGCTTGGCTAAATCACCAAATTGCACACCCTATGAACACACATCACTCACTGCACAAATATTCACATGCCAGCAGCATTTTTTTTCCATAGTACAGTTGGAACTTTGTTTTCCAGAGGATGGATGTAATTACTGATCTGGCCTGCCTACAGCTGTTTATTTGTACACCAGAAAGGTCACCTGAATATCAGAATGAATGATTTATAGGATATTCCCGCCTGGACTTCTGGAACAGCCTTTTTTAACCCAACTGACTGAATGAGGTTGTCTGTATTTTAATTCTGCATTTGTCAATTCTATGACTTGATTGGAGAATCCACAGAATAATAATAAATAATTGGCATTCATTTGGACAATCACTCTTTTTAAAAAAAATAACAACTCCACAAACAAAAAGCTTTGTGCTTTTTATCCTATGTAATGGTCAACTGAATTTCGCAGTTTTGTGTTTTCTGGCTTTATATAGACACAAGCATGATCAATAGATGGGAAATAATTTCCAGATCAATCTTTGAGATCATTTTTGACAGTTTATTAAGTCACGACCTACATGCATTAAATGAAAATGGAGAGATTCTGATGTCGTTGCCTGTCGTCACCAGAAAAGAATGATGGGCAGAGGAAACCATCTCCATTCTTTAGTGTGAAAGCAGGAGGACATCCTCTGCATCCTTTGTGTCGCTTCACCACTTCATGCGTGGGTGTGCGCGAGTGTGCATAATGCAGTTTTGCTCCACCATGTCGTTTTTATCAACAGGCTCCCCCTCTCTCTTCACTCACTTGGCCACCTGCTGCACCAAATGCATGCTGGGATGTCTGAACCAGGCAGATTGAACAGATGATAAGCCCAGACAGTGAATTTTGTGTGTTCATCTGTGAACAGGCCAACTGAATCTAAAATCTGGGTTTGCAAGGAGCTTCTTATTCCGCAAACAGCTTTACAAGGTAGATGATATATTCTGTCCCTTTGTCTGCACAGGTTCAAATTGGATGCCTCTGATTTTGTGTGCATGCATTCAGCTGGTGTGAGACAAATGCAGGCTCCATAGTCTTTACCACTCTATTCTGTGACCCTGGCTCTAGCGGGATGTGCCTAATGAGAGCTATAAATATCTTGGAACAGACCTAGCTGGTGCTCACAAGACTGCAGCCTCTGCTCACACAAACACATGCAATTCCCATCATTCCTCCACAGAAGATTATAACAAAAAGAAGGGGAGAGGGGAGAGAGAAATCTAATTAATTATGAACAAAGCTCTTCAGCACAGTTAGATGCGGACTCCCTGCCAGCTCTCCCACCTACACGTCCTTTCAGCCACTTGCCATTATTCTCCAGAGCCTGCTTGTAAGCTTTTCAGCTCTGACATTAAGAGTCATGACTTCTTGAATAGGAATCATAACTTCCCCATTGATGCCTGTGATGACCTCAACCATTATTTAAAAACAGAGTGGAAGAAGGCTCCATTAAAAGGAAGGGAAAAATTGATAATGGCGAACAGTTAATGGAAACCTGGTTAACACTTGTATCGCAATGCATCTTTTGCTACTCAGGAGTTGCTTAATGACATCCATGGTGACGTTTCTCTTTTAATTTTATATGAGATCATCATCGACACAAAATGTGAGGTGACAAGAAAGAAAAGATGAAAAAAAAGAAGTCTGCACGTGGCCAACGTGGCTGATGGATCAAACAAACTCAGGAAATTAATGCAAATTTTCAGAATACATTAGCAACCCAGTTAAGACTAAACAGCATACCATCTTAATGTGATGTCTTCACTTGCATACATTTCTTCTCTTCAGCTCAAACATGAAACAAACATCCCTAACTAGTATGAGAACAATGACTTTGTGTGGATGTTGAACTTTATTTCCAAGGATATTTAACTTTAATACATGTGGGAAGAAGCTTAGCTAATATCAGTTGAAAACTCATTACTGGAAAGAGCCTCTAGCACAGTTATATGACATCAATTGCTGGAAGTTTACCAAACACAATTGGAGAAGTTTTGCTTTTAAGATTGGATGAAAGATTACTTGAACTGACAAAAGATAACCTGCAGGCAGTACTCATTCCTCCTATCTCTCAGAGTGCTGCATATTGATTTGACAGTAAAGACCTCAAACTGATGGCTTTTCCTTTCAATTACCTATACTCTTAACCACATTGATTTTTTGTTAGCCCCAAGGAAGTTCCAACTGCATCTCAATTTAATTAGAAATTTGCATTCCGAGGCTAATGTCTTCTTAAGCCTGACAACAAGCTAGACGCCTTACCCAGATACTCACACCTCAATTTCAGAATTATTATGAATGGCATGTTCTGATAAAACAGCTGTAATTACTGACAAACCAAGGGGAGGGCTTACAATAATGGGTGAAACTTGTTTGCATTTGTGGATAAGTTTGCTTAAGTTGAGTAGGCAATATGTATGAAATCAGGGATCCTCAAATTTGAGTTACTTAATGGAAGCTAAATAAGATGTGAATATGATGCTAACAAGATTCGGTCAATTCGAGAACAATTGTTCCTTAACGCGTTCAGCATAGAAGGAGCAACATTACAATTTACTTTAAGTTGTGCTGTGATAAGGTCTTCACTAACTCCTGGGGAAAACATCTGGCCCGTGAAATTCTCAGGGAGGATGGCGTCAGGATACATTTCCTGTTCAAAAAAATGTGCCAGAAAAACAATGGGGATGGAAAAGAGTAACTATTTTGATCTCTGATCAGGACCAGTCTAAAGTAGAAAGATTGGAGCATTTTTTATTATGAAAATAATAATTAAAGCTTATCTATGTGTGTGCTTGTGCCCAGGTTCCCTTTTATGACCTCTAAATGCTTAAACCATTACCCAAATCAACTTGTGCAAAATCGTCTCCTTAGTAATCTGGCCCAGAATTAAGCTGCAGCCCCTGAATCTCATCTCCTTACAGTCACTTCCAATGGACCACATGAGCCATCTGCAAATTAACCTTCATTCTTTGAAAGACATCCCATAGACTTCCTGCTTTCCCCCTGTGGGATGAGTGATGGATTGTGGAGTGGATTGGATGGAGGGGAATCTGGCATTCCACCAGAGAAAGAGCTATTTGATAGAGTGACATACGACTGCTCTTTGTCTGTATCTTCTTTTAAACATTATTTCAGATTTGATGCAGATATTGACTAATGTGCATCTATAGGCTGATGTTAGCTTAGCAGCCACTATGAAGGGGCATTACACTATTGATCAATTCCTTCAGACTGGCTCAGTCTATGCTGAGCTGCTGATACCTAATCACATCTCAATACATCTGACTTGGGCATTAAAAGTCCTTCCTGCTTAGGAAATGAAATTTATTGATTCGGTGGTCATATCAAGAATCAAATAGCATTTATGACATACTTTTATGTACACTTCAATTATCTTTACTCCAGTTAGAGGTATGCTATGTAACATGTAACAAAACCTAGGGAGAATTCACTACAACTTCTTACCCACAGCCTGTTCACACTATTTTTCTTGTGCCTCACCCTTCATGATAAACTGCAAGGATTTTATTGGGCACCAATAAATTTCACCCATGTTTCTAGTGAAGGTAGTAATAGCTAGAAGATGGGGTGTGACATTTGGACCGTGTATTATATCTGCAGCCACAAGAAGACAATTTAAAAAGCAGCTAGTAACAGTTATCCACTAACTCGAGAAGAAAATCAAATGAATATAATTACAAATATGCAGTGTGAAGTCCGTATTTCTAAAACTTTTTTGACGACAAAGCGCTGCTTGATTCTTACGCTGCTTGCGAGCGCAATGTTGGTTTGTGTATTTAAATACACAAATTGTTGCTTTTTTTTTAAGTTCCAACAAACAAATGCATTGTAAAGAAGCATCCTTGCATGTTGCTCAGTGGTAGAGCGCATGCTTTGCATGTATACTGCCCCAGGTTAAATCCTTGGGGCATCTGCAGTACTTGCAACAGGAAGGACATACGTCATAAAAAACTTTGCCAAACAAATATGAGTGTTCATCTAAAATGGAAAAAGGATAACACGCTGTGGCGACCCCGAACGAGACAAACTGAAAGGAAGTTTTAGGGAAGCGTCCTTCTTGTGGCGCTACTGGACAGGGCGGGGCAGATAATCAAATGGAATGTAAAACTCCCAAGGTGGAAAGCGGAAGTCAGAAACAATAAGAAGAAAGCAAACAATAGGAGTTATACAAGGAAACAAGGTAGATAGTTTGACGGACTCTGAAAATGACCACCTTCAAACGACTCCAGCGCTTCAACTGGAGTTAGTCAAATAGACTTTGTTCCTAAGGAAATCCAGACAGATAATAAATGAATATACAGTACGTAGATATGTAATTTCCAGGAGACAGACTCTGTGGCAAGACTAAATATTTGAAAGGGTTAAGAGTCACCCTGAATTTATATTAAATGCATGTGCAAAATGGAACGTCAGTGATCCTACGCTGTAGAATCAAACTCAAGATGTCAGCAGACAGCATTAGCATCCCTTTCATTACGGCCTTAAGGGAGGTTATCTGAACATCTAAAATAGTGTTTACAGCTGGTTCACTGCACATTCAACACTTGTAACAGAGCAGGAGTCTCCTCTACACTGAGATTTAAGAAAATGAAACATAAGGAATTGGATTTTGTGAAGAAAATAGCTGCTGTCTTTCTGGGTTATTAAATGTCAGCACCGGAACTTCATAGTCAGGTTTATGTAAGAGGTGACTGTCCAAAAGTTTTGCCGTGCAAAATCAGAAACAGTCATCCATGCCCAGAGTTGCTATTTTCCGCTTTAATAGCACAGGGGCCACGTGGATGCCAGGGAGACAGAGTTCCTTAGTCCCACTCAAGTATTAACATTTGCTTCTTTTTTGGACATGCTGCTTAAGCACCAGGAATAGAAATAAGACATAGACTCAGCAACTGGAGAAAAATGTCAGCTCTCTGACAGCTGCGCTTACACAAATGTGAGTATTAACTTCCCAGAAGATAACAAAAAGCTGCAATTGTTAGAAAGAAGCAAATTTCAACAAATTGTTTTAGAGTTTTATTAGACTAAGAGAAAACAGGTAAATGCAAAGCTGTGCGTTTATGTAATTCAGGGTCAAGAAAGAGATAGAATATATGAGGAAAGGCCTCTAAATACTGTGTCTAATGTAAAATAATGTCAGAAAATGGTGGTTAAAAAGGACAATGAGACAGTCTGAAGTCGGTTGCTAATTCAGCAATTCACCTATCACACTGTCACCCCCCCCCCCCCCCCCATGGCGTCACATTGCATTGCTGATCTTGAGCAGGCTGTTTAAAAGCACTAACATCAGAAAGGAACCACTCACGGTGTTGTTTGGCATCAAATGCTAATGTGATATGCTCTCATGCTGACATGGAAAATGACCAGAGGTTGTCATGCTAATCATCATTGTTTAGTGCATGAGGATGATAAGATTTGGTAAGTTACAATCTAACTGCATCAGAGGCAGATGATAAAATCAGTCTTGCAGGACTATTGGATCAATAAAGGAACATTTGTGGAACACTAAAGGTATGACAAGATATCCCAGGGGAGCGTTAGTGGTTTGACAAAATTAAATCAGTCCAGTATTTCCTGACATATTTCAGTCTGTAACTGAATGTAATTTTATTTTTATCAAATCAAAAAAGTAGTTTGCTTTAATTTTCCATGCAATGCAGGACTGCAGCATCCTGCAAACAAACATATTCATCCATTTCCTCCACACCTCCATAATAAAATTTCTATCTTCCTTAATGTGCTCCATAATGTGAGCTATCACTGCATACCAGATAGACACATTAAGGCCTTGATCATAAATATGTGAGGCAGAATGCTCCAGCTGGGAGCAGGGGGGGCCTGGGCCCGGCGTGTTTTTAAAAATTTATGGCCCGGAAAACAGGCCATGCAGACACGACTGTGGCAAACAGAAGGATTCTCTGACTCAGAAATCTTCTCAATCACCAAGCAAACAATATGTGCGCAAACAAACACACTTCATTCCTGTGCAACCACACAAAAGTGAAAACTCAAAGTTTGGAATAAATTATTTGTTCTGACCATATTGAGGAGAACTTCAAATGTAAGATTTTTTTTTTAAGTCATGTGAAAGGAAACCACACAACTGACACCATTTTCCATCTTTTTATTGGATATCACTGTTTGTGTTGAATGTGGATATGCTTCTTTATATTCATCCATAATTACTTATTTATTAATTAATCATTTATTAATCTAGCTGGCACATACAATTGGTTTAGTACATTTCAAACTGCATTTCTGTTTCATTTTAAACATGCTCAGGCAGGAACGGCTTGAATGATAGGTGGTGACAGTAAGGTTGGCATCATCGGTATTGCCTCCAATATTGTTTCAGTCGAGACAATTAAAACACCAAAGGCTATGAAAAGCCTTTTTGAAAACATTATAAATAAAAATTTTTTTTGACATGATATCAGATATTTGGATAGGGAATGATGCGCCATCACGGCTGGCGTTGAAAAAATGTGTTTAAATTTAAACTGTTCTGGTTGTATTTGTTTTTGACCTACTTTATATCATCACCACAAATAAAATCAAAGCAAAATATGTGAAAATGCAGTTATTTGTTGAGTCGTATTTGCAATATCTCCATTTTTGACATATTAAGGCAGACATGTTAAAGTTGATATTAGAAAAAGTGCTTTCTTTTTGAGGAAAGAAGAATTTGAGCGGTTTGTCCAGCTCTTCCCTTGTGCTAGTCTCTCTGTTCAGCTATGCTAACTTGATGCTGGCGAACAATCATGTTTCTCAGCACAAAAGCGAAGAGTAATTTATATATGAACTCCAACATTATACATTTTAAAATATTGGGTACTTTTTTTTTTTTAATTTAAAGAAAATATTTAGGACATCTTTATTTACAGGGGATACAAGTAGATTCTAGCTTATTGTTGGGGACACGGCATCTGTCAAAAACATGCACAATTGCCAAATGGTGTCTGAATATCACAACGATGTATTAGTTTTATGTTATTATAAAACATGGTTTCTCATTTAATGCTCACATTTAGGGCTTTCTCCTGTTATTTTATGCTGTGTGAAGGAAGGCGGATTGTTGGTTGGATAAACGTGTGTTAAAAAAGAAAGTACAGACTGACCTATTTTCAAATGGTGTAAATTATATTAATAAAAAGGACTTTAGTCCTGAGCAAAAAAGCATTATAATGCTGATTTGCAGCATGATTCACTTCTTTCTAACCATTAGTTATTCGGATTCACAGTTATGCTAATTAAAATAAAGCCCAAAGCCAGAACTACCCTTTGGCATGTGATTAAGCAGAAAACACGAGTGATGACTAAATGGTGTAAGATATCAGGGTGGGTGGGGGGGGTTGACTTCTTTGCATGGAAGATTGTGATTGGAAGGTAAAAGAAAAATCATTGATAAATGCTATCCTCACACATGGTTATGAAAATGTTCTTGAGCTGTTTTCCATGCTATATGAATAAAATAAACTGTGTTGTTGAAAATGAAAAATGAATGTAAGTGGTGCAGGTTGAGGAGGGAGGGAGGGAGGAAAGGAAGGAAGGAAGGACGGAGGGAAGGAAGAGAGTGCCAGAGAATCTGATGTTTCTGTCAGTTACAACTGCAGTTTATTTGGATTTGTTGGGCTCAGTAAAGTCACATGTTGCTTTTACAAAGTATATCTATAAAGAGGGATTGGAGATCTAGAACCAAACTCTCATAACGCTGACAGACCAATATCCCATATTTACACAACACTCATCTTCCTTCTAGTGAGAAATCTTGGCTCTGTGACGGTTCTCTAGTCCCACAGGATGGAATGAGCACATGTGTGTGAGCAAGAAAAATTTTTCCACGATGCATGAATCAGAGCATAATGGAAAGAGATACAAATTTGTGTACCAAAAAAAACAATGCATACATATTAAAAAACCCATCATGCTTGCTTAAAATTCACACAATGTCACATTTCATTCATTCACAATTCTGGGAAGGAAATACAAAGAAGAAGTGCAAATAATAAACGTGATAAAAAACAAATTGGTCACCAAGTTCTGCCCTCAAGCTTTAGGGATGTGTCACATGTGCATTTGAGCAGGAAACTTCCTCTAACATGTAGATCTTTTTAAGTTAAAAAAGTCAGGCATCACGATCACATATTGTTCAACACAGGGCCAAGCATGTAAAAAAAAAAAACACGCTCAAGAGCAAAATCAGCATTGGAAATCCCTCATTTGAATGTTCCTTCCTTAAACCTACAGTCTGGAGACAGCACACAAACGCTGTCACCATGCTAAGGACGGCAGATGCTCTGCCATAGCTCTATTTGCTGTGGCCTCTTCTGCTGCCCACCTCCAGCTCTGGCAGACATTGCTAACGGTGCACTATACCATGTAGAGTTAAATATAGAGAGATTTATCCGACAATGATAGGCTTCAGCATTTGCCAACTCCTTTTGGCAAGGGCTTAAATGTAATGGAGCTCCAATTAAAAGCAAAAGTACCTCAACTGCAGGTTTGATTCATCTCAAAGGCACTGGACCTCATTAAGTTCAAGAGAAAAGGAAGTGGATAATAGCACGAGGCATCAACCTGTCCTCACGTTGTGGACCACCTGTCTGAGGATTCATCCCTCCCCACAGCTCGTCAAATTTTTTGTTCCTGTAGTGTGATTATTTTTGGTCATTTGATTTTCTACATTTTGAAAAATGTTACAACAGAAATAACGCTCCCAAACTTTAGTAGAAATGCCCCCCCCCCCCCATGTGCATGGAAAATTGCAAAACAAACAAATAAACAAACCAAAACCTTCACAATTACAAATTCGACTCGACTCCTGCGCGCAAATAGAAACAGTAACAACAGCAGTTGAATGAATACGTCACAATTAAACCTATGAGGAGTCCTACAGCAAAGCAAAAAGAAGTCACACATTAAAAAGCCACTTTTTGATTTACTGTCACAACACATCTTCAATCAGTTTCTTTACATTTGAGAACATAAAGAGTGTGTGTCAACGTGACTGTTCCCTTGGCTTGGCACTTGGCTAGTAGAGTATGATTACTAAGAAACAACTTAACCCTAAAGAGAATCATGCCAAAAATAAAAATCAGTCAGCTTTGACCGGAAGGACTTGTGTGTGACGTCCTTGAAGCAAACTCTAATTTCTCATTAAATACATCTACAGCGCTCCTTTTCAAAGCCATCGAAGAAACTCAAAAACAATTAAAAAATAATCCTGAAAATCACATTTGGCAAACAAATTTAATATGTTGAGACCAGGGTGTACTTATTTTCCCTTTTCAGTGAACTCAGCTAAATATTCTAGGATATTTACTTAAGACTTCATTTCCAATAACTCCTGCTTTGAACTAAAGCTTTATTTGGCACTGGAGAATGCCAATCAAGCGCTCGGTTGAAGAAAAGCACAGAAACAAAATCCTTTCATATGTTCACCAGCCAGCTTTCACACTTTGTCCCCCCCCCTGCCAGTCTTTTTTAAAAATTTTCTTCCATTAAATTTCAGTCCTAGTCAAGCCTCACCACTATCTCTCCCTCGCCCCTCTCGCTTCAGCAGTCTTTCAGTGCATTTTATTATCCCCCCCTGGTTCTTCTGCTGCTTCTGTTTCAGTCTCACAAAGGCCCAGAGGGGGGTTTGGTCAAGCTGCCCCATATGTCACTAAGATACAAAACAACCCCCCCCCCCCACACACACACACACATCTCCCACCCATCCAGCCCCACACAATTTCAATTCCATCAGTCTCCATTGAGGATCGGTAGAAACATCCATGCACACACAGGTTCCAGAAAGAAGGGGAGGAGAATTGGTAAGTTTTTGCGTATTTTTTACATCGTGTGTGTGCATGGCTGCAATGTGAGCGAGTCTTCTGTCCCTGCTGCTGCTCAGGGTGGAGGACATTCTCATGATAATTGGGGATTAGCTGGCATTAGCATCAGTGTCGAGGTTCCTCAGACGAAACCACAACTTTGCGTTGCTACACAATCCAAACTTCTTCCTTCGTTTCCTGCAGCCCAATTGAATTCCTCCTGACCGTACCGCCGCATCGGCTTTAACTCCCTCCTTCCTGCGGGGGGCAACGCCCCACTCGCATCCGCAGCGTGCCGCTTTTATGCAAATGCCAGAGTTGGACGAACTCCTCTGGCATGGCGTGGAACCATTTATAGGGCAGGATGTTGTCATAGTAATGGTGACTGACCGGCTGCTCATCCAGGCCGACAGAAAACGGCCAGAAGCCGTACGCTGTCACTTCCTCGCATAGCCCCAAGGCCAGGCTGACCAGGAAGAGCCCCGTGGAGAGGCGTTTGGCATGCACGTTGCGAGCTTTCCAGAATTTTCCAACTGTGCGAAGGAACTCTGGGTTGGCAAAGAGCATGGTGAGGTCAGAAGATGTGTCGGCCAGGGCGTAATACGCCCGCAGGGACGGGTCGGTGCCCGGCTTCATGGAGAACGCTGGCATGTAGATGTAGCTGGAGCCGTAGACCTTCATGCTGTCCACAAATTTTTTTCTCGACCACAGAAGGTTCTGAAACCTGAGAGTGATGAATAGAAAAATTCAGTCTAAATGCCGGCGACTCGTTTGTCAGTCAAACACTGACGGCAGATCGAAATGCAGAGCAGTCAGCTCCTTTTCTACAGCTCTCATAAGGAAACGACTTTCCTGCATTGTCACATGAGAATGAATACAACGGTTCTCTGCTATATAGACAAATTCAGGCACAGAGGAAACTGGTTTTTTTTAAATATCCTATTTATGAGTGCATTTTCATATTTGTGCAGCTTTCTTACGGTATTTTTCACACTATAAGGAGCACTTAAAAGCCTTTAATCTTATCAAAAACCTACAGTGTGCCTTATAGTGCAGAAAGTACTGTAATTTATCTGAATGTCTTTTTACGTTCTGTAAAACTTGCTGCTCACCGTTTCTCTATGATGCTGGGGTTGGCGGTGACCAGATGGGTTCTGGTTCCCACATCCTCAACGTACTCCTTTGAAAGCGGGGGAAGGTTACACCTGAAGGAGTGACACAATTTTAGCATTGTTAAAATGTTCCACATGCTCACATTATACAAGGTGTGGTATAAACAGTTCACAATGTGTTGTATATTAGTGTGGGAAGCCCTCGCAATAAAAACAAATGACAAATTAATGAAATCATTATTGATGTTCAACTCTTGATTAGATTTGATTTTTACAGGCGATGTGGTTTTGCGGTGGAGGAAATTGCTCCTCAAAGATTTTTAATCATCTGTGAGTAATGATCATACAACGGGCAGCGACAGCAGAGGAGAGGCGGTTGCATCAACTTTTGGTTCCTCAAAGCTGGACCAATAGTCGTAAATCATTATGTTTATGTGATCATCCTAGCTTTTTTTTTGTTTTTTTTTTTTTGTTTCAAGATATCTTGAAAGTGTTTCGAAGCATTTTTTTTTCTTCAAATTTAATTTTAAAAAATCTTGGTGTGGATCTGTTGAGTACTCTTGATTGACTTTCTATAATGTGTTTTTGCTGTGCTGTTTCCTTCCTCAGGGTACATCTGCACTGGCTGGTTTCCAACTATTAGATAAGCGAGTGCTTCTGCTTCTCTTTGGCAAGCCCAGGAACTGTCCCAGGATGCTGTTTGCTAAAACAATAGGATATTACTTGATCTACTGTGCAAAACATGCTAAAAACCGGGGACTGGGGGGTATCGTATTTAAACATTCCTTTCCGGACTACCCTTTCCCCAAGAGCTGCTACCCGTCTTTCGTTAAAAGACGGACTGGACTTGCACGTCCAATGGAAAATCAAATAAATCTTGTTGTCTGTTATCTTATTGCAGGAGCTGGAGGCAGAAGGCATTGGGTGAGGTGAAAATTATACCCTGCAAATGTGACTACTTAGACACTGAACTGTGGGTTGGACCCAGTAACCCACACAAAACGTAAGCAGATCTACAAATAGATTCCGGTTCAATTCCTAAACCATGTTTTAAAAAGAAATGTATCTGAGTGCATGCTTTATACAAAAGAGGTTTGGAAAGGTTCAGACATTATCATTTGATTTATTGAGAGCTGGATAAATCAGATCACCTCCTGTACTCCTCTTTAGTAGTATTTTGTAACAATGGGAAGGACTTTTTTTAAATCAGGCCATAAAATGTCATAAATATGAACCAGTGAAGACAAGAGTTCCCTAAAGATGCTCAGTGCACTTAATATGTCTGCATACAAAAGCAGTCAACGAAATAAAGAACACAGGACAGGCTTGGATCAGCAGTTTCTCTGGACGTGTCTCATGTTTCTCTGGTTTCTAATTTCAAATAATATAAATCGACAGTTCCTCTAATGGAACTTATTAGGATGCACGAGCAGCCTTGACCTATTTTGAATAGCACCACAAGTAAAATGAAACAGCTGAGTTGATCAGTCAGAACATAACTGTCCGGGTTAAGAGCACAACTAACTGCTGCTGATTATGCAAAGTAAATCTCGTAAGCACCACTTATTGCACCGTCGTCGTGTTTCAACCCTCTGGAATAGTTTTACGTGTTCTCAAGGAGGATTCCAGCATCCATAAAGGCTTTTTTTTTTTCTATTTCAAACAGAAAAAAACCCCCCCTTAAATTACGTAAATGATTCTTCCTCTGTCACATCACAGTTGTTTAAATCTGACACCTAATGTGGTTCAATGACTGAAGCAAAAATCCTTTAATGCTCTGCTTTCCTTTTGCACCAGCAGAGTTCATTTACTCTTCCTCCTTCCTCTCAGTGTTTTCCAATTTCACTTACTCATGCCTAACCTCTTCTCTCCCTTGCCCTCCCCACGGCCCATTTTTCAGTCTTCGTCCTTCCCTCTTGGCTCCAGTCGACTTTCATCATCGCTGATGGCTGCTGGTGGTCGGCTGCTCTCTTAAAGCACGGCCCAATCCCACCCGGGTTAGGAAGCAGTGAACAAGTGAAATAAATGCACGAATTGGCACCTCCTGCCCCCAGCGGAATCCCTTGTTGCTCACCGCATGATGAAGTCAGCCCGGTCGATGTCCCTTCCACATTTGCTGTGCCTGAGAATGCCACCGTTACCGACCACCGCACACTTCTTCAGGGGCAGATGTAAAGGGTTGTCCTGGGAAAGAGGGGGCAGCTGTTAGTGCGCACATCAACACAGTGAGGTAGACGCGGTCACATCAGGGCAAAATAACATCAGCGGGAAACATAAAAACAAAAAAATGTCCTTTTCTGATACCGATTGTGGTCTGGGTACTGAATAAGAGCACCGAATGTGTTGGCCTGACCTCCCCTATCTGCTCGACTGAAGGACCACCAGTGGGCACGAGGCTCAGCTGTAAATGTCTGCAGACGGCTGACCTGGATTTACCACATCTAAAAAAACATTAGAGTTGTGTTCCAAAGACATTTTTTGATTGGCTAAAGCTATTCTGGCACAACAACAGCCCTGTATTGGCATGTTAGTGCAATATTTTGTCAGTTTATGCCTTTTAGCGAAGGTAAACTATAACAGTCATCTACTTATTCATTCTTGTTACTTCAACTGGCAATCTAACACATTTTACACCAACTACAGTCAGTATTTCAATCATTTATTTGTTGCTTTTGGCATATTTTCAGAGTCAGTGTTATTCAAATATTTGTATTAATGTTAACATAATTTAAAAAAACATTTCTGTCATTGCAGAAAAGCATTTGAAAGGCAAGCAATTACAATCTGTGCATTCGCTTCATTGTTTCGCTCTTGCCCATTAGCTGTACCTCCCTGCAGCTTTTCCATGTGGAACCTGGCAACTACTGAAGAACCCCCTGTGGTTTAAGTAGCCCTGCTACAAAATAAATGCCCTATCATTTTCTCAGAAAATGCTTTGTTTAAGTGGGAGAGTATAAAGGATGTTACTGAGCACATCGAATATAGCACTTTTTAAAAAAAAGCAAGCACCAACAATGTCCTCTTTGCCTCAGCTACAATGAAAGTGGAAAGCGTGGATAAGTGAGATGGCAAAAACAATGGAGTTCATTATTCTTGGAGTGGAGACACTCAAAAACACTCATTGCCTCTGTGCTGTCTTTGAGACAGTGATAGGTGGTTTAGTTTGAGGATAATATCTAACAGCAATCTAGCGAGGAAGGGGAACCAGCTACAGTCGCTGAAAGTTAGTAGGTGGACGCTTTACAGCAGCACTGGGTCCAGATGTTTAAAATCATGTCACAGTTTTGGCTTTGGCTGCTCAGGCCTCCAATTAATCCTCATTTTCAATTTGGATTAATTGTGCAGACAATCACAATACTGTATTTGATTGTAATGACCAACAACCAAAAGATACTCATCCAAGATGTGAAACAGATAAAAGTGGAGAATTTTTTTCTTCTTCAATACTCCTAGAAATGCAAATCGTTCAGTGTGTAAGGAAAAGTGTTGTGATGAAGTTTCGGGAAAAGAAACTTCATTCATTTCAGGGAATTATAACTTTTTTTTTAATGTTGAAATTGTTTATAATTCCAGTATTAAAGAAAAGGAATAGAGAAAGGGGATCTACAGGATGTGAGCATCATAAAAGAAATCATATATAATTCATAAAAGGATAATCTCAGCAGCAGAAGCTTTAATTGGCTCTTTGCTTGCAGATGCTCAGACACGGTAACTGTTTGCTTGCTGTTGTGAGGCCGGTTGTCTGTGTGCAGACCTGCAATCACGGAAAACACACTTTGTGAGGAGAGCTTGTGCTTCATCCAACCCGCCTAACTAATAGTTACCTCCCTCCTGGCAAACACATTACTGTCCTCGGTACAGGCTCGCGGAGGAAGTGCAAGCGTGCATCTGGAAATAGGCCATGCAAGTTAGATGGAGCTTCACACAAATACAGTTCATGTTAGGGTTAATGAGTTACACAATGTAGGGGGCAATATCTAAACATTGGGACTGAATGGACTAAAAAAAACAAAAAAAACCCCCAAAAAAACCCAAAAGAAAACTACATTCCACTAATGGAGTAGTATAAATATGTCTAATACTGTCTAATGATCGGTTAACATCACACACGCACATACAATCACTAATGCATATACAAGGACAAGACTGTGGTGTAATGATGAAGAACTGGTAATTGGCATCAGATTACGTTTTTAGGATTCTCTTTTAATAACAAAAAGTTTGAATTGATTCATTCATGTCCGACGACAACCATCACCCAAATTGTGTCAACGGAGAAACTGGGAAGGTTTTAACAGGAAGACACACTACTGTTGAGTTTGATGTATTATGTGTGATAAGGTTTAACTTCACATTATGCGTCTCATAAAAAGGAATAACTGTAGATGTCATATATACTTGTTTTTTTTGGCACCCTGATTGATGGAAATAGTTAAAAAGAATAATTCCGTCCTGATCAATGTCGTCTTTCATACACCCACGCTTTGGTTCAGCTCGGCCGCTCTTCACATTTTTATTTCTTTATTCTCCAACACCTCCCCCATCTCTCATGAATGAACATGCCCTGCGCACGGCTGCAAATTAGGGTCAGGCATTCATCGCATTTACCAACCGGGATATAACACTGCAGGTCTGCCGCTACGGTAACAGTGATTTCAATCATGATTACTGCAGAGATCGGTCACCTGGAGATTGACCACGGAAACCAGAATTTCCCATTTTGTCTTGTTACTAGGCGAAAACATCCTCATACACATGCAGACACACACCCACACACAGGCCTGGAAGCATGTAAAAATAGCCCATCAGGCCTTATCTGCATTTACATGTGTATACAATGAGAAAAGGAAAGGGGGAAACAACTTTGGAAAGTGGAACTTGAAGCACATCCTCCTCAGTTTTCTATCTGCACTTTAAACATCCTATCTCAGATTAGATCCAAGTAGGGGGAAAAAAACACAACCTCATGAGTGATTAACTCGGAGCAGGGGCATGATTTGATGTAAAAAAAAATAAAAAAAATCCCCAAACCAAAAACAAGACCCCACAAACAAGATGCAAATGCTTCAAATTTATTCATCTCTGATGTTCAGGAAGGATCTATGTTAAAGCACACACACACACACAGCCACAGTGTCAGATTGCGCTGAGTGGGAGAAGGAATCTGTTCCCATATTCTGGTTTTACTTTTCAAAAAAAATAAAAAAATAAATGGGGGCAGAGTGGAGGAGAAGTCTTGCAGTTCTCTGGGAGAAACCAAACTCTTCCACAGAGCAAGAGAACAAAAGATTCATTCCCTCTTACATACCAATGCCGCCACAGACCGTGCTACCTTATGAATTTCAAGATAACAATCTCTTTCCTTTTAACTTTCTCCATACCTGTACAAAGAGCGGATAAGTGTCATTGTTGACGGTGTGCGAGTGGTAAAACTCGCCATCGTACCACAGGACCTTCCCCATTGGTGAGTTTTCCTTGGTCACTGCAAACATCTTTTTCGGATCGCAGCATTCTGTCAGCAACTTCCTGTGCAGGGAGGATGGAGGAAATAATGAGATTGGTTCCTGGAGATGTCTGGACAGTTAGAAATAAATTGGAAAGGACAGCTGAGATTCTGGCTGGAGATGGGCTACAATAATATTTGGTAAGGAAAAGACAGCCAGGTTGAAATGGGCATCAAATTGATGAGACAAAACAACTGGTCAAACTTTTATTCTAAGCATTTATTCGCTTTATTTGACAGTCCTATTTTTTTTTAATAATATTGGAATTTCTTTCTTTGCCTTTACATATTATGTACTGAATCTTATGAACTGCTTAAGATCCAATCCAACACTACACTACAATCAAATTGAGTTGTCAGGTATCATGGAATATGAAATATCATGGAGTGTCAGTGATGGATATCTATTTTCCACTGGGTCTAGTTAGATGACAGACATATTTAAGGAACTTAAATTCAATTAGTTCCATGGAGACACTAAACTAACGCGATGCTTGTGGTTTAGTAAACATTTATTTATAATGATAATAAGTTCATGCAATGAAAGTGGAAACTAAAAAACAGATGGAGCATCATTTCTCAAAGTAAAATAATTTTAAAAAATGAATAAATCAGTTTCATCCGAGCCCCCAGACGAACCTGTACAGATCGATCCCGGTCTGGTTCCTGTGCCATACGTCTCCCTGCCTCAGCACCTCCTCCACAATGTCTTTATCTCGGGGGAGTCTGTAGCCGGGGTAAATATAAAACCAGCAGAGCACCAGGACGCACAGGGCGGCCCACACAGACAGCTTTCCCCGGCAGCATCGCACCGACATCTTTCCTCCTCTCGAACTGCTCAAACCGATCCAAGCGCGTTCACATCAAAACCCGGCGCAGCAAAAACGCAAGCTCGGCTCATCGTCTCGTTTACGCACGCCGGGGGTGTCGGTGATGGAGGGTGAGGGTACTCAAGGTAGAGTCCGTTACCGTGACCGTGACGTTCGGCTCAGGCAGAGGGCTGGGAATCCGAGTTTGTGCTGGCGAGGCTCTGATGGAGACGAGCGGGTCTCCCTGCGGCGGCGGCGGCGGCTCACGCGTGATTGCGGGGTCGTGGTGCAGTGTGTCGGGCTCCGCCGCCGGCGCGTCACCACCATCATTTATAGCTGACGGATTGTGAGGAATATGCGGGGCCCCTCCCCGTTTGGTGTCCCGCTGTGCGCCCGATACAAAAGGGGTCCCCTTGTGTCACCTATGCGATACACCTTGACGTTCCTTCTTCTCTCCGCCCCTCCGCGGACCGGCGGGTCCTCCGTCTTCCCTCCCCGGCTGTCCTCAGCCCGCTGCGGGTCTGCGGTGTGACAGGTTCCAAAAGATTCACTGTCCCTCCACCTCCCCCACTTTCTCCTGTCAACACCCCGTTTCTCTGAGACAAAGTGCTTCTTGTGCGGCGAGGAGCGCGTCAAGCCCGCGGAAACGAGTGTGGATCGTACCGGAAGTTAGGTTTCAAAATAAAAGCAGGAACTGTGCCCATGCCCTGCCCCCCCCCCCCCGGCGTGTCAGGCCAAAGTACAAAAAGACATCACGATTTATAATGACAATGAAAACAATTTACTATTTAAAAACAGACCAAAGAGTCAGTTTCCCTAACATCTTAAAAACCCATTCAATATTGATTTATTTTCAATGTGTGTGTGTGTGTGTGTGTGTGTGTGTGGGGGGGGGGTGTTACTGATTTTGTTATGTTTTGTTTTAATATTACATTCTCATGTACGCAATTTAATTTTGCTTGAAATTTTATGTTGTGTGAGAATAATAAATGCTTTAATAAAATTATCTTTTAAAAAAAAAATCCCCGTTCAATGAAAATTGTTTTAAATGAGTTTCAGAAAGAAGTAGAGGACACAACAATGTAAAGACTGCTTGTTTATGTGTTTTAACTATTTGGACCAGGAATCCAATGTTTTTTTAAAAAAAATTGTTTCAACTCAAAGCTTTTTTGAGGTGAAATTCAAAACTATACACGTTCAAAAATACTTCATTCACATTCTGATTAGTAAATGATTATTTCCGCCGTTCATCTTTCTTTATTTCCATCTCTTTTACTCTGAAATATACGAATTATTTATTATTTTGTATACCAGCATGATAACTTAGGAATCCACTTCCCTTGGCTGAAATAAACCAATTTGTTTTCATGTGTTTTATTTTAACAGGTCTCCGTCACGGTCCCGTTTGTCATCCCGCTGCCCTGACGAGCTGCCGCAGCATGAAAACACCTCACAGAGGGGTCCTACCGATTTATGAAGTGAGATAATGTCGCCCCCTGCTGGAAATAGCCTGCACCAACTGACCGGTGATACCACCTTTACACCAGACTAAAACTCCCTGCAGTGTAATCCAGTATATGTTTTATTATTTAAACAATTGACACAAACATCAAACCTCACCTTCTGCACTATTTTTCGGCATAGCAGCTCCTACATGATAAAAGAATGACAATGAATGTTTCACACCATAAAATTCATGTGAATATATGTAAATTCTTGAACTGTAATTTCCAGGTTTTTCTTTGTCATTGCCATACATTCTTCATTCACCCATTTTTAAAAAAATTACTCTTTTGGAGGCTTTCCAGGGGATGGAGGACATTGGGACACACCCTGGGAAGTCATAGGATCAATGTGGAGCCACCTATTCATCCATAGAACATTGCTGTCATTGGACGGTGGGAAGAAGTCACATTCAGATCATGACATTTTTTTTTGTCTTTCCTAGACTTAATGTGTAGGATTTCTTCACCTCCACAGAGGTTTACAATACTAGATCTTTTTGTTCCTTTTCCCAGAAAAGAAAAAAAAAACACGTGGGTGGAGGTGCACACAGAACATTTTTAGCACCTTGATTTTTTTTTATGACAGGTAGCAGCATTGAATTTCACTGTTAGCTCTGCTTTATCTTTGAGTGTGTCTGTGTGACAAGTCTGGGCTGGAGACTGTCCTTGCCACTGGGTGAGTGGGGGGCAGGGTACACCCACGGGCAAGTCACCAGTTTATGGGTCGACATGGAGAGACAAACATCCATTCAGACTCACATTTACACCTCTGGGCAATTTACAGTCCCCAGTTCACATACAGTACATGTGATTGTGCTTTAATGGCTGTACTTTCCGCCACTGGTAAAAAGAGCACTCATGTGATACAGACATAAAGTCAATAAAAACCCTGTATCCCAGTTTGTCTCCTGTAAATTTAAAAAGAAAATCATCAAATGGTCCTGTTATTTTTTTTTGCTGATCTTTTCAAATATTTTATTAACCAATCATAGGTTTGTGTGTAAGATGTGTAAAATAACTGGCAGGTTTTCCATTCAAATAAATATGCTGCAGAAAAAGGTCCAACTCCTGTCCTTTTGATTGTCTGATTGAGATTAATTCTAATTATAATCTTGTGATAAAGGACTGTGATGTAAAATTGCACATGGGTGTGTGCTTGAGTAAACCGACAGATAGATAGATAGATAGATAGATAGATAGATAGATAGATAGATAGATAGATAGATAGATTATATATAGATAGTTTTAGAGAATTTGGAGGCTGTGATCTCTTTTTATGTCGTTCTGCACCAAAGAGGTTGAACATGCATTAATTGGTCAGATTTACAGGCCCATACTGGGGGGCTATGGGGCGACACATTGAGCTGTCACCTTCCTATTTATGTAAGCGGTGACAACATCCAGAGCATTACAAGCACTTTCCCCATACCAAGGCCTGCCTATTTCACTGTTTGTATGTGTCTGTGTGGAGACAGGAGGGAGTTGGGTTTCATCAGAAATAGCTCTCCCACCTGCTGAGGATCATTACAAAAAAAAATGATGACAGAACATTTGTTGTGTCCCTCATCTTCCTCGCTTTATGGCCTTTCATTGCTCAGCGATGTGTCATGTCTTCAGCTTCTGTTCCCCCCACCGCTGTGTTAAGAACAAACACAGGAGGGTGCAGCGCTAATATAGCAGGAACCTTGATGACAAGTGCAAGACTTCTTTGAATAAAAGGTTAAGGTTACAGTTAGGGTTAGGGTTTTTCTTTAAAAAAATACTTTTAAATCAGAAATATTCAGAGATTTTGTAAAGATTTGATCTTATATACTGTCTGCTTTACAGATATGCACATTTTGTCCATCACTTTTAGACAGACAGCCAAGAAATCACTTAACTGAGATTTAACATTCTATTCCTGTTGCAGATAAATCTTCCCATTCATTCTCACCTTGGTTTCTAATGACGCCGAAGCCCCTCACCGGCCTCCGAAATCAGGAGTTCAAAGCGGACCCCCTTTCACCAGACTCTTCCAAAGGTGTCCCGGCGGCTACTGCTCAGTTTACTGAAAGCATCTCACTTCTTCCATTGGCTTTACTCCAGTAGGATGAAGAGAAACCCGACGCTCACAGCTTAAGTGATTTGCAAACAATGTAAGAGCTCAGGCCTGGATCTCCGAGAGAGCCGTACATCTAGATAAAGTCAGGTCAAACAAAACTGTTGACAGCAAAAGTAAATAAAAACACACACATCTAACTGGACAAGGTGAAGTGAGGAGGTCATAAGAGAACACAGGCCTGTTTGGATGGACAGATGAATGAATATAACACACATGCTGGAGCGTCTGCAGCACTGCTGTGAGCCAACAGGCTCAGAATGACAACGCTAATGTTTCCCAGGTAGAGTGTTTGTGATAATCACCATCTTAATTTACCATGATAGCAACCTAATATATACCAACACACTCTACACGTAAGGTGAAGCTGAATTAACCCTAGCTTGAAACTGTTTTATTTTATGTAATTTTACATGGAAATAACACATTTTTCATCTTTGATGTAGTTCCTCTTTAAACTTTTATTTCATTCACCTCTCTTCTAATGGACTCATATTCGATGCTGCAGAAGTGGAACAACATCTTGTTATTTTCGGACACCACTTAATCCCAACAACTTCACCTCAGACCAACCAAAGTGACTCAATAGATCTGTGCTTGTGATGCCTTCATGACCGGAAAATAGGAAAATCCCCCTCCTATATAATCAACATTATTCGAATTCATATCTATTACCATGCAAGTCCACTCAAGATTTGTTGGTAGGAACATGATTATGATTTTGCCAATCACACATGGTTCATCTCCCGAATGCTCGTATTTAAAAGGCCATAAGAACTTGAAATTCTGACTTCATTCCTGTCTTGAAAGCAGCGTGGACAAAAACAAATTGGACTAATATCTTGAAAGAAAAAGAAAACAAATGACATTTCATCTGAGTAAATGTGTTCCTTAAACCTGATCTGTGTTGATGCTGAAATCACGCCACCACAGTTGAAAGGAGCTCATAAAGGGACTCAACTATATTTAGCTGATGGCACTATGTACCTACAGTTTATTCACTTTCTTACCAAGTGTTAGCGAACACACCGACCCCCACACTGACAATACTGACTAGGGGAAAGGCAGAAACAATTTGCTCTGTCCAGAAGTAAAAATACACCTTCCAACTGCTCTAAAGCTTAATTAATAAATCTAAAGAAACATTAGGATAATACAGTTAAGGTAAGGCTCATGATTTATTAATACATCCTCATGGCTTTGTTGGACCATCAGGGGAGGTCGTATATAATACTCGGTCCCATGCCAGCACATTCTTGGGACCAGACGTTATATCTGCTGCCCATGCTCCACCCTGCTGTCATAAAAAGCTGGCAATTGTCTACAACAGCCGCTGTTTGACCCTACAGGCATTCATTCATAGGTAAAAACTACTTGTTTATTATATTTTAATTTTTTTGTTTAGTTAGTGATTTATGTGTGTGTTATTATTTAAAGATTTCAGTCAAATTCAACATTTTATCAAGTATTTAATTATAATCTTCATATAATTTCCTGTAAGATTTGTTTTGCTTTACTTGAAAACATTTTTTAAAAATTCCATTTTAATTTATTATTTATGCTTGGGCTGTCAGAAAAAAAAGCAGTTTCATTTTTTTAATAGACAATAGAACAATTGTTCAGCACATGCAGATTTACTTTTGCCAAATTTTCTACTTCTGTCCTGCGGCTGTCATGATTCAGCAAATCTAATATAATATGACTGAGCTGAAGTGAATTGTCTTGCTTAATCTCATCTCAGGATGTTGAGAACACTTTAATGTGTGGTCACATGACATATGTTACTATTTTATTACTAATACACACCTCTATTTCCCTCCTGCGTTTGTTTTTGGGATTTTAGTTGAAGTGAGGTAAGAAAATTAATGTTAATCCTAGCAGAAAGCTGGAGTCACTCTTTACGTTCGAGTAGCTCAGATATTGACAGAAAGGCTGTATATAAATATGAAACAGATGCGATGCATGAATTTTAATACTGTTATATTGATCATTTTATTACAATTGCTTATTGCATCATTGCCCTCTTTTGTCCCTGCTTTGAATTTCAGGAGTCCACCAGATCCAAGCCATGAATCCCAAAGGGGAAAAGGTGAGCCAGCTAGATTTTATTCCAGTGTGTTAATCCTCCATGTATGGAGAGGGGACAAGTTGTCCTTATGCATATGTCAAAAATCTGGCAGTGGTTATCTGACAGAGTTCTTATCAGCATCCCTGAGAGCTTTTCCCCTTGACTCCATCCTAATAATAAAGCTTTATCTTTTTACACTTGAAGTGACATGTCCTTTCTTATATACTACAATTGTATATGGTGGTCATTACCTAAATAAGACCAATTAAAACATCCTTAAATCTCTCAAGTTAAATTTGAGTTGAGAGATGTTGATGTTGGAGCTTTCTGTACCTTGAGTTTTGTCCTTCCTTGCTATACATGATCTCTTTTTTAAAAAAGAGCCTCCTTAACAACTTTGCTGTTAAAAATGATTGAAATTCTGTCTGAAATAATCGATGGTATTGTGGATTATTGACAATTACTCTTTTCTACAGCCCAAGTCGAAGATTTCGGCCTCTCGTAAGCTCTCCCTAAAAGTGAGTTGCTGTTATGTTTTTATTTCTTGTTTGAATACATTTAAATAAATTTTTATTTATTATATAACACTATTATAGAAAGATTTACCTATCTATTTACTTTGATAGATAGATAGATAGATAGATAGATAGATAGATAGATAGATAGATAGATAGATAGATAGATAGATAGATAGATAGATAGATAGATAGATAGATAGTATTGATTGGTGTCTGTTTCGTCCAATCAGATGCTGCTCCTCACCAGAGCCTGTGAGGATTTGGAGAGGGAGACTCAGGAGAGGCAGCAAGAGAAAACTCGCTATCTAGGCGAGAAGCTGCCTCCTTTGCAAATGTCTGGATTATCGCTTGATGAGCTCCAAGTAAGGAGCAGATGTCACAGAAGAGTCTTTTTTCTTTCTTTGGTAGAAGTCGTTGTTTTAAAACCTCCTCTCCTCTCAGAATCTGTGCAAAGAGCTTCATTCAAAAATTGACCTTGTGGATGAGGAACGATATGATTGTGAATCCAAAGTGAACAAACACAACAAAGATGTGAGTCTCCGTAAACTCCTCCAGCACTTTTCAGACAGTTTTCTTATTATCCTACTCAGTCAATATTTTAAAATGAAAACAACTTTTATTAAATCCTTCAAAGTTTGCTTGACTTTTCAACCGACATGACCCGCTGTCCATATCCTTGTAAAAACTCCTTTCATATTCTTCTCTGCTTTATTGGCTTGGCAAGTAAATATCAGAACTTCCCAGAAGAATTTTTTTAATTTTGTCTATATTTTGCCCTACTTATTAGATCCACGAGTTGAAGCTGAAGATACAAGACCTTGGAGGTAAGTTCAAAAAGCCCGCCCTGAGGAAGGTGAGGGTGTCAGCAGACGAGATGATGAGAGCGCTCCTCGGCTCCAAACACAAAGGCTCAATGGACCTCAGGGCCAATCTCAAGTCTGTGAAGAAAGAGGATGTCAAACAGGACAAGGTATGGCAATTCATCACATCAAACTTAAGTCTGTGTGGTTCACTTATCGTTATTAACCCAACTTTTCAATCCCAGGTGCTCACCAGTGAAGTGGGAGACTGGCGTAAGAACGTGGAGGCCATGTCAGGCATGGAAGGCCGCAAGAAGATGTTCGACACAGGCGGCGGAGCCCAGTGAGGAGTCTGAAAAATAAGCAGGAAAGAGGAATTTCTCTAGATATAAATTTGGAACACCTATTTGAAGGCCGAATGACTTGAAAACTGCACACATAAAACACAAGATTGTAAAAATGTTTAACCCCAGTAGATCCATCCAGTTACTTGAGTGACAGTTTCTGTGCAATGACTCAAAGCACTTAAAGACAAAGTGTAGGAATGACTGGAGAATCGCTGTTGATTCTTAGTACCTGATAAATGTTGTCATTTGAAAATTAAAGCGAATTTGAATAAGCAGAAAATTTGTCGTGTTTAATTTTACTGTCATAATTTGTGTCGCACACATGAATGTACAAGAGCATTTTCAATCCTGATAGGTAAAAGTAGAATGAAGAAAAGGTGATATGCTCTTTTAGACACACAAAGAAGACTAAATCTAATTCGGATTGAAGAAAAAAAAGACAACTGGGATGCAATTTGATCTTAACTTTGTGTTGACTAATTTTTCTGCTGGGAATAATTTTAAAAAAAATAACAAAATAAAAGGGAGAAGTTATTTTAGTTTGGAAAAGCTAATTCTTGAGAAGTTCTTTTCAGAGTTTGATAGCAGAAACATCCGCAGGGAAACTCTGGAGCATCTTGTGGGGATGTTCTACCCCTGTTCATTGTGTTGTGTGTCTGCGGATGCTTCCTTTTGTGTGTCACTGTCTTGACTGACAGCTGTAGCCTCGACGCTGTTATTTCAAACATGACAATAACACCAACAATAGCTCCAAGATGCTTAGACGCACATCAGCTGGTGTGTCGTGGGATGCTTTCCTTAAACAGCTGATACATTTCATCTCATACGTGGCTTTTGTTGTGCACACATAGTGATTGTGAGAAATGCGGATGGAGAAAACGCCGACGCGCGGATGCGCGCAAACGGCATCCCCTGTGCGTCTTTGTCTGGCATTGCGCACAGGCTTAGCAGGACGACAGTGAAACACAACCCGGGATCACGCACACTCCGTGTCCATATTTAGGGCCCTTCTGAGGACAGCTTTCACGTAGATCAAATATTCCAGATGTGTTATCCAGAGTTCTTTTGTGTCAACACACCATGGTAAATGTTGGAAGTTAAAAAAAAAAAGGTCACGATTGTGAGGTCTTCTGTGGAACTTGTTGACGCGACAAAACGTCGCAACGGTGTGTTTCCCAGTCAGCACCACTAGGTGGGAGCCAAGAGTCAGAGCAGTCAATGCATCTCCTCCTAAAAATGAATGATTTGTAATTCAAGCAAAAATGACTAAGGTCTTTTAATAAAAACTAAACAAAAACCAACTCCTCTGACTTGTCTTTTCTGTGTCTAAAAAGAATCACGTTTCCACAAGTTGCGAGATGGAAGAACTGGAGCCTGACAATAAATAATTATGGCACCAGTTCATTTCACTCATGGAATAACCCAAAAGAAAAAGAAAAATGAGCGCAACTCTGGAAACAAGACACCAAAGTAGATTACTTTTGAGGAGAGTGCATGTGTGTGGCCCGATGAGGAAGTGTGATTGATGTCATTAATTTTCTACATGCGGTGTAAACAATGAATTAATTGCCACGGGGACCGTGTGGTTGACAATAATGGAACATATCTGACATAACACAGACCATCCTGGTGATTAGACAGGCTGGAAGGCACAGGTTCAGCATTTGTAGTATGTAATTTTGTGTAATCACTCAATCACATGCTGTGTCGTAATGTCCTTCAGTCAGATAGCCAAGTGTAGGTTGTGCCAGAAGTAGTCTGTAGACTGACGCTGACCAGACTGATAGTCTTTTATGCTTTTTGTTGTTTTGAAGGAAAATTGCTTCCTTGGGGTCATCCGGTTGGTACAGTCCTTCCTCTGTGTCTCGATGATACACACCTTAAGAGGGATCATCAGAGACACATAGCATTCCAGTCCGAACTCCTCTGCTGTACCTTGATCATCTCTGCCTCGTGTCTCTGCACTGGGACCGCACTAGAACATTCTGCTGCTCTTAGCTACTGAGTCTGAGTGCTTCATGGGCGGCTGTGGCTCAGAGGGAGAGTTGTCGTCTGCTTGTCAGATGGGCAGTTTTTTTACACCTTTGGTTCCAGTAAGAATGACTGGAACCAAAGGTGAAGGCACTGCATAGGATTTGCATAATGGCATCATCAGCATCCTCCAACTCCGAGCATTCAGCCAATTAAATTGAAAGTGGTTCCCCAGAATTTGTAACTCGTAACATTTTTTCTATACTCTCGAACCTGATAGAGCTGTTTTGTCATTTTGATAATCAACTTCACGATTGAGGACTGAATAATTCAGACTTTTTCATTTTTTTGTAGTTTCGGGAGAAAGTGAAAAAAAGGAACAAAAAGTATTTTTGCAGGTAATGACACAGAAAAGGAGCTTTTTAAAATAATTTGACTAGTGGATCTCAGGCTTTTTAAACAAAAAGAAACACACATGCTGAATGCACATTAGTTGACCCAACTGAAAAATGGAAGGTTAAATTTGACTCAGTTGTGTTAACCTCAATTTAATATCTTCTTTTCCTGTTTGGTCCATTGTAAAAATGAAAATATTGATTAATACCACTTTAAATTAACCCCCAATTTCTTCTAAACTTGCCTGAGGTCAAACATGTCGTATCTTATAAGAGGTGGCACATTAAATGCACCAAAAGTAAGAGGCTCTTGAGTATTTGCTGTTAGTTTCCCACACACAAAAGCAGTTTCATGACTGTTTCATCAGCTTCAGTCGTGGTGGTTCATGTCAATCCTCATCCCACCCAACCTGTGATGGGCTTTGGTCTGCCTTTGTTTTCCTCGCAGGCTGCAGAGCAATGCTAGAGGGAATCTACAAAGACACAGGAAGAAGGTGAGTCAATAAACATGAGCTGCTGCGAATATGCATCCTAATCCCAGCTTTGCAGCATCCACGTTTTCACACCCATTACCTCCAATTGCTAAAGAGGACACACAAGTGCCGGTGGCTTCGCTCTTTTCTCATCATTGATTTCCTCTGAGCCAATAGGGAGACATAGCGAGGCTGATTGGTATTGGTTATAGACCCTCACAAGCTGGTCAGGGGTCAACATGAAGCTGTCGTAGAAGATAGCTGCTGTTTTAATTGGGTTGAAGGCAGCAAAATAGCTGCAATAAATATGTCACAGGCATTAAATCTTAATTTTAATTTAACAAAAGTTTGATTTTATTCATTGATTTTAATGTACATTTAATGTCTTCTTTTTATTTCTGTTCCTGAGAGAACAGCCTACCTTAGTTCATTATTTATAGTGATATTGGGATTTTGCCACCATGGACAATGTTGACAATAATGACCATGTTAGTAAAGGCTTCAACAAACTGCACCAAACACTAGGGGAGCTGTTTTAAAATGGGTTTCTCTCTTGTTTCAGAAACCTCTGACAGTGAAATAACTGCTTTATTAGAAAATAATCAATAAACAACCCGTGAATATTAGTGACATCTGTGGTTGCAGCTGCTTTTGTCTCACCCATATCTCTCTTGTGTCACAGCTTAACACTCCTGCTTATCTACTGTTTTTCCCCTTTCCTTTCGTGTAGATATACTCCAGAAAATCGATGAAGAATAATGAGTTTTACCTACCCTCACCTCAGCAGTGTACTTCATGAAACTATTTTCTTGCCTCAGTCTTGGGCTCTCTTACCATTATTGGATTAAATTAATAAGTGGTCTCAAAGCCCCTTTGGACTGACCTGAATTTTTAGCTACTTATAGGTAAAGCAACGTCGATGCTACTGTTCATAACATGGGTTCAGACTGCAACAAGATCATGATCCGTCTTGCAACTGTGTGTAGAGCTCAGCTACAAATGTTGGCCTGCTAATATATTTAAATGGTTGATGATCAGTTTAATAAATAGCACGCATGTTTTGTCAAATGTAACCATTATGAGATGCTGAAATTTGCATTTACTGCCCAAGTATTAAAGTCCGATATGCTCAGGGAAGCGAAACAATTTACTTTTTATGTGGCACCATTCGGACACAAGGCAATTAAAGGAGCACAGATTGAATTAAAAAATAAGGCATTAAGCACATAAAAACAGCCATTAAGAGCATGAGAGATTGTTAAAAACAAGACATTTGAATACAGTAAAACCACAAATGAAAGACAATAAAATCAATTGCAAACATGAGTAAATAAGTAGAGATTAAATGAAAGGTGATAAATCAAAGTAGATAAGGAAGCTTGGGTAAACAATGTTGTTGGGTTTAAATGAGCTTGTAGTTCGCACCAACCTCAGAATTCATTTCTCCACTGCTGAGGAGAAGAAACTAAACGCTTTCAGTTCTAAAGCTGTCCCAGTGGACCTGAGGGGTCTGAATGCCTCCTTGGTACAATACGTAAGGTAAATCAGATATTCATTTTGATCCAAAAACCATTTATAGACCAGATGGCAGTTATAAAATCAATCCTTTTCATCCACAGGTCTGAAAATGTGCTTTACATACTCCATACTTTTTTGGAGTTTGTAACCAGTTTTTGTTCTGGTTTAGTAATTTGATGCACACTCACCATTCAAGTAAGTTAGTTTGCTTAAAACATACGAACAAGCAGGATTTTCTGTATCTCATGGAGACAGAAATCATTTTATTCTGCCACAGTTTCAAGGTGCTTATGGGCTGATTTAGTGATCACCTTTTTAGGTCCATAACTAGGCTACAAGGAATCTACTGTGATTTTCAATCTTTACCACCGTGGAGTTTAGGTACATCCACTAAATGATTTCTTTGGTACAGTTATACCTGACTGAATCTCAGCCACACAATGCAAGAAATTCAATTAGCATCAAGACCATAAATTTGTCTAGAAACATCACATGGAATGGACTATTAAAGGTTATTCTCAGTTCTTGGAGTGACTTTTGGTTTTGTTAGAGGTGTACACACACAGGACTATTGGGACTGAATGGACGGTTCAAAACAACAATGTACCAAAATAATCCAAATGTGAAATTTAATGTATGAATTTGGTTGATAACGTATTGTAATGAGAGAGATGTTGTTGATTCTGGGGACGGGAATCTTACAAGCCAAATGGCGTCCACCCGTCATCCCTTTTTTTTTTTTTTAGTTTTTATGATGCTGTTGATATTGCAAATGTGATGAAGGTGAAGTCTGTTGTAAGAACATGTCTGGAAATAAAAAATAAACTCATGAAATAAAAAAAATAAAATCTTTAACAGTTAGTTGAGCACTTAGATAAATGGATACAAAAAATAGCAGGTTTATAGTTTCACAGAGACATTAGCTTCTTAGCCTTGCTCATGTTAAAAGATGAGCCAAAGTATTTCTTGACTGATATTGAATTAAAAACGAACCCCCATAAGTTTATGCTCATTGTGTGAATGACTAACTTGCATGAAAGTGTCTGTTGGCACGGTAGCAAAATGTCAGCAGTAAAGTGTAGCATTGCAAAGTAATTAATCTCCGCCTGACATTAATTGCCATATTGTGTTGCCTCTTATCGCATCTCTTAATGTCATTTACGCTCCACAGTCCTTGGAATTAGATTCAATTTCTGTCTCATTTACACGAGGTTTTAACGTTCACCCCCTCAATAGTTTTTTTTTTTACCATGAACTTGCTCGACTCCTGAGGCATCATTCAGAGGCAAGAGACGACACTGACAGCTTCATTTTGATAAATCTTTCCTTTTCATTCTGTTTTTTGTTTTTTGTTTTTCCAGCTAAAACTTTTTTGTGCCGGAGGAACAGTGAAGACATAAAACATCCTTAAGCAAGTAGTCATTTTGGGGCATAAAATCTCTGAGTCAATAATAATGAGAAGCAGTAAGAAATGGAGCAGCGTTCTTTATAGCTTAGTTTGATGATCAGGGACTTGAATGACTCTGACTGAATGAGGAAGCTATCAGTTCATATAAAAAAACTTTTCAGCTGTACTGTATGTAGCTGCCATACCAAGGCCATTGGAAACAAAACAGGAGACTTTGCTGCTGTCAGAGAACCTTATTTCTTTAAGGCAACTATTTTTTTTGGGGGGTGTTCACAACAAGATAGTCAGTCTCTGTGTGTCAGACTGAACTTCAAATGCCCATAAATAATGAGAGATAATAGAGCTGGTCTACTTCCAGTAAAGCAATAAACTGGAGATGCATCTGTACTCGGGGGAGTAAGCCTATACTGATAGTACACAGTTTTAAAATTTAAAGTTCTGGAGGAAGATCTGGAGAGAGGATGGAGTTTAAACCCTGCAAGTGAACTGTCAAATTCTGAAAAGGCATTTGAAATGGCAATTTACATATCATCTCTAAAGCTGTATGGTGTTGAAATGTGATGAAATTCTAAAGTTTTGAGTGTGATCCTTGAGTATGGTCAATTCGGTCTATTAGATCTAGTAAATAAAATGCATGGACTGTCTGAACCCTGTCAGGCCTTGGAGTCCCCTGTAAAGTAACTTATGCTGAAGGTGCGTTAAAACTTGACCAGGAGAGTTCATAATAACCATGGCTGAACCAAAGTCACTGCCGGAACCGTTTCCATTTTTACAACTACATTGCAATTCTCATTTATGTATCCATCCAGCCACATGTTGACGGTCGTTGGGAAAGCCTTTTTAAAAAAAACAAAAAACTTCATGCAGCTATTAAAGCAGCATACAGACAGGCAGACTTCATAAACCCAGATCATAAATATACGACTTGGATCATCTTGTCAGAATACATCAGTCTATCAAGCACAAACACAAAGGCTTGTAAAACATGAAAACAAAATCCACTTTTTCAGGAGACTAATGAGGAGTGCAAAATCCTGCACCATTTGCAATGCACTAACTAATACAATCTGAAAAAGCATCACATTACAGCAACCAGAAAGGCTGAGCATTCTCTCAGCGAGAAGTCACTTCACTTTGTATTAGGAGGGATCATCTCCTCTCTGCAAACCCAAAACCCATTTCCTTTCCTCGCTCTGCTTGCATACTATCTGTCCCACTGACTTCATTCTTTTTTTTTTTTTTAACCTTCTTAGCAAAAATCGGAGCTATCTAAGCTCACATTGAAAAGTTGCCTCCTTTGCTTGATCCAATTTTCTTCTATCTCTCTACAGAAAAAAAAAAACAAAGTCTATTTTTTCTCCATACTCATAAAGAAAGAAACTATGAAACTACTTTGTTAAAAATCAAATACTTTTAAGATGTTGTCTTGACTGAGGAACTGCATTCTTTCCCAACCCTGTAGGGCTACATAAATAAAAAAGTTACCATTCAACAAAGACTGTTGTATGATTAAAAAAGAAAGTCCCACAAGCAGTTCTAATTAATTAATTAATTAAATTCAAGTATTGAAGTCACATTTACAAGACCCAAGGCAATTTTCATTATATTTTAGAAAATAATAAATTGCCTTGATCTCATCGTGATAAAATCTTTGAAGTGGGTGCAAATTGTAGAGGCATAAAAAAAGAAAAGAAAAGAAATGCAGTTATTGTGTTGTTGTTGTTGCCGTGGGACCTCAAAAAATACTGCAACTTAAGAAAACACTTCCAAACAGACAAAACACTAGCAGAAAATAAAAATATCTAAATCAATTTGACAACATGTGCAGAATTATGAAACGGATGCTACAAAAACACATCCAGACTTTGCGTCACCCTGACAACATTATCAGTCGTTGTTGCACTGAAGTGATAAACACATTCCTTGGAATCATGCATCAACCATTTAGGATCTGATTTTCTATTCCATCTATTTGATGAAAAACTTCTCGCTTTTCATAGGCCCTTGAAATTCATGTGAGATGTCATAAGAAAACAATCAAAACAAAAACAAAACACACACACACACCAGAAAACACGAAAAGCTAAACATAATTTACAGAGGAAGTGACAAACGTTGCGTTATGACATCCAGAACTCGTGGTTTGAAATGTGAGACGCACAAACTAGTTTCAGTCTGTAACAGTGCGTGTTGACATCACAGGATCACAGCAGCTCCGCCCCCGCACTCTGCTGATGCTGATCCCCGCTTGCATCAGCACCATTCCTGGGATCCTCAAGAACAATCGAGAGAGAGGGAGAGAGAGAGAGAGGAAGAGGGAGGGAGAGAGGAGGAGAGAGAAGGACAGAGGGAGAGAGAGAGAGAGGGACTGAGAGAGAGAGAGAGAGAGAGACCCAACCCCAAACGATGAGCCTATAGGCGGCAGACGCCCGGTCGAGCATCCCGGTTACGCACAGTTCCGAGGCCTCATCAGCGGTGGGCAGCGCTAGAAGCAGCAGCAGAGGAAGGCAGCACAGCCACAGCTACGTTCAGTAATGGAGAGCCTGCTGGATAATCCAATGAAAGCCGTTCTTTACTTGAAGGAGCTCACCACGATCGTCCAGAACCAACAAAGTCTGATCCAGACGCAGCGCCAACGCATCGACGAACTCGAGCGAAAGGTGGAGGACCTGATCGGAGAGAACCGACAGTTGCGGGATCCTCATCAGTACGTCCATCAGCCTCCTCAGCAGCAGCAGCAGCATCACCACCACCACCACCACCACCCGACACACCGCAGCGCCAGTCCCCAGGCGCCTGCACACCTCCATCAGCACCCGGCGAGCAACAAAGCCGCGGCGCACCTCGGCCAGCAGGCGAAGCCGCAGCATCAGCATCAGCAGCAGCAGCAGCAGCATCCACCACCGCCGCTGCAGGAGCAGCACCACCACCAGGTTCCGTGTCTATCGGCCCAGCCTCAGCAACACCAGACCCCGACAGCACCGTCCTCCCACCACCCGCAACAGCTGCAGTTGGTCCCCACCTCGCCGCAGTCGCCCAAAGGGAGCCAAGCCAGCCCCGACTCCGCCGAGGAGAGCAAGAGGAGCGCCTGCTGCAAGTCCCTGGTTCCGCAGACTCCCACCGCGCTCTGCCGCTCGGTCGGATTGGCCAGAAAAGCGGAGTAAGTAACACAAAACAGTCTCAATAATGATGGTGAGATTTGCAGGATATAATAAGAACTCTTCAAATGAGATTTACCTGATAAAACGGGATTATTTTTTATTAATATTAATGGTATCATCTACATAAAGGTGCGTTCATTTGGTGAAAACTGCACAGTGTCACCAATAAGTAATATTAATCAGAGAGCTGTCACTGGCCTCATCTCACATGTCATAAAATGCACATAAAACACTAAGAGTGACCCCGATAAGATGGATGTTTTCACATTGAGCTATGGCAAAAAAAAATAAAAATCCCTGGCTAAATATAGTAAATGTGTTCAGCCAAGAAAAGAACGTGACCATCAGATGTGAT
Source organism: Antennarius striatus (assembly GCF_040054535.1). NCBI lineage: Eukaryota > Metazoa > Chordata > Actinopteri > Lophiiformes > Antennariidae > Antennarius > Antennarius striatus. Next base: position 5,330,749 of record NC_090797.1, read on the forward strand.
GACATAGCAGCGGCTGACTTTCAGCTTTTATTCTGAAACATTTCCTAAAGGGAATCTATTGAAGAAACTCACAAATACACAATGTAATAAAAAATGTAATAAATAAGGTAAGTTTTAAGAAAAATGTTGTACATTCATATTACATACACTGTACAAGCCGTGCGCATTATTGTACACGACTTGCCTTTGATTAAGTTCACATCCCCTCTGACAAACTGAGGCTTAATCTTCTGACAGGCAATTCAAGCTCCTCCTGTATTTCTGCATGATTCACTTGGTTGTTGCCCTGTTTAATCAATCACACGCTTAATGGTTATTGATTTCAGAGACCCAGGCTCGCATTTTAATTGTGGTTGGTGCCTTGATCCCACACCGAGCCAGATTGTCACTACTCATAGAGGCAGAAGTTAAATGGTACCCTCAAAATGTTGGTCTTACCCTTTCCGGTGAGGCTGCAGCCGTTTTGTGCCCTTTGCGTCGCCACACTGAGCTTTATGTCCCTTATGTACTCGGCTGAGGGAGCGATTTCACTTTTGCAGAGTGTCGTGACATTCTAAGCATTCATTTTTAAACAGGCAACGCACCAAACTCCCAAAGGCACATCACTGGCTTTGAAACAAATGACAGCACTTGAACATTAATGCAAATAATTAACACCTACCAGCGAGATTCAGTTGTGCATGAAGACACACTCTGAAAATTTACCGTGAGCAAACCTCTGCAGGGGGAAAAAATGACAGGATTGACTTTAGGTGATTAAAATGAATTATTTTTGGATCTACTTCCTTGAAGATGAAATTATTTTTTGTTTCAATGTGCCGTCCCTAAAAAGGAATTTAGAGGAGAAATGATAAGTTGAGTATTTATCTACAATTTATGTCATATTCAGAAGGGAAAAAAAGGTCATTTTTACCTGCTCAATCTCATTTTTGATTGTTTCTTTTCCTCACAACAAACTATTGAAAGTCATGAGCTCAGACTGTACAGACGTTTGTCACACCTTTCGTCATCATTATTTAAAATGGAATTGGTACACTAATAATAGATACTGGAAACGTTTGATAGGGTTTGTGAGGGTCTCAGTTACCCGCAACTTTTCCTACATCTCTAATGGGAGTCTGTATGCATGTTTACAAGCGTGCAACAAGTATTCCTCACAGTGCTGAATTAAATTAGATTTAAAAGATTTTGTTGAAAATGATCAACAGACAGAGACCCTTCAATGTCAAAGTAAAGTCAGATCTTTCAATTCCACCTTTTCTTTTTTGCACAGTGCATCCTGTGTCACCGTCTTGCTGGAAAACAAATCTTTCTAAAATACTGCAGCAGTCTTGCAGGAAACACTGAGCCTTTCTCTGGGTTATTCTTGCGTTTTGCTGCATTTGTCTTTGCTGACAAGCCTCCAGGAGCGGCTGCAGAGAAGCATCCACTCAGCGGTTTTGATCTGTGACAACCCCAAATTAAATCACTTTTGACTTCGTGTTATGAAACAATAAAAACTACATTTTACTCACCATGTGTCCTACATGCTCCAGCACTGGCCCAATTTGCTGTTATTTGCTCGCCACTATCAAGGTCACATGAAAAGCCTTGGCCAGAGCTGCACACGCATGCATGCAGTTACGCAAACACACAATGTGCCGCAACGACCCCATCTGTTCCACTCGGCTGATTTTGCATTGTTTCTGTAAATCCAGATTTAGTTATCATGCCATTAAGATATAATTCCTAAAAAGTGCATGTCAGGAATGGAGCACATTAGCATGAATACTCAAAAAAAAAACCAACAACCCAAAAACCTTGACATAGACCAACACACAAACACATAAACAAAAGAGTCAAAATAATTGTTGGGCTGATTCAGTCATTTATATTCTTTTGTCTTTTCGTTGAGATAAAAAAAACAACCCTACTATGCTTCTTCTTAATGTCAAAGCTCTGCTTCAGAAAAAAAGGAGACGCAAAGGAGCATCGTCTCCACTGGTGACATTGATTCTCGTCAGACATGGCCGTGCATCCTTGTGCTGTCAGTTCCTCAGGGGAACTGGTGCATTTTTATTAATGGGTGGATGACAGGAACATGTCACAAACTGACTAATATGGAATTGTGTGTTTATATCTGTGTATTTATCCATGTTACTTCAAGGCAGTCATGACAACACACTGGCTGCTCCTGTTCCTCAAACCGTGTCCTGCTACTCTCTAAAGGATGCAGTGACACGTTCAGGTATAACTTCTGCTTTAGAGGTGGTGGAGGGGATTTTGTTAACTGTGCACAGATTAAGGCTAGCTGTTCCCATTCTTAAAGATAAAGATAGGCTAACCTCATAGCTAGCTCTACATGCATATTTAGTAGTCATAGCAGTTACTTATTTACAGGTAAACAGTTACACAATTTATAATGGGTTGAAAATGTGTGATTTAAAGGTGACGAGGTGGATTTTTTTTTTACCTGTAGACAGATCAAGGCTAGCTATTTTTCCATCTTATGTGAAACTTGTGGACAGTACCAGTAGAGATTTTTAGATTGGACATAATTTCACATATGGTAGTAGATTTAATCACACTGTAGCTAAATTTGCTGCTGCTTTCTTTCTGGGGCTAACTCTTAAAGTCTTGCACCCATCCGTAGTGAAAGGCAGTTGCGTTCCCCGTCCAGGTAAAGCATGCTGTTAACTCTTGCAGAAGCTGGTTCAGAGAAAGGAAATTTATAGAGTCAGTTTCTTTTGCAAGGTGTCATAAGACTGGACATAATAATGGACATGCTACTGGTGTTAATATCTGAAGAAGCACCCAGTTAAACTCTACAAGGTCGGTATGCACTGGTTATCCAACTTTACCACTACATTTCTTGAGCTCATCTGTGTTTTCTGCTGATTGAAATGAGCCAGAAAATCAATTTGTAAAACTCTAAATCACATCAACATTCCTTGTCTCCTCCGGTGGCAGAATTTCAAGAAGGCAAGCGTTTTCTAAAGTTGTTTCCATCCTTCTGTTTGGCTCTGGTATGAGCTCAGACTTTTTATATCTGCTGCCATTGCGCTACTGAGGAGGATTCGTAAGAGGTCGGTGTGATGTGAAGACTTCTGCGATCCTTTCAACTCCTTTTCGTTTCTCTGTAAACTACACCGCCCACTCTCACCTTCCGTTATTCATATTCTTATTTGTTCCCTGCTCTTCAACTCCTCATTCCCTGCATGCAAACGATACCTTTGTCCACCCCATCTCATTATTCCTTCTCTCCCCTTCATTGTCCTTGCTTCTTCTCTGTTTCCACCAGACCCAACGTGAATTTTTACATTTATTCCTCTCCACCATCCCGTCCTTTATCCATTTCCCTTGCTGCTCACATTGCATTGCCCTCCTTTCTTGTAATCATCAGCTTGTGCAACAATGGTTTCCGCAGCCTGGATTCGGTATTCACTCCCATCCTCTTACCACCAGGCTCTCCACCACTTAACCCATCTCCATTTCCTGGCTGGGCTGGAGGCATTCAGCCCACTGTGTCCTTTGGCTCTTTGTGTGTGTGTGTGTGTGTGTGTGTGCTTGGGGGCTGCCAAGTGTGTGTGTTGAAAAGAGAGTGTGTGCAAAGGGTGGATGGTGTATAAAGGTAAGAAAGGTGATCGCATGCATAAAGAGGCATGCATTTCTGATAGCATTGAACTTGCTACCTGAGGAGGAAGTCCCAGGTTTCTTATATATCTCCTGGTGTTTCTGTGCTGGTCTATCACACAAAACACTCACAAATGCACACACACACACTCTTACATGCCACATGGCAGCAGTGTTTTCCGCATTGGCTGCGATGGTCCTCTGGCCCCACCATGCCCTCATTTTCCTCCTCCCAGCCTTGTAGCACAGAACGTGTGCCATCTCATACACTATCTCCTGCCCGTGTCCTTCTCTTACAGAAATAAATTGGTTTATAGATATAACATAGAGATTGGGAATACAGCACATGCTGACACACATGCACACACACATGCTCACACACAGAGCCTACATAAATTACAGAATATTCCTGCGGAGTGCCGGCTGGATGCTGCAGCCTCTCCTTGTTCTGATGCTCTAAGATCAATGAAGCTGGAGCATCGCCTGCACGAGCTCCACCAGCTATGCTAACCCCTTCTTGATCTGCAGGTATGATATCCTTATTTTAAAGTTAATCTCAGTGTATGACGGCATTTTCTTAAATGATAAAATTTTTTCTTGGTGGGAGCAACGCTCCTCTAAAGCGATGTTACTGCACATTTATTGTGTAAATCAGATAAGTGTTCAATGCAACACTATATTTTTTTTCATCTCTTTCAATACTATATCTAAATCATTGGCTCTTTAGCTGCTGATGCTACATAATTTTCACACACGCTAAAAATTAGGATTATTTCAGCAAAAAGCTGAACCAAATCACTGAAAATAAACTGACAGACAATAAAAGGCACAAGATTTCTTTCTTTTTTTATTTAAGTGAAGCAAATTAGTTTATATCACTGAGGCTGCACTTTTCAGAACACATAATGTTTGCAAAATTACCTGCAGAGCTCAGTACTCTAGTGGTTAATGGAAATACTTTTATTTGAGGGAATTTACCCTTTAATGAAAAAATTTCCTGTGTCTGCAGGCTAAAAGAAAAGTAGAACGATTGGTTCCCTGCATGTTTGTCCGTCAGTTACAAGCGCGGCAGGGATTAAGGTAAAGTAGATTTGTATATGATGTTCAAATGGAAATATTAGTCCACACCACACCTCCTTTGCTCTTTCTCTTCATCCTCTTTTCAGCTTTTCCCTTTCTATCGCTATTACTTGAGAGTTGGAATATCCTCTCTGCTCTTTACTTCACTTACCCTCCCCTCAGTCTGAATGGGTATCACGTCTGCTCGGTTATGACAGGGTTGCTTGCCTCGGCTACTGCTGGAATCCAAATCATGAATATCACATTTGGTGTGTAGTGCTTTTAAATTGCTTCATTTCTCAGAGGACGTAGCTGCCGGGTGATTCCTGACTCCTTGGTAGAATATTAGCTGTCTTCATGCACACGTTGTTCAAAGACAGTCCCAGTTGTTGTAACCCAGCCGTGTGTGTTCCTGTGTGTGTGTTAAAGGTTGTGTCTGGGTGTGTGAAGGAGAAGAGAACAGATTCTGTAATATTGGATCGTTTTAGCTTTTCATTTCTGTGGTGTAAATGTAGCCTGCTTAGGCTGTGGGTGCTAGGCACTTCTGTTTGTTCCTGGAAATATCACATTGATCTGAGATTATTGAGTACACATTGAATAAATACATTTGCTCTACTCATTATCTTTGTAATCATGCAGAATCGGAACAGCCTGAATATGTCTTCTGTGAGATGTGACTGGACCCGCAGGAAAACCATTCAGGACTTTGCAAACAAAATTGATTTCAACCTCCAAATAAAAGTCAAATCTTTTCCTTTTGATTCGAGGCCTCATGAAACCTTATTTTGATCTCTGCAAACATAATTTTTTATGTCTCTTTTGTGATTTTTCTCGAGCCTACTTCCTAATTTTGTGAATTATCTCTAGCCAGTAGCAATTGCTTTAAATCTTTTGTCTTTCTAAACCTTAAAAAAGGGGAGAGCAAAAAGAAAAGTGTAGCACAGATTTTAATTGTGGGAAAAAAAATAGACGTATAAAGATGTGCGACACTTGATAATACACCTTTGCAATCACACTCCTTTAATGGTATTTAGCAGCTGCTAATATATGTGGTGTTAATCACAGGCTAACACTTGCACAGATATACAGAATGATGCTTAATTCAAAATTGCGCTACCCCAGTGTTTGTACTAAAACAGTCAGAGATGTCAAGGTGAAATAATTCTCTAAATTCTTATTGGCTGGTGAGCTAATGACACGTTTAGCACTGGGAAAAGGGATCTTTGAAAGAAGGAATAATGTGCATTTATGGAAAATGTTTATCCATCTGTCGTAGAGATTTAACCTCCTCAGAGTTTAACATAGAAAATCCGTCAACAGACAATCAAAAAAAAAAAAAAGTTTTTGCAGGATGCATTCTGTGTGCTTCTGAATGCATCTCCGTTGTGGATGGAACGATTAGTGAAATTACATTTTGTGAACATTCTGAGGAACATATCTATATTTCCTGATTTAGTAATTTTAAGTAATTAAAGTTTCGTTCAATCAAAATTACAGACCAGATGGTTTGTTTCCAGAACAAGACAAAATATTGACATTAAGAAAAATGTCTGCTTTAACAAATCGTGCAAAGTACGCCTATGAATAAAGATTTATTTTAACAGATGTCTATTAAGAAATGACTAATAATGGAGACACACCTGATATTAACCATTAATATTGGAATGTATTTCTATGACATGACATATATTGCCAAGTGGTTTGGTGAATGCAACGTAATTTGTTAGTATGTACTGTATACTTATCTTGAAACTACCCTATTAATAAGAATCATATCTGCCAATTTCACCATCATAATGATGACTCACAACTATGTGTCACCCACCCAAACTCTCACAGACTGACTTCCTGAATTCTATTGAATTTATGGAACAATATTGTCAACAAAATGTCGAGGGGGTGGATGGAGGAGATGGAAAATATGACTCTCAGGAGGAGCTTGGTGGTTAGCAAGTAGCTGCAGTACACCCACAAACAGTAATACTGTGCGCTAAGTAAATGAAGTAAAAAAAAAAAATTAATGGAAGAGAGGATCCCTCTTGATAATTCTGTTAAAAACAAACTAGAAGTATCCAAAGGAGAAAGTCAATCCCGAAAGAACAGGGAAAGATATCTTAGCTGATGTGTTTTATTTGGATGCCACATATTTATTTTTAATCAAACCCACACATTTTCTGTTTGCGCAGCTTCAGCGATTGAATCGCAAGGTTTCATTCAGTCCAGATTTTAATTTATTTGCATTTCACATTTTATGTAATGCTTTGGGGTTTGATATGTATAATTTCTTTCTGAATATCACTGAGCTTCCTTTTTTCCATTGCTCTCTGCCCGACCTAATATCCATGTCTGCTGTTGCATTGTACTCTACACTCAAACACACCCATGGAATGGCACATACTTGCCTCAGGAAATGTCAGGTATGGTTATCTTTACAACCCAGAGTAATGTTCAAAGCCACTCACCTGAGGCTGTGACGCATTCAGGGGCTGATCAGAGCTGGCACGGCATGTCCAATTGACTTTCATGGTCTTGCCAACATGTTACACAAAGCCTCAGCTAAAGCTCAACCCTGATTAATTGTACAGTGCAGGAGAAAAAACAAGACATAAATCCAGTTGGGTACTTATTTTTTATTGGGTACCTTTTTTTTTTTGTGAACCTACATTCTTAGATCTGATTACTCTTGTTCATATATATGTGGTATGTCTCTTTAACAGGTCCAATTTTGTAGGATTTATTTGTCTAACCATCAACTATGGTAGCTGCTAAAAATGAGAAAACTAGTCCAGGTATATTGTTAAAGCAGGACAAAATACTTAGATAACAGAAATACAATAATGCTTTGATATTATTATACACTGATAACATTTTAATGTAGATTCACCAGATTAATTATTTACAATATTGAATAGGAATTCTACCTCTAAAGCCAACGAATGTTTACTTTCCTTCAGTTTCTCTTGTTTAATATTAGATCTTCCATATTAAATTATTTTTGGTAATAATTGTTAAGGTCCTGCAGCAATCCTTCAATGGGATTAAGTGACGGATCGCCTGAATGGATGCCGATGCTCAGCCGGTTGATGGGATTTTCCTCATCAGCTCAGGCCCTGGCTCATATATGATATCCACGTCAGTTTGGTAGCTGTCAAGCCTCAGCGCGAAGCATGAAAAATATCTATGAAATTTGACCCACTGCCGAGTCTGCAGCAGATGGCCCTGCAGCAATATAGTGTGTAGAGTAATGCTCAATATGAGCTGATAAAGCTGCTCAATAGTGTAGACACCAGCTGCTGATCAGAGGAAAATATCTTGTGTGGGGTCGTCCAATAGTCGGCCTATCCTGCTTATCTCAAATGGGCTTAGGCAGCTGGGTCGGCGAACCCTCCCACTTGTCATCCAAATTGTAGGACTACTGCATATAATGTTGATGTCAACAATGTTATGGTATTAAGATGTTATTATTATAGTATTACATAATCAGTGCTCATATTATTACAGCAGCTGAACATCGAGATTAAAGATTTCTCTTCCTCTCTTTCTGTCATACATATCACACTCAAACCACACACACACACACACACACACACACACACACACACACACACACACACACACACACACACACACACACACACACACACACACACACACACACACACACACACACACACACACACACACACGTTATGAACATAAGGCCTATTTAATGAAAGCTAGTCTTCATTTTCGGGTTTATTATCACATCCGTCATGATAAATGGTTATTGTCTGTTTTTGCCGATAAAAAGGAAATTTAATAAACACTAATGATGACTTCTGTCATTGGGAAATGAGCAACTGCAAAACCTCTGCAAAAAGTTTTTGTTTTCATGTTTTCCATCATGAAGGATGACAAAAAAATTGTAAAAATATGAAGACGTGGCATCTGAGTAAACCGGTGGCAGATGTCTGTATTTTAAACCTTCGAACACAAACGTTTGTCATAATGCCTGCTTTAAGGGTAACACAAGATATCTTCTCAAATATTCCAGTGGCCAAAATAAAAGCAAATTATTGTTTGTTCCAAACAATAATTTGTTCGGAACAAACAAATTACAATTTCTTTAGTAGAATAAAGTAAACAGCTTCAAACGTGCTATTTTCAAAAATTTGTTGTTCTGGTTTACTTATTTTTTGCTCTGCAGCAAGACCAGGACAATATGTGCAGCCAGCTTGTGTCCAATACAAGCATATTTTCAATAAAGACCTGATGCAGTTCAAGGAAAATAAAGATTTTGGCCACAATTTGTGGAAATGCAGTATTTTCTTCTCCAGTTAAAAAAAAAAAAAATCTGATTGCGGTCAGATTTTGGTTTTGAGGCCGATAGGGTATGGGCCTACATTTGGAAATACTTTCACATTTTGAGGTTCAGCCTATTGAAAAGAGAAACAATCAAATATACCCAGGAATTGACAACAAGCAAACTTTGGAAATTAAATAATGGCGGCAGACCTCTATAAAGGCACTTTTCCACCACTGATTGGATGTTAGTTTCCTCCAAGGTCAACTTTATTTGTGTTTACTATGTTTTGCCTTCCAGGGCAGCTTCTAATATCGCTTGAATAAGTTATTTCCATGAGCGACCATGTTTACAGCTACGTTTTTATGTCACCGACAAGGAGATGGTCTGTGAAAACGAATCCGTCCGTTATTGCAGGCTCCGATAGCTCCCTCTCCATCACGAGCTTCACATTCTTCACTACAGTGATGCAAAGACCTTTTTTTTTCTGCCTTCAGCCAAGTTGAATCATCCGGAGAGATATTGACACAGCAAAGCTGAATTCAACACAAGGAGGAGCACATCGACAAACACATTAGACACGAGTTAAAACAAAATACAATGAAATCCTGGTGCGCAGATTACACTCTTCCTCAAACAGACCCAGTGTGTGGAAGAGCTTATAAAAGCTTATAGATTTTCTGAAGGTAGTATTAGCAAGTTTAGACCATGAGGGGAACTGAGTCAGTGGTGTGGAAGATCAGAAAGCAGGTCATGCGAGTTCAGTTTAATCTACGGTGCACACGTTGATCAAACAGCACGCACTGTCTGACAGAGATATTTGAGAAACTAGAGGAAAGGTTTTAGAGACTTGCAAATTTTCCAGAGCAAAAGAACTCGATGATATAGTAGAAATGTGTGAATAATCCCAAACATGGGAAAGGATGTGTTGCTGTCACAATGAGTTTGTGTGTGTGTGTGTGTGTGTGTGAGGAAAGAAATCCAGAGATTAATTAGAAATTAGTCTTCTCATATCAGTGCAATTTGTTTCTAGCATGACAAGATTCATGAGAGTTTACTTTTATGCCGTTTCAGCGAGGAATGTGCTATCTCTCCAACATAGCAGCGCCAGGAAACCGACCCAAAAATTCTTATGAAATGCTTGCAAGCTGCTTCAGAGCGGAAAGATGGAGGTGATAGTAAAACTGAAGAGAGGGATGATGAGATGGAGAGAAAATTGTGAGAAGCTGGAGATCAAAGCAGGGGAAAAAAAGCAGATGGTTAGGATGATTGTGAAGGAACACGCTCTGAAAGATAGGAGTTCATTTTCTCCAATACTTTGATTCTCACAAATAAGGTGAAATCAATAATTAAGGTATAACTACACTTTTCTATGACACAGTCTGGCTGGATATGAGCATCTGCTACTTCCCTAGGGTCCTTAGATGTAACCTTTTCAATACGCCACCAATAAGGTTCCAAGAAGTCAGGATCCTTCGGCAGAATTCTTGTGAGTTCCCCTACTGCACTGAGGTGCAACAATGACTTTGTGGATCCGTTTAATTGAAACCCGTTGAATTGAAAAAAAAAAAAATAGACTGCGTTATAGAGATTGTATGTTTATACCAAGGGAAGGGTCTCTCCTATCTGGAAGAATAAATTTTGCCGGGGTGGCAACAACGCGAATGTGATTCACATATTGTATTAGGTTTGTGTTTGTCTGTGTTTTGTTGTAAATAAAATCACAGCAGTATTAATTCAACACAACTGATTTTATTACCCTGGATACTTGCCTACCTTGTCCTGCAGAATACACACCCTTTATCTGCATGAGCAAGCAGCTCTGCCTCTTCCAATGCTCACAGTAATCGTTTTACCCTTGGAGACCGCTTGTGTTCTCGACCTATTACAAACGTCCACAGTGGTGTCATGGTCATTAAAGCGAATACAATTAGAGGAGGCATTAACAATAGGAATTAATTTGCTGTCATACCCTCCCTGTAGTGTCTGCTATTGTTTCTGCCAAATACCCCCAACCTCTCTTGCCTTGTCTTCTGTCTCTAACTTTGGCTTTTCAAAAAGACCTTGAGCGTCTTGTGATGAACCATTACGACACGGAGAACAAGGATGGTTCGACCAAACAGAGTGGGGTGCTCTTGGGGGTCAGGATACGCTCAAGTTCTTGAACAAAGTGTAGAAGAGGATGTGCAGGTCTCCTTGTTTTCTCTGTTCTCTGTTAGTGGACAGACAGGATGGAGAACAGACAGACATAAGAGCAGATTGACGACGGGGCAGGAGATAAACAGCCAAACGCTGGGTTGTTACAGGAAGGACGGGTGGCCGCTACTGGGAATATTAGCCTTGGTTCTTCTAACCTATCTGTCTGGTTTTCAAGGATAGGGCAATGCATATGGAAAGCTCTTCACTTGGTGCATCTTTTGACAGCAAAGAATTATTGAGCAAAGTCCTCTCTTGCGTAACCTCATGTCTCCAAATAGGGGGATGGGACTCGCACCGACACAATGGCGAATCAGTGTAAAAGGGACTGAGAGAGAGGCTATGGGGGGGGGGGTGCAGCAGAATATGATGGCTAAAGCCTGGATGTCAAGAATGTGAAGTATGTGAGCGTCCAGGTTGAAGGAGAGGGCACATTGATGGAAGGAAGAAAGCAAATGGACTCATGGCTCTTTCTGATGGACATTAAAATTTCACATCACTGCTCTTTCCCTGCTCTATTTCAGTATCAGCCTTCACATGGGACTGAATATTGAAAATATTTTCTGCAATGTCTTGAAATACTTTTATGCATTATCGGTCGACTCGATGCTTTCACTGCCAGCATTTTTCTTCTGCTAAAGTGCAGCCATGTGTCTTGAAAACCCTGCCATTATTTGAGCTAAATTTTCTATCAAATCTATAGAAAAACCTTTATTCAATAATTAGTTGATGCAATTGCCAAGTTAGAAATACTTTTATTGAATTCAACCTCAGTGTTAATTATAAAACAAAAATAGCATTCCATAGCTTGGCTGGAAAGTAGGAAAAATAAAGTACTGATGAAGATGTTACTGCAATTGCTTTAGACATGATACACTCAGTCAGAAATTAACTTAGTCAATTAGTCAGAAAATTAATGGTCTTGTATTTTTATAATTAACATTAAGAAAGCAAAAGTATTTTTTTTTCTTCAGTTTTCTGATTGTCTCTGACAACAACATAAAACAAGGCAATTTTCTCTTTTTTAAAAATTTATAAGTAAAATGGTTGGACAGTTAAGCCATGAAACAATGGACATATTAATCGATATAGGAAATAATAATTTCATAATCGAATAATTTACTCTGCTTGGCAGCCATCCTTTTAACATTTTCTTATGAATAGAACCTCAACCATCCATTTCCTCTTCCTCTGTCCGTGGTGCTGATGCATCCTCTGAAACAAAGAACGCTCCAGTCTCTCCCCATCTACTGTATCTCTTTGGTGATCAAACACTCAAAGTCTCCACAGTTCTGCATCAGTTCTCTTTATATAATTTTCACAGAAACATGCATCAAAGGTGAAGTGCATTAAATATGGCCTCTCATATCCAAAAACTCAGAATATGAGACACTGATGCAAGCTTCTTTATGTTAATATACTTAAACTCCTTTACCTTGACAAACATGGCTTGATCAGTGTCTTCTTTTTGATTTTTAAATCTTTTATATCATTTATACGTTTAGTTAGAGAGTAAGACAAACTGAGAATTTGGTTGCTATGCTAACCTATGTTTGGTCATTCACTATTCAGGGAAGGGGTTGAGTTAGTAACAAATTTCAAGCAGTTTTAAATAAAATTCAAATGAGTAAAAAACAAAACAAAAAGTAATTCTATGCCTTCTCTTCTCAACACAGCAACCAAACTGTGCTTCACCAGTTTTGCTGCCCCGCTCCAGAGGCCCCCGAGGGGGAGACCTCGACCGCCTGTGTCCCAAGGTAAGACCACTGCATCCTAGCACCTTCTGCACAAAACCTTTTGGCACTTACTCACTTTGAACACTTTTTATTTCCTGTAAATTTAAATTGCAGCCACTTACCATGCATCCAGTTAATAGCGGTGCTGCAGCAGCTACTTTAGGCAACACAACTACCCCAGCAGCGTTACCCAAATTGAAGTGGTTGTAAATGCTTCCAGGGGAAAAGAGCCAATAAGATCGAGACCCCTCTCTGATGTATCAGCTTGGGTTTTGGGTCTTTTTAAATTGGAGATTGTTCCCTGAATGAATCTAAGATATGATTTGTTGTTTCCATATTAGTGCCGTGTTTATCAGACCATCAAGATCGATTTACTGAAACAAAATTATTATATGCCAATAATTTGCCTCAAGATCCCATTTCATAGACGATGGTTGAGCCCTTGGTGGAGCTTTAATTAATTGGGGGAAAAAAAGTGTGCATGCAAGAGAAGTAGGATGATAATGCTTATCTTTTATTGTCAGATTGGCACATGCCAGACACATAGTTGATGCTGCCAGTTGGAAGTCCAATGGTGCACAAACATTTTATGTAAATTCCAACTCTTAAGTCAAGTAAAAGCTTTTCAAATCAGTCAATTTACAACCTCCAAAGCCAGTTTCATTTGTTACTTTGCAATCACTGTCTTTGAGGGACTATAATTATTGGTATTTGGTTTTGAATAGACAGGCAACAAACTTAGATAAAGAAGAACAGAAAAAAAAATAAAATAAAGACCTTTGACAATTTTAATCTCTGCCCTTTTATGTAGAATTGACAGGCAAAATGTTTTATGTTTTGTCAACTCCTCTATCACAGTTTTGCTGAAAATCATGTGGTCATGATTGAGCCGCCCACCTCAAAATGCTTTGTTTGTTGTTGGCTGCATGTTTTGCAGGATTATTTGGCAGCATTGGCCTGAAAAACATGCCCTGAAAAACCATAGCCCCCACCATACCATACGTTAAAAGTGGCAGAAAACTGAGGACCAGCAAACAACACGTTAGGCCCTTTGTCCACAGAGAACTTGCTTTGTCAGGAAAGTAAAGGAAGAGGCAGAGAAGTGATGCAATTTAGTGCTTTTGCAGTTAGGATATGTTACATTTCTGTTGGCATTGATACAGAAATGCAGTGTTTCCAAAGGAAAGTATAACACAGCATCATCAGCATCTAGTGTGACTTCCATTGTGAGGAATGGATTAAAATAGCACAAAAATATGTTACCTTACCTTCCTCGTTACATAGCTTTGATTTGATCCTCTAATCATAGGGCAAAGAGATTGCCAAACGTTCTGCTATCTCTTACAATTTGAAGACATGGTCTCACCAACTCGCGTTCACACAGAAGAGTGAATTTGTTCTATTACTACTCAATCTGCATCATCACAGAGGTCGAACAAAGCAGAAAACAAATGCTGTGTGGACACTGGCCCTTGTACATCTCAAAGGTCTATTCTGTATTAAGACATATTTATATAATAAAGGGCAGAGAATTATAAATAAGATTAATCAGTGAAAGTTTAGTAATATTCAATTTGCTTTAAAAGGATAGTTAATTTTTTGAACAATTATCACGAGGATTGACTCATAACCCACGCTTTCATACCTCTATTAAACACGAATTGAAATTCCGGAGGCAGTTGTTAAATTTGAAACGGAGTGACTCGCATCAAATCAACGCTGGAGGGGGAAACTAGAAGGAAAGACCAAAGAAAAGACAAGAATCGATCGATCGCTGATAGCCTGATAGAAGCTGTTTGTGTGTTGTGATTGCTCCGTTCTTCGAGACTGTCAGCCAACGGTGCAAAGTGCACAACAGACAGTCTTTTCTGACCCCCACACCTCCCCCACCACTCTCTGAAGCAAACCACTTCAAAAGAGGACTCTCTGGGGCCGACACAGAAAGCAGCTTGTGGTTTTGTCTTTTGATTTTGTTGTGTCTTATCGCTTTTTAGAAGGTGTATTATGTTGTTGTTGATTTCTGTATTTCCACATCGTTGTCAGTGATTTGTTGATCATTTACTCACGTGGCATTCACCACATCACACGGCAGCGACATGAATCCACACGGCACCCACACCTCATTGCATCCATTCTCACTCATGTTCACTCCATGCGGGCTTGTCTCTCCACTGTGGTCACGTTAAGTTTGACAAAGTCATGTTTGAATATTATCATGTTCTAAAAGTGTAATTTATGCAATGTTAAAGTATCATTATGCATCGATGTGTGTGTGCTGTAGGGTCTTTCCCATTATGGAAACTGGTGAGCGTTCTTGTCGACACATGTAATGCATCTGTGTTCATGTGGAAAAAAAAAAAAAAAAAGCACAGTTGTTATGTTGCATGCTTTGGCTTGGCAGTAATCAGAACACACTGTAGCTCCCTGTCTGTGTATGTGTGTGTGTATGTGTGTGTGTGTGTGTGTGTGTGTGTGTGTGTGTGTGTGTGTGTGTACACGTGTGCCAGTGTGCCACTAAAGTACACACAACATAAGAGAGTAATTTACATACTCCCGAATAACACATAATCCTGTGCACACTGCAAGGTCATAAGGGAAATCTATTATTTTATTCAGGCCCAAAGATATTGAATTATATTTTTTACTTTTATTTACGGGCATGCCATCTATTGTAATTTTTAATTACATTTTTCATTTTAAAAGTGCATATACTGTTTCTGTGGGGTAGATATTTGTCTCCTAATGTAAATAATATATTTCAATTATGTGACAGAACACTTAAAGGATTTCGTTGCTGTTTATTAAAATTCTTATGTCCCTTGATGGATAATCACGCTCAAATTTCCTTTAACTTGTTAAAATGGTTCCCATAATCCCTCAGGTAAAAACAGGAAGCAGGATGATGCGGTGGATTCAGCGAGAAAAACGACCGAACTGATTTATGCGAAACTTTGCAGAGGGGTGAGACGTGGGTCAGGAAAGTCTTATTTCACACACTTAACCTGACAAAGTAGAATCATTGCTCCCTCTGCAGCCGTAGAGTAATTCAATCCTCTATGTGTCGATGCTATCAGCCCAGAAAAGGGCCCTGGCGTGAACTTCTGCAAGAACTCACTGTACTAATTTGAAGCCATATTTGCTCTTAGTTTGTACCTGTCTGCTTTATTTGAGCAGTTAGGAAGCGGGTTGTGTGTGGGATCATTTAAAAAAAAGAAGTAGAAGTTGTGAAGATTTCACTGTCACACGTAATGAGAGCCCTGCGGAGGCTGGAAACTCACCCTGACAGTCTGGTTGCTCATGCTAGGCTTTAAAGAGGCACCAAAGTCTTTAAAGACTAGAGGGGATTTGTGTTCCGGGGTCACCAAGTAAGATCTCTAATCACTAGTGGAAGGAGCTGATTGTGTGGGATAGCCACAAACTTTTCAATTAGCAGCAGAAGCCTTCCTCTGCTGTTGTATGCTAAAATTGCACCCAGGGGTTTTACTATTGTTTGTTGTTGGTTTTTTTAACAGTTCCATAAGGGAACTTTTTTTGGTTTCAGCAAAAGTGAGAAATGCTACGTTCAATGCACGGGGCCGCAGAAACCTAATAACTAGAAGGACAGCAATTTTAGAATATTTTAGTATTGAGAATTACGCTGCAAAAGTATGAATAATTACACTGGGAAATGCTTGGTAGACGGACCTTACTAGAATGGATCCCACTGCTTCCTTAAAAAAAGATTTGTCATATTGCGCCTCTAAAAGGCTCCCCCTGATATTTTTAATCCAGGCTGTACCGATGATCCCATGAAGACCCTTTGTCAGACTGTTTAGTAATTGAAAAAATGCATTCGGAAGGACTACGAATTTGTAGTTTGAGTCAAGTATTGCATCTGTATTCCCCGGTTGCATCTTTGTTTTTCTTGCAGTTGGTTTGTAAAACAAATAGCCGGCAGCGCTGCTGATGCAGTGAATTGTGTGCTGAGGTTTTTCCTTGCCAAACGACTTCCTTTCCCAGCTGTGTGTGTTTCTGATCTAGGTGGAGCAGGCTGGTCGGGTGTCTGCCGGGTGGGCGGCTCCTCCGCCTGCCGTGCTCAGAAGAGTGATTTGTATTCCTATGTAATCAGAATAGCCGGATTCCATCATGATGACTTATTCTTTCCACAGTTTATTGTATCTGAAGATGCAGCACAGATAAAGAGTAGCTCATGCAAACCAAAACCAAGAGAGTTCATTTTAGCTCATTAGCTGGATAATAAGCTTGTTAGTCTGGGTAACTATTTTCTCTCTTCGATTTTTTTCTCCCTTAATGATCACCAAGTAGCCATGCAAGTTGATTAACCCTACAATGAAACACAGAACCAGGATTTTACATAAAAATGTGTAAATTATTTCTGCTCAATCCCTTTCATTCCTTCATGAGAGAAAGGTTGCAGCAAGAGGTTGAATCTGCCAAGAATATCTTCATCACTTGTGCCTTTTGTGCCACCTGCTGCTAATGAGTGCTAAAGCTACATTAAATCCTGTCTTCCACCGTCTGTTGGAAAGCCAAGACAGGTTTATTTGTGAAGAGATTCAGGAGCCGTTCACATGAGGCGAAGGGATCAACTTGGGTAGGAGGTAAATTGTGACGTCTACGGATCTAAACTGTTGTTTATAAGCTAATTTCCTGTGGTGTCTGGGGTATAAATTGACTTGTATGATGAAAATCGAACAGCTCTGCACCCATCTAAATTCAAATTAATATATGTATGAGTTTGTGAGTGAGGCATAAACTAGTTCCCTGAGCTGCTTCACATATAGAAACTAATATCTTAAAAATTATGAATAACAACAGCGGCTGCCTCATCAACAGTTGAGGGAAAAACATCCCTTATGTGCAGAATGTCTTGCAAAGTAATGATATGACTATGCATTTGCATAATTTGCATTGCATACGTGTGCTTAGTCTTCTTACTTTGTCTACTTCTTAAATTTGCTTCTGCTCACTTCTTCTTGCAGAATGTGAAGACAAAAAAAAAAAAATCCCCTTTGAGGATTAGTAACGATGATTCACAGATATTGTAGTGAACGCTCACTCGTTTGGTTTGGAGTTAAAAATAGAATGACCAGTCAGCCTTTGGCAGGTGACAGTACATATTTTTGGCACGACGCACAAGCCTGACGGTGATTCAGCTGCCGTGAACATACTGTTCATCATCATCATCATCATCCAAGTAAAAAAGAAAAAAAACCACACACATTTAAATTAGTCTTCCTGCTGTTCTCTTGATGAATGACTCACATGCACACAAATGTACACAACGCCCCACACCTTAATTAGATATGCTATGCTAATTAGCCCACACAATCTGCCATACTGATTTACCTTGTCAGAGAGGAAGTTAGGGGTTGTCAGAGAATGAAATCCATCTTAATGAACACATGATTTCGGGGGTGTTGGTTTGTTGCAGGGCAGTGAGCAAGGAAGAAGGATTTGTTGGAGAACACATGTGGGCCACAGCCAGAATAGATTTAAAAGGTTTTATCTTCTCGAAAATGTTTTTTGTGGTAACTTTGGATTAAATATTGATAAATTCCACAAGTGGTTGGGATGAAGCCGCTGCCGCTACAAAATCGAGGTAAAGGGGGGGGGGGGGGTGCTTCTCCAAGAAATTAGTTCTCTACTAGTGGTGACACGAGAAGACAGCTGTGTCGTCTCACCAAGACACATTTTCCTCTAATTAATCATTGAAAATAATAATAAACTCTGCTAATTAGAGGAGTCAAGCTGCCTGCCAATGCGAAGGTGAAGCAGGATGAATAAGGACGCAGCTGGAGATGCTTTGTCACGTTGGGTAGCAACTGTGACAGATAAAGGTTCTGGCTGCCGGGCTGGACTACAAGAACAATGATGCATCGGAACAGACAGAGGAAGTCATAGGATGATTGATTTGGTCTGTTGGAGGATTTTCAAGGGCATGTTGAGATAGAAGCCTTTCTTTTTTTTTCTCGTTATTCAGGATGGTGACAAAGCCGGACTTGTTTAAGTACAAAATCATGTGGTTTTTGTCCTCACACCGGCAGATGCTTGGCGTCAGTCTAACTGGTGCATTTGCAAATTACATTTCTCACATGTGGTACATTTTCAATTACAGTTTGCCAAATTTCTTTCACCCCCTCCACCCCATGATTTAATCTTCATCTACCTCAGCCTCTCTTGCTCTCTCTCTCTCTTGCGTGCTGCAGTTGTGCAATGTTGCCTCAGCTGGAGAAGCTGACCTTGTCAGCTTGCAGATTTGTTCTCATGGGAACATCTGGAAGCGATGGTAGAACATCCAGACACTCTTTGCGAGTAGTTTGTCACGTCCAAGCTGACGTGAGCATGTGTGAATTTATCTTTTTTTCCTCAGTTTTTGTGATATTTATGGAACAATCATCATCTTTTGTTACCTATATTTCTGTTGCCATCTTCCAACTGGCTGTCATTTCCCTCAGGAATCCAGTGATTCATCCAATGTGTTTTTTTACCCAGTTTATTCCTCTTTAAACACATCCTCTGGGATTTGAGTAACTTCAATTCTCACAAAATTGAATTCTACTCTCAGCAACATCCCGATAGAATGAAAGGAATTTCGTCTAGTGTGATTGCTTGGAGTAATTTCCAATTAAGCGAGGCTACAACTAATATATTTCCACCTTTAGGCCTACTTTATGCAAGATGCTTTCCACACAACAGTGAAATCAAATCTGCCCATGCTGTTACATCAGAATCATTTCAGAGGTTTTGTCGACTCCTTTCTTCACTTTCATAGTAATGTGTCCAATGTACAGCTGCTATTTTCAAATTACTGTGTCCTCATATCTCTCTATTCTGCAGTTTATCTCAGCATTGTGAAGAAAGTTCAGTGGGGTTTTTTTTGACAGGGGAGGTTTATTAAGAGCACAACTTTTGATGAGTTTGCTGCAGTCTCTTGTGTCTGCACTTTTAGTTTGTGTGTTTGAGCCTCAGTATTAGCATCCTTTTAAGTTTTCAGCCTCTGTGTACATGCAACGGACAGGCGCTCAGATCTTACTTGACACAGACAAACTGCCTCTAAAGGCAGAGTGAAAGCTCTTCATCGATTTTGCACGTCACGGTCTTTACAAGGAGTGTCACTCAGTGTCTTCTGCAGCTCGAGAGGAGTTTGTGTTGCAAAATGTGGGGGAATTTTGGTTTGTATCCAGGTAAAGTCAAACAATAAAGTAATCAGCTCAATTGAGGCCCTGCATTGAAATGGCGACTTGTTCAGGGTGTACCCCACCTCCCGCCTGATGTGAGTTTGAATAGGCTCCATTCTATCCCATGACTCAAGAGGATGAACAAGTGAATGAAAATGAGTCCTAACAAGTGCATCATGGGAACTATAGTATTTAAAGTTCTTGTAAACTACATCAGAGACTAATATCTTAGCCTCTGTTTCCTCTGCAGAAAAAGGTCTCTTTTAAGCATTTATGGAAGTGCTATACCAAGTTGTTGAAGTGCCGATTAATATTTTATATTGCTCTAATATTAAAAACTAGCAAGGTGGCACAATGGCAGTCTAAATCAATTTAATAAATGTCTCAATCAGGCCGTTTTTCTATCATTGGAATGTCATATAATTTATATTCAACTTCGCACCATATTTAAACAAAGTTTTTTGGTCATTTTACTGACTTGTCTGTTCCTGGAGGGACAACTCCTGCCATAATATCGGCTGAAATATGCAGCAAGAAGTAATGAGGAAAATCATGAATGCAGTACAATCATTTGATCATCTAGAATCAATGACAAAATAGACGAATGTCAAAATGCATGTACTTTTTACAGCTCGATCTGGGAGCTATGATCATTTTTGTCGTCTACTGCACCGTGTTCAGTAATTTCCAGGGACTGACTCACTTGTCCCGGGGGGGGGGGGCAGAGCTACCATTATAAGAGTATGCTGCAGGAATGCTTATTATGCAATAAGTAACCATCTGCACCAGCATAATCACTGAAAGAAAAAAAAATTCTGTAGTGTTTTGCATTTTTAGAGAAAACTGCAGCAAATATAATGAGAGGAAGTCCTATTGTGATTATGGCCTTCTCTGTTTTTAACCTTTACGCTTTCTAAAAATAGATATACTGTATAGACATATTGACCTTAAGCATCATTCTAAGCTATTACCACACAATCATCTACAAGCATCTATTCATAAATGTGCCAAGATTTATTAATGTCTTCCCTTTCCACTCTTTTGGTTCATTTTTTTTAATGGTTTGTGATTTTACCAGTCCCTATCATCTCTAGGATCAGAGAGTAGCCATAGTTCTCTTCTGAGTGTGCTGCACTACTCTGTTCCCTGTGTGAAGGTAAGTGTTTATGTATGGGAAAGTCAAAGACCCTAGATAGACTAGCAAAATATACAGGGAGGAAAGTCTATTTCTGTTCCTGTTTTCTCCAGCTAGGATGAAATAAGTCTCTTCTGAACTGCAGGGGGTGAAACTGGCAGTCAAAGACTTCTGTCTGTCCACATGCTGGCTGCACATTTTGTACTGACCTTTCTGTTTTTGGCCACTGGCCCAAATTTTTCATCCTCTGTCCCTCCACCAATTAAACCATAAAGAAGTCAATGACTACATATTTAAATTTGATCCCAGTCACCCTCCTTTTCATTCACTAGTTCATACCATGAAAGCCGGTGCCAGTGTGTAACACCACACCTCATTATAGAATAAAACTTGAGCCAAACACCCTGAAAGCAGGCATCTGGTCCTCTCAGCTGTCCTACCAATCAGCCCCAAAGCCAGTAAAGAGGTCAGCTTGTAAGCTTTAATTCCCTGTCCATTTTAATGAAGCAAAGACCAAGCAATGAATTGATAAGAGGCTAACAACTGATAACAAATGTACAATTTAGGTCTGTTATTTTGAACATTTTAAACAAAGAAGTCCACTTTTTGCTTCCTGTAAAGTCTCAAGAGCCATTTAAGACATCATCTGAGGTTATAGATGATGTCT
Organism: Antennarius striatus; assembly: GCF_040054535.1. NCBI lineage: Eukaryota > Metazoa > Chordata > Actinopteri > Lophiiformes > Antennariidae > Antennarius > Antennarius striatus. The sequence goes on from NC_090797.1 coordinate 5,352,617, forward strand.
TAACTACAAGTTTTTATTACATTGAAATGCACATCGATGAGAATTAAAGTGTCAGCAAGTGAACAGTTGTCACCCCATCCCAAAATCTGATTTGTCTTTCAGAACAGGTTTCAATTGCTTGCATTATGATGTAATGTTTTTATTAATAACTTAACCAGTTAAAAATCAAAAGTATTGACAGACTAAAAGTGGAGCCTATCTTGCATTTATATTTCACACCCTCTGTATCTCAGAGTGAAGAACATTCTGAACCTGGTAGCCGTCTAACAGGTACAAGCTCTTCCCTGCGTCTCTGTATGATGGGACATCAGGCTTCCCAGGCGTGGGTAACACTGTCAGGTTTGGCGTACATCACTGGGTAGAGTCCTTGTCCTGACAGCTCTCTGACAGCCTCACGACTTTAGATCAACAAGGAAATGAGTGGCGGGGAGGAGGTGGAGGTAGACGCGAAAAAATGCTGACAGGGCGACCTTCGTCTGCTGTCGCCTCGCTCGCTGTAATGAGAGATGGGGAGGACGAGGAGGAAGAAATAAAGGAGAATACTTGAAGTTTAAATAGGAGAATGGCGGAAGAAAAAGCGATTTATTGAAAGTCTCCATCTGGTGAGAGGAAACTGTCCTCTTTGCAATATGTGGTTGGTATCAGAAATGACAAGGATATATTTATAATAGCACTTATATATGGAGGACGCTACTAAATCTTTTTTGTATTTTCTTATTACATTAAAAAGATTGGTCCAACATCAGATGACGGAGTTCTTGTTTTACTGTTTGGCACACACTGTACAGTCGTGACCGCAATTTCAGCAATGTTATTTCTTTTTGTGTGTGTGTGTTGAGCTATCTTTGCATCGTGCATTAACTTTAACCATTGCCTGTCAGTGCAAACTTTATTTTGAGGAGGTGTGGTAAAAAAACAACAACCCCAAAATAACCAAGTAGTGTCATCCAAAAAAGCTTATTCCTCTTTAGTGTCGAGTACAAAGAAATTTTCTTGATGCCGGTGGTTTTAAGGAACCTTGGACATAAAGAAAGAAACAAAGTTTAGAGGAGTGTCAGTGACTCATTCAGTGTTAATGAGGCATCTCCAATGAGAACTTGTCTCCACCTTGTACAGTATAAGACATTATCAGTGACTTGTTATTTTGCTACCATGTGTGCTCTATCTGGCCATCATTTGATCCCTCACCCCATTTGATAACCGTAAAATGCATCATTAGTCCACTCCTACAGGAAGCCGCTTTATTAGATTGACCTGCTTTGACTTTGCCAACAAGTCTGGTCGCTCCTTAATGACTGACATCATCTCTGATGATGACCAGTGTGAGAGGAAAGATTAAACGTGAAGAAACAGGCCAGGATGAGTTCTGTCTGTGGAAGAAAAACTTTCACATTTCACTGAGATGTAATTGAATTTTCTTCCACTCTTATCGGCTCGCGTGACGGGATAGCATCGCTCTACTTTCCTGTGGAAAGTCGATGGAAGCACAACCCTGGCTGCCTCCTGGTCTAACTTTATTTTTGCCGTAGAATGAGCAGAGTCATACTTTTTTTTTTCAACCCTTCCCTTGAAAGTAATTTCACCGATGAGGGGAGTGTGATTTGGAGTATATAGGAGTGTACTACATTGTGTGCCTGAGTGTGTGTGTGCTCGTGTGTGTCTGTCTATGTGTGTGTGTCTCTGGAAACAATGACAGATAATAGAGAATGAGCCAAAGAGCGAATTGTGATGCCTGATGCCAGACCATGTCTCTTCTGCTTTGGCTCTGTTGTTACAATAAACACCTCCTCCCTCCCTCCATTTCTTTTTTTTTTTTGTGCCAACTGCCACTGACAAATATAGCATGTAGGAAAGGGAATAAATAACTGCAGACTGTAAGTCTGTGAGACGCGTAATTGTGAGACTGTCTTCTCCAAAAAAGTGACAGCATGTCTCTTCAAACAGTTTGGTGACATTTGCCAGAAGTAAAGTGTGACGGTGACGTTCGAATGATAACACAGAAAAATGTCATGCTTACGGAGCTAGCAGTGTGGAAAATCATGATCATTTTTATTTTGTCACTAGAGAGAAGGATTAGCAAATAATTTAAGTAAAGTAGTAGCTGGACTCCAGACTGTATGTTGGTGGTGGTGGCTGATGACTCTGCTTAGACTGATGAAGCTGATGACATGATGAAGTTGGTGAAGACTGGATGACGATGGGGAGGCAGAGAACATTCATTCATTTTCTCTAACCACGTCAACCGCTTGCTGGATGAAGTGGTTAGAGAGCTGGATCCTATCCCAGCTGACTAAGGGCACACTCCGGGCGCGACACCAGCGCACTGTGAAGCCACACAGAGACACAGACAAACACGCATGCATACGCTCACACCTACGGGCAATTTGAGACCAGCCAATCAACCTGAAGCTCATGTTTTTGGAGGTGGGAGGAAGCCGGAGAACCCGGAGAGAACCCATGCAGACACAGGGGAGAACGTGCAAACTCCGCACAGAGCGGGACTGAAACCCGGAACTGCCTCGCTGTGCGGCGACAGCGCTCCCCACTGCACCACTACCCCGCCCAGGGCAGAAAACATATATAGCATAAATCAACTAAAGTTGGAGACCACAACAAGATGTTGCATCGCTATGCAGTTTGACAATATTATGGAAACCTTCTTTACTTACAGAAAGGAGTGTGTAAGCGATCATCAGCAGGATTTCGAAAAGCTGCTGATGCGAATGAAGGAAATAGATTGATGTTTTTCACTTTGGGTGCATTGGCACTATTTTAAATCACATTGTATCACAGCAGAGTGCAGAATAAATGCCTGGAAATGTATTAGATTTTACTATATTTATCATTTGTTTCATGGTGGATTGTAATTCATTTTGGTTCACAAACAGACACTTATTTATATCTTCAATATCCATCATAAAAGGAGGAAAGCAAACATATTTAACTTATCGCCTGCAGCTACTACCATCTTAAATCATCTGAGAGACAGACAATGGTAATTTAACAAAGGATTCTACCGATGCTCTCAGCTGTGAAGGTTTCAGGAACTTTAACCTCATGGTTTTAGCTTTTATAGCTCACACTTTCAGGATTTTAATCCAATTTCATTGTTGTTCTCATTTTCATTTCACATTTCTTTACCCACTGTACTGGATGCTGCTCAGCAACAAATAGCAGTCAATCATAGTGAGCAAATATTTTGCAAACACAGTGGTGTATTTCACAGCTTAAAAAACAATTATTTTGATCAGGTTTCGGTGGAAACCAAAGCAGAGCTAAGAGGAAAATCAACAGTGATGTTTGTGATGTAGTTGGAAACACAGTCAGTCCATTAATTCAGTTAACAATCTGACCGTTAGTATACTGGTAATTTTTGTCTTTGTTTTATTCAACAGTCCTTTTCCATTTCCATTTTCTTCTCTTGTCTATGTTCTGTTTGTTTTTCTCATGATCTCTGAGGCAACCAGTTTCAGTACACTATTGATAATCCTCTGAGAACGCATCCTTTTATCCCTCAAACAGCAAAGTCATTCCCCGACACAAGGGAGATTTCTCACACGCAGCATTGTGTTCGATGTTAATATTTCAGCTGTAGCCACCGCCACACCGAACTGTTTCATTTTCATTTTCCAAGACACAGCTGAGAACACATTTGAGGATCTGTCTTTTCTGCTTCGGACAAGACTTCATCCTCTTGCTGTCCCATTCTGAGGAATGGAGTGTTGGATATTCTTAAGCAACTTCCAACTCCCAACATAAATTTGACAGCTTGTTCCCTCTCCCCATCTTGGATGTAAGGAACATCCAAATTTATCTCCAAAGAGATGCCTCTGACAACTCCCTTGGCCATTGGTTCCATAGGCATTTCTTTTAGGTCAACCATGCCGTGTGATTAGAGCAATTCATCTTTTTCCTGTCTTTCATTTCTCCCCCCACCCTTTTCATGATGAGCAGCTGGGCTTTTCTACCTCCTTATTCACTTATCATCTGGCAGTCTTTTACACCTCTAATATATGACTGCATAAGTTCACTTTTTAATGGTTTTGACCTCATGTGTGTTTGAATATCACAGAAAGAAGTCTTAAATATGAACATGAAAGCAATAAGAAATTAAATGAAATTAATTAATAAACGATAATTCATGCTTTATTACTACTTGGTGTTCCAATGTAGTGGCATCTCAGCTTCCATTATGTGGATCTAGTCCTGAACAGGGATTTAACATTTAAATACTTAGCTTGGACTAGCTACTAAACGAAAGCATGCACACTCTCCCATTATAACGTTGGCGGATGATGTCTAGCCAGAGTTACAGGCTATGAATAAAAAGCATTAAAATATTTTTATCAGAAGTTGTTGTACATAAATGACAGATTTTAAGTGGATCCATTAATTGCTCATGCCCAAAAGCCACAGCCTACAAAAACATCCCGATAGAATAAACCTGCTGACGCCAAGGGAAATTGAGGATCTTTGCCTGCTTGCCTGCATGACGTTAAGTGCTCCCAAGACAATGAAGGGTAGTTTTGTTGTCAAGTGCTTGAGCAGTAAAAGATTCAGTCTTGTTCAAATGTTTCTTCCAGACATTTCCCAAGCTCTTATAATTAGGCGTCATACTGCAGAGTGTTGGTCATGCAAACATTTGAAGTATTCAAGTACAAGCATCTAAATCAAACAACAGACTATTAGGAAGCTTCCTGAAGATATTTTCAAAATTGTGAGAAAGGAAGTGAGCCAGAAAAGGGAAAACTCCCTCCTGATGAACTATATTATAGGCAATTACCTTGTGAAATCATATGGGCTGTAGGGGGGTGGGGGGTGGGCTGGCTCGATAGTTTGTTCCAATCACAGCGAGACGAGGCGGCAGCTCGTTGCTTTCTCCAGGCATTACAGTTCTCGAACGCACCCTGTTCTTTCTGTCTCTGTGTCGGGAGCCCATAAAAAGCTGCTTTTGCCACCGGGTATAAATATAGCAATGTGATTATTTGTATACTTATGTGTAACAAGCTGTGAATAAGAAGCAGGATAGTAAGCATCAGAGACGACAAAAGCAATCTAAAGCAGGCTTTACATACCTACTGGAATGCACTGCACATGTTCCAGTTGTCTGAAAGGCAACAATGCCTTTCAGACAACAAGTAATGAATTTCGTTTTCTAGATTTCCTATTGCTGCAGAGAACTATCACAATATCTGTAACCTCATTTATTTATGTGTCTTAAATGACTTCTATTTTACACAGACAAAATAGACTAAAAGACTACAATATTTAAAAAAAAAAAGTATTACAATTATAAACACAGGAATAAACCCTTGTTTCATGGGTAGATTCCAAACCCACCATCATAGAAACTGTAAAAATCATAAACATATACAGTATTTGTCACTTTTTCTTTTCTTTTTTATATTTGTTATCCAAAAAATGTAAATCTACTTACAAAAACAGTTTGGGAAAATTCATTCAAATGTTTCCAGCAACAAATAAAGTATAAATCTATCACAAGTCTGTAAAGCGTCACGGGGCAAGCTTATGTGATTGCAGACACTTGTTAATGCATGTTTAAAGTTACAAAATGGTTCCAAACTTAGAAAGCGAAATGAGAAAGTAAAAATGTATGCAATACTAATGCTAATACTACTGCTAACAGTGTTCTTTTTATCTTACGGGTTTCATATGGTTTTAAAATTTGTGCAAAATCACATGGAATGGACATTTCATTTCATAACTCAAGCTTGGGGCCTGAAAAACAATATATTCATAAATGGAAAAGGTGATTAAAATGATTATCAGGCAATTATTTCTTCAAAAAGTAGCATAATTTAAAATTTTTTAAAGAAATAACCAGTTTTATTGAGACATTCTGTCACATCGAATGACATTTTTCCCTCCCATGGCCAATCCGTGAGAAAGAGACTGTGTATATATCATTAGATATTTTCTGGGATGTCATCCATAAATCCATTATGTTATTTCCCATGCTTCTCCTTCTCTTTATATCCTCCACTGTCTCTCCCTCCACTTAACTCACATCCCGGGGCATCAGCTTTTGAAGAGATCCAATGTGAAAACTTGTCATGCATATTTTACCAGCCCAACCTGTATTTATACTCTGAGATGTGTTGTGTAGATGTTTGCCTGTGGTTATAGTAGTGTGTCTATATACTTGAACTCAAGCAGTTTGTTTTCAAATCCTTCAGGATAGATATCCTTGTTCGCTTAAAATTCAACAAGATATATATAAAAAAGCTGGACTTTTGGAGCTGATGTTTTGGTAGATCTTAAATTAGGATCAAGACAGATCTGACAAGTACACTACAATAATCAAACATGGTTTGCTTTGCTCATACAAATACACGTAAACATACAAATACCTGTAAGCAATCTACAGCAGTTTCATAGCACAAAAACATCCCTGTCAGACAAACAACATGAAATGCATCATGGTTTAGAAGCTAATGTAGTAAGAAACTGTGTTTCCTAAAATTTAACAGATCATTTCACTTTACAATGAGATATATAAAACTGGCAGCATTGAAGCATAGCGCCCCCTGCTGCTGTGGAGGTTGTACTTCTTGGGATAGGAATGAGAAAGTCTTGAAAGTATTCTGGATTTACTTTCAGGTTTAACAGGAACACTGTCTTTTTTGATAGACACGCTGTTTGTGTTTGGAAACGATGATTATATTTCTCAATGGAGTTTTGAATTTGCAAAGCACACCATATTTGTCATAGAGTTTTAGTGCGTTGTAAAACATGTCATGTTTGTTCGCTCCATAATATTGAGACTGCTTTGTCTAGTTTTGTAGCTTCACCTCAAACTATTCACCCTATGATACCAATCACTGGCCATCCATAAAACAACTGTCTGCGTGGGATTTTATTGAGAACCAAAGACTGATGGTCTATTTACTGACATAAACCGGTTGACATTGATTGCCATCCTCCTCAGCAACTCCCAGTGCTTAGATTATATGGACTGCATATAAAAATAGAGAATTAAAAATGCTTGTCTGTGATGTCCAGTTTCTCTATTCTTTTCTGTGCTTCCTTCTTACTAAATAGTGGCATTTACCAGCTATGCGGTCCCACCAATGTGAGCACAATATTGATTTGCATCTCCGTAAGCAATCCATCACTTCAGGATTGATCACTGAGGTGCACAGAAAGCACAGAGAGGACAGTACCTACCATGCATCACTGCATGTCTACTCAAGGTGAATGTCTTAGGTTGGAATAAGCACTGTTTGCCATGGCAACAAGTACACAAAGTATATTTCATATTTTACCATTAAAATAAAACTTTTTAATTCTTCCTGCATGCAGTGGATCTGAGTCACGATCACAAAGGAATTTTTGTCCTTGAGAAAAATAAAAGGTGCATTGTGAGTCATCTACAGCCTATGTTGTAATTTATACATGCCACAGCTATATCTGTTAACCATTATACACTAATGTTCAGAGACTACAGCTAGCTCTTCTGAGATTACAAAGTATGCAGAAAGACATGAAATGGTTTCTCAATCCTTTTGTGGGCTTAGTTGTCTGCTCTTGAAGAAGGTGCCACTTACTAGTGCAAGGATACTTCAGGTGTGATTGTGGAAAACAGCCTTGAAGATACTGCCTATGACTATTCATCTGAAGATGAAGACAGATTTATGTATTTGATTCTTCAGGGAAAATCTCTACTATTTTGTTTCAGATGTTGGCCTTGTAACAACTTTTGGTTGGATTGCTGGAAAATATTGGAAAGAAATTCATGGTGCCCAGAATATAATCACTGCATTGATAATCCTCTGACATATGCGAGTTGCACTACACTATTTTCTTTTTATGTCCCTCTTGCCTCTCCTTTCATTTGCCCTTAGCATTATGGATCTTTCACATATCACTGTAAATGCATATTTACTGGGCGGTTAACAAGGGGCGAGGTCAACAAGTAATGAAGAGAGGGAAATTATGTTACACACTCTTTCTGATCGCGGGCAGCATAGGAAAACAACTCAATATGACCTTGTGATTAGAGAGATTGGAGGTTTTTATGCTAATTTGAAACTGTCATTGTGCATTTTAATAGCTTGTGTTTTCTTATCAGTGGTGAGGCTATCTAAAATATGCTGAAATGAAAATGCAGTCTACAAAGAAACGGTGCGCCACTTAACTTGTGCCATTATAATGGCGGTCGATTTTTCTTACATCTGTTTTTTTTGTCCATTTTGTAAATTCAGTGGGATATTGAAGAAAATAAGCTGAAAAACAGACTTTTTTTCCTTTTGCTTTCATGAGATTTGATCCTTGAGAAATATTGCAGCATTGTAACATAATGAACGTGATGAAAGTCTGAATTCTTTGTCATGCACGTGGCAGTAAGTCATGTTTTTATTCTTCAGGCATAGACTTTAATGAATTTTAAATCCACCTGGGTGATGTATTCATCAAATATATCCCATACAATTACCCTTTGCATCCACTGCAAGAAAGAAATATGGTTATTTATGCAGGATCCTGTGCGCTCCAGTTTGCTATTGTGTTCTGCCTGATGAACTGATGAATTCTCTATCAGCCTCATGCCAAACAGATAGTGGATGCAGTATTGGAAGGCGCTTTTACTGAGGAGACAAAGCAACTGATTCCTACTTAGTTTGGATTTTTAGTGGTAGAGACAACATGAAAAATGCAAGAATACAAGGAAACAAAAAATCTATGTGAAAAAACTACTTTCTTGAGCATGAAATATTAGCAGACAGTCCCTTCTGCGATCTCATTTGCTATACCTTCTGCTATGTGGTCTTCATATAACGTCCTTTTCAGCAACTCTTTGGCTGGAGTCCATCAGAGGATAGACCCTTTGAACCCCTGTGAGTCTCAAAGGCCGATATCTCATCTCTGCTGCCGTATACCTCCATAGTGATGATGCAGCAAAAAGGTATCCGATGAAGGTTAATGAGAGTCAAAGCAGCAAACAGCGTCGAAGGGTTCACGCTAAAACACGACAAGTGGACCTCCTGCATTAGACGGTGGTCTTCTTGTTCATAGGTCGTCACTCAGCAGTCACTCAGTTTTATCAGTATGGATCAATCTTGGCCCGGCTGTTGGATATATTTTGATGAGCAAGGAAATTGAGTCCCTATTTCAACAAGTTAGACATTTTGTAATTGAGACTTAGGCGTGTTAAGTCTGCTTAAGAGTTGGCATGGTAGCAGCAACTGATGTACAGTACATATGTGCTGTAAGGTATAACAGAAATTATTTACTGAGGACCAAGGCAAAGAAGCCCCACCCTGTATGTAGGTAACACAATAAACCTATCAGCATCCCTAAAGCTCATCACTGAACATGCAACCTCTTTGTTAAATAAAACACACACACATTTTTATCTCAGGCTTTCACCTTAGAGAAAGCAAAGTTTCAGTACAAATGTACTACGTAGCACATGGCTTGTACGTGTAGTTAGCCACCGTCACCACACTGTATGTCCTACAGAATAAAGAACATGAGAAAAGTAATTCTTCCTTTTGTCTTAAGTAACTGTGGTTGACCAGTTTAACATGCTAAATCTGAACGTGTCCTACTCCAGATTGTTCAACATATGAATATTCATCATCATTTCTCTTTTTTACATTTCTTCTCTTCCGTCTGTGAAGTGGCTGCAGCAGCACACATCTTTCACAGATGCCATGTTTGTTCATTACGGTGAGCATGGAAACACTGATAAGCTGCATTTCATCCTCTTGAGAACTGGCTCTTACATCCACCAGTGTGTAAGAGCTGTTGTTGAGTGCAATTACTAGAGGCCTGTGTTTGTGCCAGCTGGGTATGGTTGCATCTTCTCACATGGATCACGTTATTCTCCTAAGAGGGATGAGAATGCAGCCTCTCCTTGATGCCCTTTTGTTGAGGCTTTAGCTGCAATTATAAGGCTCTTCAAAGAAGACACAATGTCAAAGTTGTTGTTTTTTTAATCACTTAAAAGCATGTTTAGGTATAGTGTTGAGAATTTTGTAACCATGGTAGCATTTACTGAAATTTTTGCCAAATTATCTATTTAAAAACAAACATTTTTATAGCATCAAACTGTTTTTGTGTTTATGGATGGACGGCGGTGGGAAAATGTTGTTGATATCTGAACAGAGGTATCTATCAATCGTTTTTAACAAAGACAAAATTAAATTAAGACATTACATATTTGGATTAGAAATAGCTGCTGTTATAATAATAGCTGTTCAGAGGCTGGTTGGTCTAAGCTACCAGACTGTATTTAAACGAGACTATCCTCTCAATAGTGAGACATGTGAAGATAAGAAGTTGAGACAGGTGGAATCCAGGGCTTTTCTCTGCCCTGTCAGTCTAGTTGACACCTGGAACCGCTCAATCTCCTTACCTGGTGGAGGGCAGAGTGGCAGGAAGTAACTTTGGACAGAGAATATGACAGGAATGAATGAAAGAAATGAGCGTGACATGAAGAGAGGGAGTGTGAGTGACAGACTCGGAGGTTGGAAGTGTTTAAGTTGTTTACAGTGGCTCTAACGCTTTACATAAATATACACACATACATAATTATGTTATCAGAAACACATTCCCTCATATGGTGATGTATTTAATGTGTCCCCTCACATATAATCCCTTTTGAACACTTCATCCGCAGTGTAACTTTTTCCTCGTACCCTTAGAGGAGTTTAGACTTAAATCCACACACAGCCTATTGCTCGTCAGATTATCTCTCAGCAGAACAAGCGCTCCTGAAAAATGCTAATAGCAAAAAACCACATTTATAGTCAGAACAATGAGTGGAATGACTGTGAGTCGAAGCGGTAGGCTGCGCTCTCTCAACACAATTCTGTTTTTCCAGGCGGGTCTATTTTTTGCACAATAAGCTCACCTGCAGCTGAGCGTCAAAGCAGGAGACTTTATTCCTCTATTCATTATTCATTACCTTTACAAGGTCTATTTTAGAAGCTGCAGACCCAGCTATATCAACGCTAAAGATACTCGCTACTCAGGCTTACGTGCTACCGCATGTGATGAAAATGATAACTTAGCCCCCTGAAAGACACAGTCAGGATTTTTGCTGTGCACATATCTGTTTTAATCTTTTTTTTCCTAATGCTGCGCTCACACACAACACACTGGAGTCTACAAACAAACTAAGCAGGTGCATGTATTGATGCTCACCTTTGCATTTACCGCTTATTTCTTCAAAAAACACAAATTTTCAAGTTTTATATCTAAATTCTGTCATCTCTCTGAAGCCTCTCCCCCTATGGAATGAATGCTGACTTTTTTCTTTTTTTTTTGCAGTACGCTGCATTTTGCATCCCAAATATCCTGATTATATACCAAATCCAGTCTCAGCTCACAACCCTCCAAATGGAAAAAAACCTTGTCATAATCTCTGTAGTAACATATTGGCTTGTAATTACAACCCCAGCCTGCTGAGAACCTGGTTTGAATTAAAAATGAATTCATGAACATCTACTGATATCTAAAAAATGCATGCTTTTTCAAAAACATAATTTTGAAAAAGGAGATCTATAGGTAGGGCTTGGCATTAAATATTTTGTGTGACTACATTAGTTAAATGTTTATTTTGCTTGTGACAAACTAGCACCTACCATAAATATTTTATTTTTTTTAATTTTTACATTCATGGTGCACAGAGATCGACTCCAGTGGGTGGATTAGTGGTTAGCACTATAGCCTCACTGCAAAAAGATACTAGGTTTGACTTGTAGCTGAGGGAAGACCTTTGGGGTTTTCATGCTTTTCCCGTACACTTTTTGGGTTTCCTCTGGTTCCTGTACCACATAAAGCATCTAGATTACATTAAATCTCCTATGAATTGTAATCAATGTGGTGATCTTGATATTCTATACAGCATTAAAACCATCTCAAAGGCCAAAATAACCTTTGAGATATCTGAACTTTTACTTATTAACTCATTATTTACATGCCCACAGTCCCCAGATTTTGTGTCCATCTGACTCACCACTGTCAAAATCAGATGTCACTGATGATGGTGATCAATTAATTTTTCTTAGAAATTCCCATCGGCCTTAGCTACACTTTGTGTTAACTGTTCCTTATCGTCATGTGCTATTATGCTAACACACATAAAGCATTCTCCTGATTTGGGAATACAGTGTGACCTTTGACTTTACCAAAGGCTTGCCTTATTGAAACCACACCAGACCACACTGCAGCAAGTGCTTTAATAACCGCTGCACGTATGACTTCATCCACTTAGAGGCAACGTTATTGGTAGTCAGAGACCACTAGGAGTGGTTAAGGCCCTCACATTATGAAAGGAGCAAGGGCAATGAAGCACAAGGGTGTGATAAAGAAAGGGACTAGAAAAGAAACGGACACATTTTCTCACATTCGGAAATGAAAATATGAGAAAGGGTCTAGTTAGTTTTTGGAAACAGATCAAACCAAACACAGATTCCCACCTTCCCTCGGTGGCTCATGTTACACCCCGTATTATTATTGCACCATTTAAGCATCCTCCCACACTAACACTCACACGTATAGCCTAAAAGCAATACAGACATTTGTATTTGTGTGTGTGCGTTTATGTGTGTTTGTCACTTCTGGCTGTCAGCGTTCTTGTTTTTTCCACATTTCCTCTTCAGACAGTTTGTGAAATAAATGATCTTTTTTGATCTTCTTCACTGTGGTTTTGTCAGCTGTTCATTTCTGTATGTTTTGAAAGACTCACTGGTTTCCGTGTCTGTCAGTGTCTAGACAGACAAGAGATGCAGACAGAACAGAAAAAGGTAGCCAGATGAACTGCTCCTTAGCCGATTGACATCATGCAAAAAAAAAAAAAAAAAAAGGGGTCAACTTCTTCTTACCACTGACCCAGACAGCCTGGAGAAGAGGTCAGAGCTCACCACGGATGCAGCAGCAACCTCACTCTGCGTTTTCTCCTCCTTTCTGCAGCGATGACCTTTCTCCGGACTCATCTTTGGGGGAGGAAGGGAAGGGAGGAGAGGGGAAGCAGCAGAGTGAGGTCGAATCACATCCACAGCCCCAGAAACAGCAGCAAGAGACTCAACCACAGACTCAGCCCCCTCAGCTGCAGCCCCAGTCGGAGCCCCAACCACAGGCTCCTGAAAGCAAACCTCAACCGGAGCCAGAACCAAAACCTCAGCCAGCACCGGAGCCTCAGCTTCAGCCTCAGCCCAAGACCGAGTCTGAGCCCGAGCCCGAGCCTGAGCCCGAACCTGAGCCTGAGCCCAAAGTCGAGGGTCCGAGTGAGGAATCAGCAGCAGAGGCCCCTAAACTCCCCTCACCGAGCAGAGAGGAGCAGAGAGGATGGGAGCAAGAGAAGGCAAAGTCTGAAGAAGTTACGGAGGCGAACAGAAAGCGAGAGGCAGAGGAGGCGCAGGCCGAGCGGCGTGAGGTGGAGATGGCACAGGAGGAAGAGGAGGAGGAAGGGGGAGGAGCAAAAGGAGGTGGGGCTGGAAGGAGAGCCAGCCTGCACCACACGGCCTCTCCCTTGAGGGTACATCGCAACGGGGCCGGCTCGCACTCTGCCACCTCCGACTATGAGCTCTCACTTGACCTCAAAAATAAGCAGGTAGGGTTGTGTTGGGGGGGGTGTGTGGGGGGGTGTGGGTGCCAGGAGGGTGTGAGGGTTGTTGTGTTGTCTGGGAGAGGGCAGCAGGCCTGTGTGTATTGTACGTCTTGTGGTCTGACATGTTTGTGACGTTTAGTTTTCTGCTGAGGAGAAGGAATAAAAGAAGCCGATTCTCATTCCTGGTTGGTTGTGGCATTGATCATTCTTGATCAACTGATGACTAGCTTCCTTTTCTTCACGACCACAAGCCATCATTGTCATCGCCATGGCAACATTTCATTGACATACATTTTGTCTTTGTTTGTTTGCTGGGAGCGTTCTATCATTTATTTCCATGTATTCCATAGTTGTGTTGAAAATTTCTTAACAGAGTGATTTATGTATATTAATTTTTATTTATAGGTCTTTAATATACTGTATTATTTTGACAGTGATGCACCCATTGGGGTAAAATAAAGAAAACGTGGAAACAAGTTGTATCTACATGAATGAAAAGCTTTTCAATTTTTCTTTTCTTTAAGCGATACTCTGGATAATGGAAAATCCCGTTTCCATGGTGAAAGTGTGTGACTGTTATCTGTTCTCATCATCTTAACACAGTTAATTAAGTGAATTTTGCTCAACTGATATGTTCTGAACTATGATTGTATTGAAACATGCATTTCTCATGTTCTTGTGTGTGTGTGTGTGTGTTCTTATCACGCTGTTCATCAGGGAGTGGGATGTCATTACATAATCATCTCCATTTCGAGACCCATCAGACATTTGTCATCCATTTTCATTATCATCCATCTTCCCAACATTCTTCAGTCCATGGATCTTCGAGCAGGTAAGGCAGCACGCTTTGGGTCCAGATTTAACAAAGCTCTAGTGTAAAAGGCACTATCCTACATGGAAGCTCAGTTTACTCATCTTAAGGGTTGTACGTTATAAGGTTTTTTGGCTAGCATAGATTGAAAAACAGAGATAATTTAATTGCATTGCATTAATTGCATAATGCATTATGGGATATGTGAGATTTTGGATTTTGACCAAGTAGTCAATTGTCAGTCTCTCTCTTGTGAGTCCCTCAGCTACGGAAGCATCATGCAGTTGAAAATTTTGACTTCTGAATATACTTGTAATTTTATGTTTTCTTTGTATTACTATTTGTTGGTTGGATAAAACAAAACATTTCAATCTGAAAGCTGGGAATCTGTTTTACAGATGATTGCAATGTTTCTAGCTGCAGCTCTAGTTGTATCAAACACTTTTCCTTTAACTTCAAATCTTTTTTTAAGTTCTGTGTGGTATATTGGAACACAGTTCATAAAAATTTGTTAACACAGTCATTTTGACATTGTGTTTGCCATGACACCATCCCAAAATATAATTATATTCAGAGGTGACTGTCAGAGTCATTCCTCTGTCAGTATTTGTTTAAATGCATTGAAGGAGGAGAGAAAATACAACTACAAGATTAGCTCCCAAAGCATTACTGTGGCTGTCTATTAAAATCAATCCTCGAAGCTATTGGCCGCTGAAACTAATGTCTTTGCATTAGACGGTTGCTTTAAATCACTTTGTCACCTCAGTTTTCAGTCTTTTTTGAATTAACTTCCCAATTCAAGATTAAAGGTTCTTTAAACCTCAGCCTGTGTCATTTTCACCTCCATTTTCACTTCTTTAATCCTGCATCTGAAAGTCCCCTCCCGTTCCACTATCTCGCTGTCAACATTGCCGGAGATGTGAGATCAGCTGGATTGATCTTCTGTCTGTACAGTTGGGGTGCAGGGGGTTGACGCATCTACAGATCAATGTCAGGGTAATTGGATCTGCTGGGCGATCCCTCGATTGATAGGGAAGAAGCTTATTATGAAGTATTGGAGCTTTGACTCACTTCACGTCATTTTTTTTTCTGTAATCTTTCACTTTGGTCCAAATTTAAAATGCCATCTTGAAATTTTATATTTAAAAATATGCATTATAGCAGATAGCAGCTTAAGACAAGACAATATTGTGCCACTGGCAATTCTGTGAATCACAAATTGGTACTTTTTTTTGTGAGTTTGAATTTGCCTTTATACGTAATTTAGAAACATACAGTAATTTTGATAATTAAAATGTTTGGTATCTTTTGCATTCACCCATCAATTTGGCTGAACATAAACTCATTAAAAATCAGCTGTTTTCAGATAAATATCTACAAGAAAATGGATGGATGGATAATTATACAAGATGACAAGTTACTGTTTATCAATATCAGATGCTATATTGTACAATGTTATAGAAACAATGATATCCCTGGAGTCAGACCAAGCGCAACATGGAGGTAAAAAAAAATACTATGACTGCTGTTATTTTTGCATTTCTAAAAAATATCTAATACACTTCTTATATTGTTCTGTCATTTTATTATCTTAAATATGAAATTTATTCATTTTCACTAGTTAACATATTAGGAGCACCAGCATCTAACTAAACTCACCAAACTGTAGGGAGTTTAACCTAATGCAGTGAAGTAATATCAAATGTAAATATTTTTATAATCTCATAATAATTCTTTTTACAAAAGTGAATATAGAATTGCAGATTAATATAAATTACAGTTGCGTCATAGATTACATACCTCTTCTCACAGTTCTTATGGTTTAAATAGCTTTAAAGATTAAAAAAAAATAATAATTCAGGTTTGCAAATATCTTTTTCTAATATATTCAAATGATAACAATAAAATGCAATTTATCTACCTGAATATAATATCCTAAAAAAAATCAAATCTTCAGTTCAGTTACATATACATTCATTTATAGTTGCCTGAATTCAATATGTTTTGTTGCCTTAAGCAAAAAAAAAAAAAAAAAAGGAAAAACGTAAGAAGGAATTGGTTCAATAGGTCACTGATGGGAAGAGTGAAAATATATCTTCATCATTGTAGTCACTCTAATGAGACTCTACGCTTAATATAATCTAGTTTTTCTCTATGCCAGAGTGACTTTGGTCAAGGATGAATCAGCTTAACGGATAACCGTCTTCTGACGACATCAAGTTGTTCATTGTCATCCTCGTTTTGTAATACAGTCAGCATTAGTTGTGTCCCAGTTTTGCCGTTATATAATCATCCCATTAATCATGCAGATGTATCCGTGCTGTAAGACAGTGTGCATGAGTATGAAAGCTAATAATCACAGTTTTGCATTTTGCCCCTCACTTCTGCAGCATGTGGGATCCAGAGCTGCAGTTTTCCTGACGCATTCCAGTCTTTTACTGTGTTAAGAGAAAGACACAGTCATACCACAATCTAAAACACTAATTTGTCCAATATTGAAACTACTCTATATCATCTGTACTCGCCATTGTGGGTTCATGTTCCTGTGGCATTTAACTTGCTTTTTGTGAGAAACATGAAAAGGTTAATACCCTTAATACCCCGAAATACCAAGCCGCAACCGGATGTTTAATTTCGCTTTGGCTAATCACAGAAAACCAAAACACTTTTAAAAAAAAGTTATATTATTATGAGCAAACTAATGTACTTAAAAAAGCTGACAGCAACTAAAATTATGTAAATCCTAACTCTGGAGGTAAAGATTTTGAAAAAAAAAGCTCACAAAGAGCAAATAAAAATTGTCTCATCTAACCCTTTATTTTTACTGAGTCTTAAATAACAAAGCAGTTTCCTCACTGAAGGAAAAGTTTTTTCTTCAAAGCTGACTGTTACTGCAGCTAACTTATTAAAATAGTGATACTAAAACTATATTTAGTTGAATGTAATGGGTAGAGTTAAAAAAGCAAATGTCAGAAGTAAGTTGTGTCTTTTACGCAGCATTAACATCACAAAGCAGTAAGCAGTCATGTAATGCCAGGTAATCTTAGGGTTTTCTTATAATGCTCCAAAAGAAGCGGAAGGACATTTGAATTAATGCTTTCAAAATCCCACAGAAATGGAATGAAACATGCATTATAGTGTTCATTAGGTTGAACTTAAGCTCAGACAAACATTTCCATTTGATGCACAAACATTTGATCTATACTTCTTTATTATATTTGATGTTAATTATTAATGTCCCATTTATTTTCTTTTATGAAAAATTTATGATCCAGTGTGTCCTGTCAGTCATTTATTCCTGTTCTACCTGAATGTAGAGCCACACTGCAGTGATTTTCCACTTCACACTGGTTTGTTTTTCCCCTCATTCAGACAGAAGCATGAGGTCAGAATGGTGCTGATCTACCCATCAAAATTGATTTAAAGACCTGAGTGGAGAAGAGCAGCGCCATCGTCATTCTGTTAAACGACCGTGTCTCTGAATAATCTCTGGCTATCAGCACTTAGTGAAGTGATCAGAGTGACCAGATAGTTGTCTAATGGAGGAAATTCAACGGTACCACTGCTGATGTGGTCATATTTTTTTTTATAGTTTACCTCTCCTTTCCACACTTTATTTTCTGTTTTCCAACCTTAATATGAGTCTGTATCAAACTTTCCTGGACAGATATTCGAAAACTTGGATAATAAAAATGATTATCATTTTTGCTAAAATGAATTCCAGCCTTTAACCTGAGTCTGCTTCTACACTCATATGTATTCCTGTAACTGTAAAACATTGTTAGTACACCATATTAATCATGTCGATGATTACGTCTACACCCGCTGTTTGCTGCTAGTGTTCCTGTCATCTTCTCACCTGGACATTGCTCTACCCTTTGTTTGGCTGTTCAGCTTGAAACTCTGCTGATTTGTTTCATTCTTTTTCATTTCTGGCCAGACCAAGTAACTGCTTTCAGTAAAATGGCTCCTGCTGTGTAGAAGTGTGCAGTTAGCCACTACATGGAAAACGCAGCGGAATGTTTAGTTTAAGTGATATTTGTCTCCTGGGTTGGTATGGACCAAAAAGAGAGCAAATATTGGCCTTCTCCAGATGGACTTAAAGTGGTTCATAGCTTTTAAAAACGTAGAACATGATAACGCAAACACACGAAGGCATTTCGCTTCAATAGCTCTATCAAGCTATCATGTCACGACCAGAGCAGCTGAAGCTAAAACATTGATAATAATACTGGCAGCAGTGTTAGATTATCATTGTATTGTTACCATCAAGACTTTAACCACAGTAGGCCTATGTTGTAAAATCAGTTTATTGGCACATCTGGAGTTCCAACACGATCTTCGCTAGACTTTGTCCCACCTCCATCATCCTGTCCCTGCATGTCCTGGTGGCCAAATGGCAAGCTGTATCAAATACGCACCCCGATTGAGAAAACAACGTGACCCAAATGGTTTATTCATCATCCCATCATCGCTTATGCGCAAGGAAAAGCAAACAAGCTCGACTGCCACATTTAATCAAATGCAGCCATGCTGATGGTCCTTTCTCACACTCAAGGGCACCTCTCCTCCAGTGGAACTTTGTGTAGGATTTAGTTTGATGAGGGACACTTTTATGAGTAATGAGGTCATTCATATTAAATCTGCAACCGATTACAAAAGACCTACACCGATTCTATTTGCTTTTGGAGCACAGCCATGTTGATAGGGCTCATCATTCTATAAGTGCGTACATCGCAGTCGCAGAACAATCCAGGATAAAAAGTGCTGAATATTCAGGTAGAGTTCGACCTGTCTGAAAGAGCAGACAGAGGCTGAAAGGTTACCATTAGCAGATACAGTAGGGCTCTGAACCGGCCTCCTATTCAGCACTACCTTAGTATTCTCACTACGTCTCACTTTACTTGCAGAGACTCTGCAGTAAAATGTAAATGGACTAGATAAGATGGATTTTCAGTGTCATTCCACTTTTCTAAAGAGCTTTGTATGTGATTCCATTTCACCAGTGACAACGGCAGAGGCTGCATCTTGTTGAACTAACCACTTATCGCAAATTGCAAACCCTGGAGACATTATAGAATATCAGGAGATGGCAGTTTGGTCATTTTGTCTAGGACTAAGGAGGAAAAAAATATCAGCAGCTCAAAGTCAAAGTTGATCCTTGGCCATGCACCGTTGCCATTTTTCCATTTGCATCTGGGCATGCATGAGCAATATTGCACCAAGTTAATCCACATGAGCACAGTACCCTACTGCTAGATTGAAGCTCCTAAAGCTAAGACTGAGCCAGGGAACAACAAAGATTTTAATTTCAGGGAATTGAATGCAATGCTATTTTTGAAATGCATTTTATATGCAGTTTATTTGGAACGTGTTCATTTATTTGTAAAATCACACCGTTGTTCTTTCAAAGCTGTATCCTCCTACACGCTCATGCCCTTGATAAAGTTAGAACAGACACAGAATTATATTTGTCGATTTAGCCTGAATAAAAAGGATTGTAGAGCGACTCTGGATGATAAGAGCTCCTTCTTGGCACTTCCACAGATACCCGCACCCTGATTGTTCTGGGAAACTCAAAGAGGTTTCATCAAGTGTTTGAACTGCTGCCAGATGAGGATAGCTATATTACATATCCATCCATTTCCCACAGCATTTGAGCAATTTTTCACAGGCAAGATTAATGGCTTGTTCGGTGTCAGACGTTTCAATTGTATGGAGGACCTCTCTGTTGCATTTGCTGAGAAAATGAGGCGGTAGAACAAATGTCATGAGTCAGCCTAACCTATGTTTTTGCTTTCAAACACTGCCGTTGTCCAAACTGTGCATTAGTCGTGTTACAAAGTCAGCCTGCTAAACAGAGCTACTGAGTAATCTTTGCCTTTCATTTGAATTGACATCTGCTTTTCATCCACTCGGATTTTGTTATCATTTGGTTTTTCCCATTCATCGTCATCCATCTCTGTTATTTCACCCTCATTTCATTTGACTTCTCATTCTGCTGCTCCACAAGTTTAAGATACAGGAAAACAGACCATGACATAGTATGTTCCATTTATGCAAATACAAGGATCCATAATGCAGACAATTATGGGAGTTTGCCATCAGCAGTGTTTCTTGCCTGTCTGTTTCTCTATCTCCAGTTTAACAATTCAAAATCTAATCAGTATGCAGCAACAGCTGTCAAATACTTTTGAGTCCTGACAGTTTTTACTATCTTTTTACTACAAATAGCAGATTTTCCTGATAGGCTGTCTCTTTCTCATGAATTCTGAAATATAATAGGAATTGCAGCAATTAATTTTTTCCCTCTCTCTTTCTGTCGTCTGTTTTGTAGATCGAAATGTTAGAGCTCAAATACGGCGGACACCTCATCTCCCGCCGCGCTGCCTGCAAGATCCAAACTGCCTTCCGCCAGTACCAGCTCAGCAAGAACTTTGAGAAGATCCGCAATTCGTTGCTCGAGAGTCGTCTTCCTCGACGCATTTCCTTGCGCAAGGTCCGTGTGCAAAACACAGAAGGTTTCTCGGCTGAACGGGCCCTGGCAGAAGGCTGCAACTTGGCAGGCATCCCATTAGTGCGCTCACCATCTCTGCCAGCCACGGTGGGTGGCACCCTGACTGACCTAGAAGACTCTTTCACCGAACAGGTGCAGTCGCTGGCCAAGTCCATCGATGATGCACTGAGCAACTGGAGTCTGAAGACGATGTGTTCCCTGCAAGAAGGGGGCACCTATCAGTTCAGTGCTGACTCCTTTAGTGCAACAGCTCCAGGAGTGACAGCTGGAGGAGAAGGAGGTCGTGTGGGTGAGGCAACGATTCCTCAAGCCCCAGTGGACCCGAGTGACCTGTCGAAAAGTGCAAGTAAGCTAATGATGGCGTTCCGGGATGTGACGGTACAGATCGACAGCCAGAACTTCCGTGTTTCATCCTCAGTCATGGAGTCCTCAACTTCTGTTACCCTTGGTAGTTGTGTCCAGCAACAAGGAGCCTACACGTCCATCCCAACTACTTCTACAACAAACTCTTCTACAGCTTCTATTCATTCTCTTCCCACACAAGAACCCCCTCCTCCTCCTCCTCCCGCCGAGTTCCCAGCTGATCACATAGATCCCCCGCCACCACCGCAAGAACCTCTACCACCCCCAATATCAAATATAGAAGATGACCAGGATATTGAATTCCCTGCTCCTCCTCCAAGCGAAGAAGATCTGTTGGAGGAGGAACAATCTCCCCAAACCCCTCTGAATAGGATGGCTGCCCCTCAAAGCCAAGAAGAAGTTGTGGTGGCAGCACCGCCTCCCAAAGATCCTCTTTATATCCCTCCACCACAGGAGGCTGTACTGCCGGGGAGCTCCCCCGTGGTAGAACCACTGGAGGTCAATAGATGCGGCTCAGAGACAGCAGACAACAGCTCAGAGCAGATGAGCAGCAGCAGCACATCGACGGAGGCGCGGTCCACGTCTGAAGCCTCGTCTAAGGAAGCATTACAGGCCATGATCCTCAGCCTGCCGCGCTACCACTGTGAGAACCCTGCTAGCTGTAAATCACCCACGCTGTCCACTGATGTCATGCGAAAACGCCTCTACCGCATTGGTCTCAACCTCTTCAATGTGTGAGTAGCCACAACATTTTCATTCTCCTGTTTTCATTCATTCTTCTGTTTTAAGAAGCCGCTTGGATGAGAGGTGAAGCGTCTTCAAGACTTTCTTAAACGTCCAGGTGACTTACTTCAACACAGAGAGCTTGATTGAGCAGGAAACTAGCACTAATCTACGAATGGAGCCCTGAGACTACCATAGTCACAATTTACGATTACAGTTACGTTACAATAGGAAATTGCACTTTGAAATGAAAAAAAGAAAAACTACCTCTCATCCAAACCCTGAAAATGGCAAGTATTGCTCTTTATAAAACTCAAAGCACACCGCTCAAAATTTCAAATGTTACAGTGACACTGTTATGATCGCTCAGTTTACATTGGACTGTTTTTGCTTAGTGTATGATTTTAGCACAGCCAAAAGTGTTGGAGGCGTCCCCCGTGTATTATGTTAAATCTCTTTCCTAAGAAGACCTTGATGACACAAGATATCGGACATGTCAGATGTGACATGACACTCTTTAAGTGTGTTTTTCATGCCAATAACCCTGGTTTCACAGCTAAAAGAGGGAACCACTAAAGTCATCAAAGCCCCATCAAATTTCCTTCAAGGTTTCACAGATTGTCACCACAAAAAATATGTGTTTTTGAAAGCTTGCTTGTGTTTGCTGTTGGCTGCATCTCAGTCATTGTGCATTCAGTTCACCTCCTGCTGCCTAGTGAAGAATGGCAAAGTCAAAACCAGATAAGACGTGCTGCAGACAGGTGCAGCATGGCTACATGGCATTGAGAGACAGGAAGAAATTTCATTTTCTTTTCCATTTTCACTGATGCTATTGCTCCAGGGACTGCCAAGATGAACTTCTGCAAAATAAGGACCCATAAGCTCTAGGACTGCTGGGACGTTAGTGGACGTGTGACTTGACTGCTTCTAAAATTGACTCTGTTAATCACCACTTGTCAATCAACCTTATGATGCATGATGATGACATTTTTTAAAGCTATAAATGCAAAGTAAAATCTATCAAAAGAGGTGAATTTAAGTTGTTTACTCCTCAAAACACTCATTTTAGAAATGTTTCCACCCACATGACACCTGAGAGTGCACTCAGCAGCCAACAACCCCCTTTGAAGAAATCTTTAATTACATAGAGGGATTTTCCATATGCTCCATTAGCTTTCCGCCCAAAGCAGACCCTGGGGGACCTAAACAACGGGCACATGCAAACATATACGTATATATATATATACAGTATTGCAAGTTGGGCTTAACCGACGATGGAGTAGCTCATCACAAGTAATTGGAATATATGAGGGGTGATTTCATATAATGGCAATGATCCACAAAGACTGAAATACTCATTAGTCATTCTGCTGCGAGTCTTGAATGTGATTAAAAGCTCTTCCAGCACCATGTGAACTGACATCTTGGGAAATGAAATGAAATATAAGTCAAATATTTTTTTTTGTCCCTATAACCATCAACCATCTCTCTAAAAGCTGTCCAAGCTTTTCGAAATATTTTGCAGTGACACAAAATGTATCTGGGTGCCAAACCATGACACGACTTTTTTTTTTTTAAAGATATTGCCTCAATTTTAAAAAAATGTCACAAAACACATTATCATCATGTAATAAAAGCACAAAATAAAGCTGACTAGCTTTGATTCATTCATGGAGTGCGACACTGAAAGTAAGAGTTGTCATTACTGGATGATGAGGTACATTAGAGGTAATCACCACTGAGCACAATAAGAAACTAAAAAAAATATTCTCATAGATTTTTTTTTCCATTTTCAAGGGAATGAAGGGAACTGAATTATGAAGTAGCTGAAAGAAAAGTAGAATTTTATTTTCAACACCAACTCTGTTAAAAAAAAAACCCCCAAAAAACAAAATTATTATGTTACGGCATCTGAACATATCACTGCGTGACAGTGTGAAATAGTTCTTTTTTGACTTTTTAGTGTGAATAAAAATATATTCTTTTGAATGCGTGGTATCACTTGAAAATATGTGTGTAAAAAGACATTTTGTATTCAAGTCACTCAAGTAGTCCGAATCTGCTGATACAAACTGCGTAGAAAATAATGTTCTTTACAGAACTTTTATCTAACAAAATCTCAAAAAGTTAAAGGAACCTGAAGAGTAAAAGGTTGGTGACAATCTGGCAATGAACTGAGGTGTGAGCCAAGTTTAAGTAGGTGGAGCCTGATTAGGGAATGGAAAGCAGGTGACTGTAGAGACACAGGTGACCGGAATGAATGGATTGAGTGGGAGTGAACCCAGAATATGGAGGACTGGAGGGAAAATAGTATTAGTTTGAACATTTGAACATTTATATGTTTAAAATTATTATTAGATGAAACATTGCTGAAATGCTAGCATTGGTCCATTTCTACCTTTTTTTTTAAAACTATATATATGTACAATGAATATCTCTTTGATGAAATTAAAAAAAATACTTAAACCATTTACATATCATCTGTACCATTAGCTTCTTAAACATAGCCAATTTAATAGTGTCACTCTAAATGGCATCTAGAGTGGCGGAGAAAGATCGGTTGTGACATTTATCTGCTTGTTCGGATTGCTTTTGAAACACTCAGCAGCCTTTTGTGTACATATATTATGAGGGGAAGTCAGACTGTCCTCATTAGTGATGAGTGTTCAATCAAAGTTTCAAGTTTGATCACAGGTTTTTGTGAATCTTGAGAGATATTGTCATAAAATGACAGGTCTCACAGTCTTTTCGGTCTACTTGCGAACACCTCTTCTCATTCCCCTGATCAAACACCTTGAAAGATAAGCTGACTTTTAATAAATTGATGACAAGGAAAGAGGGAGACAGAATGAGAAGGGAAGAGGAAAAAAGAGAGAGAGGCCAGTCGAGATAGAGGCTTATTAGTTCCACCAGTTCATATCCTCCCTGTAATACCTGTGCAGTTGTATGCTTTGCATCTTAAATAGAGCTGTTTAGCTTTGGGCTAAAACTTGGATATTGCTTCATCATGTTGACAAAAAAAAAAGCTCTCACATATGCCCACACTTGGATAATGTGATGTGCGAGTGTTTATGAGCGAATGTCTTGAGGCATTCAGTCCATGTACCGCTGTAGCATGAAGGAGTGGCACAAACAAAGGGGGAAGTCAATTGAAGTTTTGTGTGTGTGTGTGTGTGTGTGTGTGTGTGTGTGTGAGTGTGAGTGCATCTTCCTGTGCAAGTATAAAAAACAAAAGAGAGATGAGTCAAAAAGCAACAGCATGAGAAAGGAACTGAAAGAGGCACGAAAACATGAAGGGGTTGAAAGAGAACCCTCTTGATAAAGTTTCCACCTTGACTGTGGATGGAATGACAATGACTCTAATACGGGGAGGGAGAGTGTGTCAAGGACACTGCCATTGCAAATTGGAGCTGCTGCTAAACATCCAGCAGGAGGAACAGGGAAAGCGAGGCGAGGATGTGAGCAGCTGTGACATTAATGATAGATTTCTGGCTTGATTTCAATTTTTTATGTGTGACTTTTTTATTTTATAGTATCAGGTTAGACATATCTGTCTCATTTTCTTTCAAACAATGTAGAAGAGCAAAACCTCAGTGATTCCCCAGCCTTCATTAAAATGTAGCACCATTAGATCTGTATGAATTATATTAAAGAGCGGTGCACAATGTGATATCTTAATTGTGAAGATAAAGTTGAAGAGGCATAGATCTGAATGTCTACCGCTTGTTTGAGCGCACACAAACTTTTCTGTATTAAAATTCCATCCTTGCTTCGAAATAATGCAGCACATAATTACAAACTCTGAATTCCAGATGGCCAACAGAGGTAGTATTTTGTTATATATATACATGTAGAGAGATTGTGGTGAAGCACAATTAATACAAAAATAAATTTGGGATATATTGAGGGAGGTATTCACATGACAGTGCTCTGGGTATAAATCTGATTTTAAAAAAAGGTGGCAGACCACAATATCGCTAACATAAGCAAGACAACGGCTGCCATGGCATTATTTTCTTGCCTTTCAGGAAATGGATACTTGATGGACAGGAGCGACAGCACCGAGTTCACGTCGGTGTAATGATTTGGGGCTTTGAAGCGTTTACAGACTTGTATTACACACTCAGCAAATTGCACAGGGCCGATAACCGGCCATCAATCTAACTCTCATTAGCGCTGAAACAGAAATGTGTGCATCAGGAGGAACAGGCGTCGTGCTGTGTTGACACTCAAACACCTGTAAAGGCCATAAAACATCCCCGCCGCTGCCATGTACATGAGAAAAACATGTGGAAGAGAAGGCCAATAAAAGTACATAAAAAAGGTGGTGAAAGGACGTGAGTCCAAGATGGAAAATTGCCTATGTGCAAAAAAAGTATGTGTGGAAGTACGGCCTAAGAAAAAACATGTGAAGGACACAGATGTCAGGGCATGTTGTCATTCCAGCATGACATCTGGGTCCTGTCTGGCACCGTCTCTTGTTTTCCCTCTCCATCTGTATATGTCTATAGCATGTATGTGTGTGTATTTGTGTTGTACTTCTCTCTTCTCATACTTCAGCCACTTCTATAGGTTCATCTGCAAATCACCTGTTCCATCGGCAAATGAGATCTTGTCCATGTCATCCAAATTTTTAAAAGACCTTCATAAGAGCATTTAGAGTCTTTTCTGAAGTGCCATCATCAAAGTCAGTGCGGTTTAGATTACCAGTAATTGCAAATGGTTTCAAATCAACTGCCAGCAACCTTGACTCTAATAATTATTGCACAGTATGCCTTTTGCATAATGTTAATTCTGAGCATGAATCTTCATGTATCACATTTTTATCTGCTTGTTGCTCATTGCAACTACAGTATTTAACACTCAGGGAAAATTGTGGGATGTGACCCACAGTCTCCTAAATTTGCAGTGTGTTAACATTTATTGAGATTTGGCTGTCTACAAGAACCAGACCAATCCAACTGAATCTTTTTGGCCTGATAGTTTGTGCTTAATTATTCTCTCTGTACTTTTCCTGTGAATGTACAGTTTGAGCCAAAAGTTGATTACAGATATCAGTTAGTGGTCCTGATGATGACTAATAATCTCTATCCCAATGTCTATCCGCCTCATGTTACATGTAAACAGGATTGACTTCAGCTTGAGCCCCATCCATGTTTGTAAAGTATGGTCTAATTCTCATCAGCATCTCATCAGCATCCATACTGCATCTATTGCATCACTCATGTATCTCTCCCTTCTTCCCTTCATCCCACCATCCGTTTTGTGACTCCAAATAATAATCACCCAATAATCATGTGTGATCCATCTGTTGTCGGACAGACTTCAAATGAGTGTTCACTGCCAATTTCGTTTGGCGAGACGTCACCCTCAGCTGAGAGGGTGAGCTGGAAGCTGAGAGTGTGTTGAGGCTGTCGCAGCAGATGCTTTCAGGCGGTCCAGCCAGCACTCATCGTCCTCCCTCTCTATCCTCACATTCCCATTTCTGCACATCTGCTGTGTCTGGTTTACTTCCAACCGCCTCCCTTTATCCTGCCCTTTATCCTCCGTCTGTCCCACCCTTGCCTTACTAAACCCATTAGCTGTGCTACACACAAGCACTGCTCTGTTATGTAAAGGCTGTGGTTTAAACACTATATGTAGACCAGGGAGGGAGAGCTGCAGCACCGCTGTCCAGGTCCACATCAAAATCCAGTCCAGTTTTTTCCTGACCCGTGTCCCACCATCCAAGGTCTAATAGCCCAACCAACCAACCAGCCAAACAACCAGCCAAACAACCAACCAACCAACCAACCAACAAACCATTATCCAGATCCAGCATCTCCCCTCTCCAACATCCCAGGGACATCTCTAATAAATTTAACTGATCTGTTGAAATCAACTCATTGACTAACAAACAGGGCCAATAGCAAAGCAAACAAACCCTCCTTGGCGGCGGAAACAAATGTTACAATTAGATAACAATTAAGTTGGCCAAAGAGTAATTATCAGTTATTTAGAACAGTGTATTAGGAGGCCATTAGCCTCAGACAGCCACCAGATATAATGAGTGGCTGGGCCATTATTGTGAAAACCCAGTGGTCGAAAAATGTCTCATTGGTATGAAAGGCCATTTGTCCCAGAGGCTGTTCAAAAAACAAAACAAAAGCCCACTACTGCAAAGGCACATTTTTAGAAAAATATGCTTTCCTCTAGAGTTTTTGTGCCCTCAGCATCACATCATGGATAGGGTATGTTTGGTGCCGGGCCAGAGAGATTGATTATTAAAAGCATAAACCTCCTGCAGATGCTTCGGGTCCTACCAGAGTAAAACGTAGCTGAAGTACACTTTTCTGTGTTGTTATATACAAAATCTTTTAGACTGACATTTTCATGTATTTACTCTGGAAAACTTTTGAAAATTCCAAAAACTATCAGGGTAGTTGCCACATTTAAATAATTGTCAGAGAATCAATGAAAAATACAAACTAATGTGAAGTTTAGATGAGGATGTCACCTTGTTTTTGTAAGTGAGCAGACATAAGACTGGTTATTTGATTTGTATCTTCTGTGAATGTACAGGTATTTGAAAGTGGGGGATGAATGCAGATTAGTTTCCACTCATCTTTAGTCCAGTGTACAGGAAGCCCCCGACCTTCATACATTCATTCATTCATTTTCCATACTGCTTCGTCAGGATTCGCGAGTTACAGCAGTTTCTGCAGCCGATCCCAGCAAACTTACAGGCATGAGGGTGGGAGACACCCCAGCCACTTTGCCAGCGTATCGCGGAAACCTTGATACATAATTGACGAAAACCTTAAAGGTCTCCTCTTAATCTTTCCATCAAATGATACATTTTAAAAGTCTACTTTGAGTCAGTATGGTTCACATGTGTGCCACACTGTGTGCATGTAGATACTGCTAACTAGAACAAATGGACTTATTAGTGCCGCTTAACATGGTTAAGAAGACCCAAGTAAATGCAAATCATCTGTCACCATGACACCACCACTGGCAGTAAACTATCTCAGCAGATTTAAAACACTATCATCACTTTCTTTCACAAACTTAGTTCCACCTTTCTTTGATTTTTTTTTTCAGAAATCCCGACAAGGGCCTTCAGTTCCTGATCTCTAGAGGTTTCATCCCGGACACGCCCATTGGTGTTGCCCACTTCCTGCTGCAGAGGAAAGGCTTGAGCAGGCAGATGATAGGAGAGTTCCTCGGCAACAGCAAGAAGCCCTTCAATAGAGATGTCCTGGAGTGAGTGGTGTAAACTATTTATCTTATTAACATTTATTACAGGTTAATTGTGAGGTGAGGAAATTCACACATTCCCTTAACTTTAGCAACTGAAATGTATTTTACAAGATTGTGAACATGTTTGACGATTTTTAAATGTGAAACCTCAACTGTAACTTCAGCATCCAAACCTTTTACATGTGCACACATGGCAGTTTTCTCCACAGTTTAATATTTTCCTTGTGTTTTTCTTTCTATTAACTTCTCTTATTCACCATTTACCTTTAACTTTTATCAGAGTAGGTGCTGAATATCTTGTTTTTATCCTCCTTTTGTTCAGATTTATCAGCATGAAAATATACCTTCATTGTGCAAGGTCAACAATACATCACAAAGTGCTGATAACATGCATTCCCAATATATCATAATGACAAAATTACTCTTTTCAGGCTTCAACCTCCAACATAGGGCACGTATATGCTCAGATGAAGTGACATAAGGCTATAAAGATGGGGTCCCCCCCCCCCCCCCCCTACAGAGCAGACACACAGATGCACTCTGTGGAAGTGATATTGAAAAAAGAACATGACAGGATGTGCAAAGTGTGTGTGTGAGAGCACTTTTGTTAAAATGCAGTCACAGGAAAGTGGGAGATGGATTGCGGTCTGATGTGAATCTCACTCGTGGGGATTTAATGTGCTGAATATTTACAAAGGGTATGAGTGCATGCAGGTCAATATTTGTGTTTCGTTTGTGTCGTGTCCTGCACTCCCCAAGCTACATCCTACTTAAAAAGCTAATTCTCTTTATTCTCCTCACATTTCCTCGAGCATAAACAACACTAGTTAAAATGTTTCAAGTCAATTAAGCCAAGTTGTTGTTATAGATTTGGGTTCCAAGAAAAGTGGCACACCGGGGACTCATTTACTGATAATGTAGTGCACTCATTACGCAGGAAAAATTACATCTGTTTTAAGCTTGTCATCTACTCATTGGCTGCTCAAAATGTGGTGTCATCCAGCCAGCTGTTTTATTTGCATCGTGTGTGTGTGTGTGTGTGTGTATATAAATATACAATGGAATTCTTATCCAGAAAGCAGGCCCATTTCCCTGCTAGATGCTGCACACAGATCAATAAAGCGTACACGTGTGTTCACTGCACTTGTGTTTTCTCGTGTTTGGATGAGTATGAGGAAAAGATGGGAGGGGGAGGGGGACGCTGATTTACTTGGGCTACAGACCATCTTGTCAGACGTTACATAAACAAGGAGTGACAGCCATGGAGGAAGAGAGAGATGGGTGACGGGGGGGAGAACCTGAGTCATGAGGCGGGTGATAAGACAGGCTTGTGCTGAAAATAGTTTTGAAGTTGCATCACTGATGAAATTATAATAATGCCCAACCAAACTTCTAACTATTAATATCAATGCAATTAGTACCAGTTTTATGACTACGAACTGCTTTGGTTAGTTTTGGGACAAGTTTTTGGACATTTATATTGATTTTGTGTGTGTTCTCACAATATTTTTTTTTTAGAGAAAATGACCTCAATGTCCTTATCACTGATCCCAAAACAGTTACAGAAAGGCACTCCACAACCTGCACCAAAATAAATTAATAAATGGATTAAATGGAGTTTTACATGGAGGGTTAAATATTGCTCAAAACAGGGAGTCCAATAAAAGTAGTGATAGTACTGTAACAGCTGAAGTAGTATTTGTTGTAGTTATAAAACTAACAGTAGGAATTTAGTAGTAGTTCAGATAGTGATGGTAGAAATATTTGAAAATATACAGCATGGGGAGAATAGTAGTAGTTATGCAGGTGAAAACTTCATGGTGGCGATGTAGTACTACTGTATAGTTCATTGTACTCACTGCACTTATGTACTTGTATGCCGTGTCAGGTGGCAATGTAGAGTCTGACTCTTTTCTGCAGGAGCAGCACGTGTCACAGTCAAATGCTCCCCTCATTAACTTGCTTTGTTCACAGCAATCCATCTTCATGTAGTCTGTGTGTGTGTGTGTGTGTGTGTGTGTGTGCGCGCGTGTGCTTGAGCGCATGCACCCGAGTGTTTCTTACAGCACAGCAAAAAGAAAAGATCTGAAGCCGACGTCAATGTCTTGACAACGTTACGAAGTGTAAAATGAGAATTTAGAGATCAGCGGCGTAATTCTGTCTGATCGTGTCAACCATAACCGTCAACAGGCCATCAAAGGGCAACTTCATTTCGAACTGCTGTGGATGGGTTTGAAGCAAACCCCACCTCCACTGGACATCTCAGATCAAAGAGAGGAGAACTTTTAAAACTTACGTCCAAACTGTTTGCTTAGTTTCACCGCTGAATCAGTTCTACTGTCCCGCTCCTTTCTGAACTCGCTGGAAAAGATGTTTCCCTCTTTTAAATAAAGTCACAAGGCTGCGGTTGTCACGTAACAGGAGGATTTCCAGCTCAGAGGGATTGTCAGTGTGTCTATGTGTGCTTCACAGCAGTTGTGGCAGGGTCAGGGCTAGTTCCTGGACTCTGCACATGGCTAATACCCAGAATCGGCTGAGTGCTGCCATGACCAGGAAGTCTTTCTATCAGGATATAATTCTCAAAACTTGCCAGACATTTAAATATATTTTATCTTTGTCTTTCCGCTGCCCTTTCTATATCTCTTTCCCTGGTCTTCCGCCTTTAACAGCTGTGTGGTGGACGAGATGGACTTCTCAGGTATGGAGCTGGACGAGGCACTGAGGAAATTTCAGGCCCACATTCGTGTCCAGGGAGAAGCCCAGAAGGTGGAACGTCTTATCGAGGCCTTCAGGTAATTAAATGCGGTGGCTGCTTGTGGTTTATCTTGTGAGATTACTGCTGGTTTTATCACTTGAGCACATTTGCTGCCATTTCCAAATATTTGGGTTGCCTATTATTTCCTTACGCTCGGGACTCAGGGATCAGGTCAGGGTTAGCTTTTGATTGGGAAATCTTAACTATGAGCTTACAGTTTTGAGCACAAAGGCTGTTTTCTCTGGTTGCGTTTTTGTGTTATTCTTGCAATGGTTAGCAGTGTTGCTGGTGCAGTGGATGGTGACCTGTTGTTTCTTCATATATACCTCCATGCAGCTACTGGTATGTATTTGCTTTGTTGCACTATGGTGAGGTCTGCTGCCTGTAGGGCACAAACTCACCTTCCAAACACACTGAGCTGGAGAAGGAGTTGGCACAACTTTAAATGTCTTGGCTCTGTAGACACCCAGCCCATCTAGTCCAGAGCAGAGTGAAGTACTGCTCCAGGGTGTGTGTAATCCCATAGACAGCAGTTGCCAGCCAGACTGTAAAAGCCAAAAGGAGGATGGTATATTCACCATAGAAATTTAAAACAAAGAGAAACAACCAGAGCTGCTCACCACACAGTAGCTCTGTTGATTAGCATCTGCTGTCACTGCCATGGATGAGAATATACGTCTTAATTTATTATTTTGTATTTGGAAATGTTTTAAAAATCTAGCTTTACATGTTAGTAATATATCGTTGTGTAAGGTAAGATTAATAATTCCTCTCATTCTGCAGTTTGCAACAGCTTGATTAGATATTGACTATCTTCTTTGGCATTTTGGAAAAAAAAATTAATAAACATAAACTATAAACAGTAAACATACACACTACCAATATGTTCTCAATCAAGGATTCACTGCCTTGATGTTCCCAAGAATTTTGAGTGTCAAATTTGTTGTTTGCCTCAACACAAACTGTTTGCGAACTGTGTGAGAACATAAAGCTTGACAGAAACAGCTGCTGTGAGGGACATGAATATTCATGTAGTTGTAGGTTATGAAAAGTATCCCAAGTTTGTCTGATGTGATTTATTTTGTATTGCAAAGTAACTTTTGACATGTTGCTTTTTAAGTTTAAAAAATGTAAATGAAGTACTGTCGCTCAAGAATTAAGCTCTGGGCCAAACTCAGCTTTGAGTGTTTTATGATCCAAGCCACATTTTTTTTTTTTCTTGATCATGAAATATGCATATAATGAGTTTTCAGGGCATACAAATGTGAAATTGTGATTGCGTTTGTGAGATGTCAGCTCAAGCTTCTATTTTTTTTTGTGCTGGAGCAGTATAATGGGAAAAACTTGTTAAGACAATCTGATAGGATTGAAATTAATCAGGTAAAATTGACAACCATGCACGAAGGAGACACACACTTCAACCATTTGTTAACATTTCTTATTGGGGAAATCACGAAACTGTAAATTAATGTGAACACAAACACCATAGATGTCAGTTTAGACTAACAAAAAATAATTACGTGGTTTATTTCTAACAGGAATTAACAGGTAGTTGTGATTAAACTTTATCCATGAGTCGTGTCTTGTAGTTGGCGATCAGAGCCTGTTTGTCTGTCTTGGCTGGCTTCACTTTAAGCTCCTTCATCTCCTAACAGTGTTACAGCGCATTAATTCACATTAGGAGGTGTAACATACTCAGGCTTGAGGTACCCAAATTGCTCTTTGATCCCTTCTGGATTGGCCAAAATATATATTTTTAGCTGCGTACCTTAATCTGCAGTTACGCTGTAGTTTAATCCCCCAAAAATGTACTTTTGATTTCATTGCCTGGAAGATATTTTACCAATGCTGAAATTTGTTTTGCACACTTTATTTTTGTCCTTCTTCTTCTTACATTGCTATCTAGCAAAGTTAGTAGCCAAGTGTTTGCAAATGACCAACTCGCTAAACCAGACAAATTATTCCCACTGATAAATATTTAATTACTCACATAATGAAATAATCTTGACACTGGCACACACACAAAATATTGACAGTGCAGCCCTGTCTTATTAGGTAGGCACCATGCCATTTATGGACATAATTTAGGACAGATAGACAATTTCAGTGCAGATGTTGCGCTGTGTGTTAATCCTAATTGTTTACCATAACCATTCCGGGGTAACAACCACCTGTCACAGTTGTCGAGTTGCCCAATGAGGAGCAAATTGGCGTCATTGTCATAGTGAGTGGGCTGTGGGCTGAAACTGGGTTTGTTTGGCCATCAGGCTGGCTCTGTGCATTATCAGGAACAAGAGTGAGGGGGAGGACAAGAGGGGTGAAAAGACACGGAGTGGGAAAAGGGAGGAAGGGAGGAAAAGGAGAGAGGGAAGAAGATTTATAAATAACCAGCGTTGCATAACTGCCATTGCCTCTCTGTGCTTGCCTCCCCTGCTCCTGGGTTTGATATGCCTTCAACTCTCTCTCCTCTCCCTCTCTCTCTCTCTCTCTCTGAAGCAGCAGTAGACGAAAAAGGGAAAAGTGAAAAGCAGCCAGCAGCCTCAGTATCTGCTGCGTCAGTGTGCTAATGAATGGGCAAACATAAGCCAGCTCTCAATGCTGCAGATTTGTATTTTCATGACTACATTACAGTGTAGCATCGAGACACCCATATTGATTAATATGAAAATCATGCAACATGTGTAATCCTGCACCATAATCCACCCACGTGGTGCGTAATGACTTTGGGATCACACCATGTTGAGAAATTTTTTATCAAAAGCGATGCTGGTTGTGTAAAACAGCAGAAAATGTCAAATTCAAATCCGTTTCAGTGGGGAGCAGCACAATGTGTCATTTTAGCCTTTCATTTTAACATTACTTTGCACAGAAAATGCGAAGCAAGAGCAAAATACAAAGCAGGGAAAACAGATTTTTTTTCTCTGCTTTGTATTTTTGCTCTATAATGGGATTTATAGAACTGACAATGGCGTAATTGGTTGTTGCTTAACCACAGTTTTCTGATGCTGTCATTTGAATGAGCATTTACGTGCAGTCCAGTGATTTTTCACACTATTACAAATGTGCATAAACACAAATAGGCTGTAGCTTGAATGAGGAGAACACCAGGGAGTCAGAGGGGCCGTGGTTCTGGGTTTAGTTTGTTATTTCTTGTGTTATTTTGAAAGTTGATTGGACATATTTTGCACTTCCTGCTGTCGTTACGTTTTCCCACATTTCAATCAGATTGCTGATTGTTTGTGTCTTTTGGGTTAACTTCTTCAGCTTTGAGGTTCTCTTTTTCTCCATTAAACCCATGGGCATCAACTAAAACTTATCAGTACTAAACATTTGGGTAATCCTTTCCTTCTTCTCACTATTGCTCACATTATTATATGTAAACACTTTTTTCATATCTAAATTAATGTAGCAAATTAAATGTACTATTATGCTTTTCAAGATCTTGGCATTTAAAAAGAAACCTCATAATGTAATTTGCTTCATCAAATTCCACTACCCCAATAATCTAATTTATTTGACAGCTGATCATGTTCAAAGCTATTAATAGAAGAAATATAATTTTTCTAAGAATGTTTTCTTTTTCTGCGGATTGAGTGGGTTTTTTTGGCAATTAAAAAAAAAAAATTATAACAATGTGATATTACTTTACATACTTTTTAAACCAAAATATATAACAATCGAGAGACTTTCATCATCCAGATGTTAGCTGCAAGAAAGGCAATTTCTACATTGAGCAGCAAAGTCCAAAGCAGAAAGAAACCCCAGCATCATATTTTACTTCTTCTAAAGCTTTTGTTTGCCCTTTTGGTTGTCATGGGAGGTTTTAAAAGTCCAGAATGTAGCTTCTAGGCATCTAGCAATGTGGCTGCAAATTACCAACCACTGAACACATCTCGTCTGAGCCTCTCCTATTGTGGCCTCTTTAAGGCGGCCATTAAAACGGTGAAGTCTGTGACAAAATTCAAATCTGCTTTAGATTCTGAACACATTCAAACATTCTCGCTGTCCACTTTCTCTGTGTTGCTTGTCTCCACTCATTCACTGCTGATGTTGCGCTCTTGTATTATTCATTCCACAAGCAGGAAGGATCTATGTACCACAGACAAACAATTTATCTCTCTCCTCTGGGCACTTCTTTCTTAAGCACACCAGAACATCCAAAAGTAACTGTCTACAAATCTTTTGGTTTTCATAAGCACATGATTCAGAGACATTTCTATTCTCCATCTCATATATTCAGACAAGTTTCCGGGGAACTATATCAAAATGAGCTTTGGCTCCATCATGTTCTTTTGCAGAAAAGTGCAGAAGTAGAGGATTTCATTCATTTCAAGCTCCGTATGTCTTCTTCCTGGCAGGATAACAACCTGCATAAATCCAGTAACCGGGCCCATAAATGTTTCAGAATGTTTAAATGTTTCTAAGAGATCCGTGGACTCACCTAAGATAAAACACAAACACATGCATCTGCACACCATTCTGCGTAATCCATATCATCATCCAAACCAGCAAAAGTGTGTTTATACTCAGACACCTTTTCAGCAGAGTACTAGCACTGAAGTTCAGTGTTGCCGAGGAGCAGCAAGCAGCTTCAGATGAAGCTAAATTAAAGCCATAACTCTTATTTTGGTGTGGCACTCTCGTGCTTGGCTTGTGTGGGGGAATTTACAAGCATGTTCTGCTAAAGGAGGCCTTTAGTGTCAAATGACAATGTTTTATCTGTGTCTGTTCTCACCGTTAATCCTCACACCTGTCCATTACGTGTTTCTCACTCATCTCTCTCCTCGTGTTTATCCTCATGGTTCCATATTGTGCGGGATTTTGAAGCGGCTAATGCTAAAGATGACTTTCCCCGTTTTTCTACCTTTGAAAGGCTTCTGGGTCATCACTTTTTGTTCTCCACTGAAAATACACCCTAGAGATCCCTTTACAGTATTTTCTCCACCCTAAAGGATTATCATCTTGCATTTTCTGTCACTTTAGAGGACATTTTCTTAGTGTTTAACGCTCATCCCTCTCTTTCCCATCTTTTCTACCCTCCAGCTTTTTGGTTTGTCCTGTGTTATAAGTATTTGTTTCCTGTTTCTCTTTCACAAAACCTTTTTTTTTGTGGGACTTGACCCCATTGTTGTTTACTCTTTTTTTTTTTTCCACACAGTCAGCGGTACTGCATGTGCAACCCTGATGTGGTGCAGCAGTTTCATAACCCAGACACCATCTTTATCCTGGCCTTTGCCATCATCTTACTCAACACAGACATGTACAGCCCCAACATCAAGCCTGACCGCAAGATGATGCTGGAGGACTTTATACGCAATCTAAGAGGTAAGTGACACTTTTTTGAGGCTGCTTCTAAAGGTACTGGCACAATGTTGGTCAGTCATTAAGGGAAAATGTATGCTTATGTCACCTGAGATGTTTTGGAGAGTGTAACTCAAAGCTGGTTAGGAGATAATGCATGCTGAAATGGCCCCACGATGTGCTGGCGACGCGTCCAGGGTGTACCCTTTCTAACACCCATAGACCCCTGGGATACGCTCCATCATCACATATGGCCCGCAAGGCTGAAGAGCGACTAAAGACGAGACGATTACAGTTGTCTCATCTTCAAGAAAATGGATGGATGGATGGATGGGTGCATGGATGGATGGATGGATGGATGGATGCATGGATGGATGGATTTTTCCATTTCAGTGCATCTTGGTACTGTATAGTTTACTGAAATGACTTATTAGCATTAAATATAAACTACATCTGAAGCTGATGGGAATGTTTTGTTCTGCAGTTTTGACCATGAAAAAGAAAAAGAAAATTATTGAGAAATGTGAAACATGTCAGACCCCTGAAAGGTCCCATAATATCCCATAATTATTGAACAGCGTGTGGATTTTAGTTTTTCTTTACTCTCTTACACAACATGGAAAAAAGTTCCCACCATGCCTAATTAAAATATAAATGACTGGGTGTAGAGAGAAATTAGAGGAATCTGCTGTGCATTGTGGGTCCATAATACACGCTGCGAGAGAGCATCTGTGATTTTTGTCTCCCACATGCAAACAGATGCTCATTCGCCGAGTGTTGTGGGAGAGACAGAGGTATCAAAGATATGCCCCCCCTCCATAATCAATCAAACAATGCTGAGGTCGATGCAGAACAACTTTAATAGATTTATCCAGACTGAAGACTGCTCCTACAATTACATTAAGTTGGAAAATCAATTTCTGCATCTTATGCTAATTAAAATATGCCACTCACTGTATGCCTCTATCTGTCTTCCCTATGCATTCTCCTGTTTCGTTTCAGAGTATAATTTTGTCTGTTTATTCGTCTGTCTTTCCTTGTTTATATTCTGTTGGTTTCTCCCTACTCTTTTCTCTGTGGTTGCATCTCCCCGACAGAATAGCTCACTCAAACAAGTAAAATGCAATTAGTCACAAGCAAGCAATATTAATCCAGAACATAGGACATTCATCATCTCAATTAAAACAGACTGTCAGTGTTAAAGCTATTAAACAAAATATTAACCAGCTTCCACTATTAGTCAAATATGTCATGTGATTAGTAACATGTTTTAAAAAGTCTATTATTGCTTTTTTAAATTTCTTTTTCTTTTCTTTCTTTTTTTAAAAAAACTTTTTGGATATGCCATCTTATTTTAGTTTTTAACAAATAGATATAGACGCAAAGCTGATGCTGGTGGACAGGTCAGTTTTGTGCTGACATAATCATATATCACTAAAACTCACTAGATGATGGAGCTGCATCAAATGTTAAGAATCCCTGAAGTTATTATACATGGATTGGGACATTTCACTTAAAACACAAGTATACACATCATGTTGGAACGACAGGAAGTTGTTCTTTGGAGTATTTATTCCTGTATATGGGGACCAAGGATGTCTTCAAAAGAAATACAATCCATCTGCTAAATGGGATGAATCCCAGGTTAAGTAAAACCTTTGACTGATTTATATATCAATAAAATCATCAGGACGAATCATTTCAGGGATGTGAATGTCTGCATTAAATGTCAAGAGATTTCATTCCAGCCAGAAACACAGTGCGTGCCTACAATAAAAGCAGTGAAGTCGTGATGAGTGCAATGAAAGTGGGAGAACAGGCTGCAAAAAAAATAAATAAAAACCCTCAGTAAAAAGATGTAACTTATTAATGTGACAGTGACTCCATAATGTGATGTCTCAGCAGTGTCCCAGGGTGCCGCGCTGTCAATGCAATCACTGGTGACGGCTTCATTTTCCCCAAACACATCTTGCTCCATTGAGAACTCAGCGTACCACGCAGTGCGATACAGCTGTGTAGACATAACGGAGAGCGTTGAGGGCATCCTTTCAGCCTAATGACAGGCTGCTTTACCTGCACCAAAATGCTACTGCATTGAATTGCACAGAAAGTCTTCTAAGAGTGAAGCAGGCTGTTACCCTTTCACTTGCCAATTAACCTCCTCTCACACTGTCTTCTGTCATCATCATCAGTTAATGGAGATTGTGAACGACAGAAAGTCAAAGAAGGACAGACGAGTAAACAGTGAAATAACTCTTTGCTCTGAATATTGATTCCCCTCCCTCTTCCCAGCCTTTCTATTTTGGCACAATATGTATATGTGTGTTGTATTTCTACAAGTTTTTAAGCCGGAGAAGATAAACCAGATGATTTATAATTACTCAAGTGTAATTGGCTTATTTCTTTCATTTATAGGCGTGGATGATGGAGCGGACATCCCCAGAGACATGGTGGTCGGAATCTATGAAAGAATACAACTGAGGGAGCTGCGCTCCAACGAAGACCACGTCACCTACGTGTCCAAGGTTGAGCAGTCCATCGTAGGCATGAAAACGGTAAGAGGAGAAAGATGCCATCAACAGCAACTTCAACCACAATAAATATGAGTTCCTTACTGTATACAGTGTGCAATATTGGTGCTGTGCAAACCCAGTGTGAGTTTTAAAATGGGATCCACAAATAAGAGACGTGGGACATATAATGCATCAATAATTTACCATTACGGTAATATCTTGGTGTTTAATTTCATCCGTTGTGTGGAGGGCTCCCAAACCTCATGCCAATGATATTCCATCAACTGTAGGAATTATCCCCATTCCACAATGTGTGTATCCATACTGTGGTTTTTGCGCTGACTATACTTGTCTTTCTAGGAATTTGGAGGAGGAGGATTAGTCACACAAAGTCATGAATGATTTTTGGAACTCTCTGCCAACTCAATGCCAAGTCATTCACTCATTATTCATGCTCTTATCACTATCACCTCACCTTAGTAGCGTTAACAGAGCACATTTATTAGCTATTAAATGTCTCATCGGTAGCCCGATCATTACTTCAGGACATTACTCCAGCTAGACACGTCATTAACCAACTCTATCATCCAAGTCTTTTTAACTGTTTGAGGTTATGGCTTGATCAGTGCAAATGAACAAGCACAGTGGTCAAATCAAACCTGACACCGAAAATGATTTGGTTGAGAGTCAACTTCAGAGATGAAAACCGTAAAACACCAACTTGTGATTATTACGGTAGCTGTAAGCAGCTTTTAAACTAAACTGATTACAGCCATTCTTGTGGAAGGTGCTGACTGTGCTCACTCTTTACTGAAAGGTGTTTTAAAATGCTTCAATAGTCCATTTAGATCAGTTTGAATTGCATGAGTGCACCCAGGACTTAATAATGACATAGTTCAAAGTTGAGTTTTTTTCCTTCCATATAGATATTGAAATTCAAAAATGGAAAATATTTTGTCTCCACTACAGTTATATATATTTTTTCAGTTCAGTTCAGTTATTACGTTTTTAATTCTAGCTACAATGTCAAGTTTACAAAGATATTTTTAATAGGTAACTTGGATGGTGGTATGCCAGTACTTTGTGCAAATTAACATTTGCTAATGCTACCAGCATGCTGAATTAACACACTGTAAACATTTGATGAGCTATACCTTTGAGCATTCACGATACTGTAGAATCTTGTAGATCACCTGGTCGCACACTGCCCCTCGCCCATCGACTAAAGGAACCGAGTTTTGAAAACATTTTCCATTTTATTCACATTTAATTAGCTTTAAAGTTTAATCTCCATTGCGTCCAGTTAAGGTTCAGAGTGTCATTAGAGTTCTGACATTGAAAGGATTGCTGCCTTTTTTTTTTTTAATGGCTTTTGCCTTTTAAGTGTGTCAGTGATGGATGAGTGGCCACAGGATGACAGAAGCAGCGTTGTCATCTCCAAAACAATGATCGATTACTGTGACAGAAAGTGTCTATTTCTGTCCCATGGGTGCTGTCAGCCCCAAACAGATTTCAAGTTTCCTTCATTTATCTATCGGAGTCCCAGTCCCAGTATTTTATAATAATGAGGTAATATCCCAATTGAGAATCCATTGAATATATCTCCATAATAACAGTTTACTGGGTGTAAATTATTTGATGAAAGGAATATAACTCTTTTCACATAAATATTTGCTATGGATAACATTTGCGCAATCCATTTTCTTCAGACACAGAGTTAATTTGTTCACAGATGACTAAACACTTGCCTGTCACGCTGCTTCTTAGCAACACTGCCAAGGAATGGATTGTAATTTTCTGGAATAAGCAAGAGGCATTTTCAAGCTAATGATGTCTTTACATGTTTCTGACAGTGTAATAAGAAAGCAGACTGGCTGTGGCCAGCTGGACGCAAGTCTGTG
Source organism: Antennarius striatus (assembly GCF_040054535.1). NCBI lineage: Eukaryota > Metazoa > Chordata > Actinopteri > Lophiiformes > Antennariidae > Antennarius > Antennarius striatus. The sequence goes on from NC_090797.1 coordinate 5,394,319, forward strand.
TACCCTGCAGTGATGAGGGAGCAAGAAGCAGAAGCTCTGTGTGTTATCACTACATTGCAAGAAACAATGCAGGAAATGGAAATTGGATTGCATAGTGAGAAGAAAAGGAGAAGCTGTGAATCTTTGTTCTTTATCATGAAGAGGGGATCGACTGTGCATCGACTGACGTTTGTTCCTGCTACTGTTTGGATATCGGTACAACGTATTGCTGGACAAGACATGTCAGAGAGAAAGGAGAACACGATTAGATCGGTCTCCAAAGGCACAAGCCCTTTTCTTTTAATCTTCTCAAATACTGAGAAGAACTTAAGTCCAAGAGGAGAGGTTCCCCGGGGGAGACAGCTGTAGCATGTTGAAAAAGAAGAAATACTTTGCAATGAGGCGTTATCGTCACCTTTGCTAATTCAATTTCATCTTATGTCAAAGATAACAGTATAAGTGTTGTTTTTGACCACAGCTGGAAGCTTTCAAGGGAGATAAGCTGGAAAATTAAAGAGCTGTACAGTTGAGTATCTATTGATAAGTTCATTTTAATATTACATAGAAAATTGTAAAGTAGATACCTGGAAACATGGATGAGTATTTATATCTACCCATCTTCCCTCTATAAGTAAACAAAACGATCATGCTTCTGGCAAAATGTTAGTGTGCATCATCATAGGTAAGATATCAAAAGAAAAAGTCATATGGGAAATTTTTCACTTCAGAAATGACATCTTAGCATAACTAAGACTTTTTACTGTAAACCTCAGTTTATTTCCACATTTCATGTAAGGTGAGAATTAATATTTGGATAACCTTGAAATAACACTGAATCTTATCTGTTAAAACACTCTCAGGGCCTTTTTACTGTCATTAATTTGCTTCAGCATTCTGTGGGTAATGGGCTTTCCTTTCTAATACTTTCATCTCACCTTTTAACCCCAGCCAATATATTAAGCTGCTCCCACTTTCTCTTCCTCACTTCATTTGGTCTTTTAAGTCTTACTGATGCCTCCCAGTCACTTCATCTTTGTTTGAAGCTCTCCTTTTATGACCAAATGCCTTGTTTCTCTGCAGGTTCTTTCCGTCCCTCACAGGAGACTGGTGTGCTGTAGTCGACTTTTTGAGGTGACAGATGTCAATAAGGCCCAAAAACAGGCGGCGCACCAGAGAGAAGTCTTCCTCTTCAACGATCTCATTGTGGTGAGAATACAGAAAAAGGGAGCGTCAGTGCGATGGTTCAGATTCGTCGTACGTTGTTTACATGTGTACTAGTTCTTCGTCATGACCCTTTTAATAGCAGGTTCTTCAGCACACGGCCCAATCTCTAAAGCTGCTTATTTTGTTGTGACAGCTGCAATGCACCATCACCTACTTCACCACTGTGAGCTCCCTCTCTTCCTTTTATGTCATTTCATAACCCATTTCTTTTAATAACAGAGTGCAGCAAACACAGTGTTGCACTGAACAAGCAAAGATCTTTCCCCTGCAGAGCAGTTTTAAGGACCAGTTAATAAAGATGGGTTTCACAGGTCCCACTGCACAGATAAGTCGTTCATTTGGTCCAAAGTCATGCAGAGAGGAGAACTATCAAAGGTTTATTGTTGAGCATAATTAATGTGCACAGTAGGAGTCACACAGGAGCCACATATCCAGAATGTTTAACCACTTGATGTCAAATATTCTCATTCTTACAAAAATAAAAAAATAAAAAAACAGCAGCATGGCCATTCCCCCTGCTCTTACTATTTTTCTGTTAACACTAAAAAAGTCATTTGTAGCTGCAGGAAAGGGAGGTTAAAAGGTGGATTTTCAAGAAAGACACGCAAGAAGTTACCCTCCTACATCGCGCTGAAATTCTGCTCATTTGGTACTAAAAAGTTAGCAGTGTGATATACTCCAGTGAGATAATTTCTCTTGACAGGTTTGAAATAGTCTGTGAAAGATTTTAGTGCGAAATTAAAGTGATGGGGACATCACTTTGAATTTAGCCTCTGTTCTAAAAGCTTGAACACGCCTAGGAGTGGTTGAAGTGCCAATGTGATGTATTGGTTTAATACGGCTCACCTGCTAAATTATGGCCCACAGTAACGATACCAAAACACATTTACTTCATCATTCTCCATTGAAGGTCATTTAGTAAAAGAATACCGTCTCTAATACATCCTAATAAAAGCGTGTTTTTCAGACAAATTAAAGCTCCGGTGCAGTCGGAAACACTTTGAAGAATGTTGTCTACATTGAATATCGACTCCATCTGCCCTTTTAATATTTTTCAGATTATCAAATAGTTTGTTCTTTCTTCTTTCCACATCACAGATAGGATACTTAAAATCAAAGCAACAATCAAACACATTTCAAGCACTCCGAGCACCAAACTGAAGTATTTAATGAGCTTCCCTGTTGTTCAAAATTGCAACTATAATCCTCGTTTCTCACTGTGTCCTCCTGATCTACAGATCTTGAAGCTTTGTCCAAAGAAGAAGAGTTCTGCAGCGTACACTTTCTGCAAAGCAATGGGCCTACTTGGCATGCAGTTTCATCTGTTTGAAAATGAATGTAGGTCACGGTGCCTTCACCGCAGGCATGAAAATAATGAAACACATATAACAAACAATGCTTTGAAATGGAAGAAAAAAATAGAAATTTACGCCAAAGATGTGATAAAGAAAAAATCTGAAACGTATTTGAAATCTTTTTCTTCGCTGTTACCTTTGCCACTCTGCATACTTTACACACATTAATTGCGCATTTTTGAAATTTATTCATTATTTATTTAAGCCTGCTGAGAAAAATTCAAGAATTTTTGAACTAATTAACTAGGTAGTTTTCTAAAAAATATCTGCAAAAGAAAAACAAGTCAAGAGAACTGATTCCCAATTCAAGTCATTTTCACACCCTACCCTGAGAAATACCTTGCAAACCGTTCCTACAATGTCTCTCTTTTTATGTTATGTTTCTCAGACTATCCTCATGGCATTACCATCCTCTCACCATTTGGTTCAGACAAGAAGCAGGTACTTAACTTCTGTGCCCAAAGTGCCGAGGAGCTGCTCAAGTTTCTAGAAGACCTCAAAGAATCCATCGCAGAGGTGTCAGAGATGGAACAGATACGCATCGAGTGTGAGTGTGTGTTTATGTGTGTGTTTGTGTGTGTGTTTTTCCCCCTGTGATAACACTATAAAGGAATGTTCACATAAATGCTTAAGCCCATATCGCACATTTTTGCTTTCACGATTGTCCGTGCCTTCTGGGACCTTCCATACCCCGTTATCTCTGATAAAGCAGGAGTTTTTATAGCACAATGAAACAAAATGACTGGAGGAAAATCATAAGAATATGTTTGGTAAAGAATATTAAAGAAATTGCAAATGCTGTAGTTTGCAAGTCTTGTGGCTACATGCTTTAATGTTTGACTTGTGTCCATCAGGCTTTGGTCCATTCCTCCTATGATAATGAACATTGCAAAAAAAAGAGTATTTTTTGGAAAGACTTAATCATCTCATGGGAAGTTGGTGACTACAGTTGTGTCAGAAACATTAGTCAAAAGCCTTCCTTTGTTTTGTATTATTTGTCAACTCATAGATAGCATCCTGTTTCTATTTGCAGAGGTGCAGAATGACTTTTCCATTTAGTTTCCTTTTTGTGCACTGCAGCTCAAACAGGCTGCAGGACGGCAACAAACCGGAGGTGAAAAGAGGCCAGTGTATCCAAATGCAGCCAGGCATCTGAGTTGGCCCTTGTGCATACGAAATTCTCCAGACAATAACACACGCACGTACTTAGACACATATGGTAGTATCCAGAGTTTGGCTGCTGCCAGTGGGCATCAAAGAGAGTCTCCCTGCTGGGATTTGACACAACTGCATCACCCATCACAGAGTGGAAGGGCCAGCAGCCCTCAGTGTGCAGACAGTCACATGTTGTCAGAAGGAAGTTGCTTCCCTTTATAAAACAGAGCTGGAGACCGCGTCTGTGCACCAAACCATAGAATACAAGTCCATGAAGTGCAAAACACAAAAACAGCCCCCAGATGATATCAGAACAAATTTTAGGGTGAGATTGATTACTTGCACTTCCACAAACCCCATGTCTTAATTTTGCTGGCACATTAGTAAACATGCCTGAGGCTGGCTCACTCATGTTTGGGTTTTCCCAAAAATTTGTTTTTATCTGGATGAGCTAGTGTCCAAATGTTTAATATGATCAAGATTTTATTTTAATTCAGCCCAACACTCACTCTCAGCTGGGAATAAACCAGCACATAACTATCTGTATTTATTCAAACAGAAAAATTATCTGCAGCTTTGAGGCTCGGCATCAGCATCAGAATGCAGTGTGCTGTTGAAACAATATTTAGTCATCATGATTGGATATGACATGCAATTACCTTGAAGTGTGATTTTTAATTACAAAGATGGAGAGTTGAGCTTTTGAACTCAGAGAGGATGCATGTCTGATATATTACACAAAATCCAGAATATTATAAACATTTTATTTTAGATTTCATAAATCAACAAGGAATACCGACTAACCGTGTCTCTATTTTGATCCGCTGTGGTGATTATGATGATCGTCTTTTTGCTCTTGGCAGGGGAGCTGGAAAAGCAGCAGGGGGCCAAGACTCACTCAGTCAAGAACAACGGCACACAGCTAGAGCTGCGTGGCAAACAAGGCTCCCCATCAGGTGTGTGATCGACTGCTTTTTAATTCTAAAACCCACCACAGAGCCCTCACTCTCAATAGTGTCAATTTACCTGCTGTTGACAGATTATTGTTTTTATCAACCAATCAGTTGGAATGCACATATTATACTTCAAACATGGATATTTGATTAGTTGAGATTTGTGCTATAATTGTAAATTGTTGCGCTTAATCATCAAACCATGCTAAGAAAATGTCAGCATCCTCATCAGTAGGTGGTACTCATAGAAAAGCAACATGAAGGAACACATTTTTTGTTGGTTTTAATCCTCCCGTTTTATAAAGTAGGAAACATTTCAGAGAAGATTATAATTGGGATTCTCAAGTACAAAGAAGAGTACAATCACTAGACTTAGCCGAAGATTTCTCAGAAACTTGATTCTAATAATTTTTTAATAACAGTATTATAATTTTAACAGTGCTCCCAAAATACATCAATTTAATCACTTCATTATCTTGGAAAGTCCAGTTAATAAAAAAAATAGCTAGCAGGAAAGAATGCAAATAGATACTTCAAACCAAATTGCCACTTTACGAGGTATATTAATATTCATTCACAAATGTCAAATGTCTTGTGTTTATCCTGAAACAAAGTAATATTTTTTTGCTCCTGCAAACATAAAGAAGATATTTCTGTTATTTTGCTGTCACTTTTGTCTCTTTCCCTCCATGTTTTCTTCTCTGCAGGGAATCAGGAGATAGATGACAGAAAAGGACACAACGCAGTAGAGGTAAGTACGTAGCGACAGAGCCATGTGCCAATCAATAGGTAAGTCAGTGCAGTATGTCATGCAGGGTAGGTTAGGATGAAATGCTAGGACCAGTCATATCTTTAGGGCTAGAGATATCGAGCAGAAGTGAGTGAGTGAGTGAGAGATTGAGTGTTGCAGGATGAAGCGTCGCTGCAGGCGTCTGACCGATCAACCTAAATATTAGATAAAACGGATTCTCTTATTGTGCAAAGATGGTGTTTTGGGGGAATTCATAAAAATCACAGGTCTCAGAGCAGCTTCCATCCACAGAAAGTCCATCAAACTCAGGTTTACAAATCATCATCATCATCATCATCATCTGTAAGCCTAAAAAAATTATTGTTGTTAATTAGTTTTGCAAGCTCAAACAGAAATATATTCCTCCTCCCGATAACAGTTGCTGAGGATGTGTAGGGAATGCATAAATTACGTTCTTGTGTGTCTGCGTGACTACATTCAGTGCCGAGACCTTAATTAACACAGTAACGTCCAGGCGGATAAATTTAACACTCATTTGACCCGCAGTCGCCACCTCCTCAACCCTTTAGAGACCTCCAGGGGGAAACTTGTCGTGTGAACATTTCAGGCAAGGAAGAGAGCAAGCTGAACTACAGTACCCATGAGGCTTTGCAATTACCATTGTGGAGACATCAGATGACCTTTCCCAGTGTTTGCTGTCGCAGTGGAGTCGAGGGCTCAAGTGAAAAGCCAAATACACAAGGTGGATTTGACATTCAGTGGCTGTTTAAATTCCTCTCTGCTCGCTGGTACACCTTGTTAGGCTATAAATCTCAAATCAGGTGCCAGTTGGAGCTGCCGTAATTAAACCTGCACTGAAAGGCTTCAGAGCCATTTCATTTTCAGAGCTGTAAATGCTTGTAGAATGACAATTACTGCAGAACAACTGTGCATTCATTGCTTCACAAGAGACTCTGAAAGACATAAAATCGCTTATTCTTTTCCATCGCGATAGAATATGTGCTTATTTTCTGCACAAAAGCTATCTCTTTCTCACTTAATAGACTTTTTGGTTCAGATAATAGAGAGCTACCATCAGGTCAGTGTTTATGGTTGCCTGAGCTACCTGTACCAGACGTCTTCCTCTTCACCATGCATCCTCTAGTAAATGTCAGTGGCTTATGAGGAGCTGTTAGCTGTCGATACACATTTTTATCTTGGAAACCTGAAGGGGCCAAACTGAGAATGTTGCTCATACGAGAGGCACGGATATAGGGATGGCGGAATCCAGCACTAAGCGTTTTATCAGCACCTGATAACGGTTGAGGTTTTATAGCCTTATTTAGACCAGTAACAATGTGCTAGTCTGAGTTGAAGTTTCCAGGCTAAAGATAGTCAAGGGTGTAATATGCATGTTTCCATCACGTCTCAAAGTCCTGTTTCTGTAAGTATACCCTTGAGAACAGAAGGCATAGTGGACCAAACTCATAAAGAGTGCCTAGACCTTTATTAAGGGTGCTATTATGTAGTGTTTCCCATAAAAAAGTGACCCTGCCAATTACTGGCCTGGTAATACTACGGCATTTTCAAATTACATTTGCAGATCTGTGTGCATCAGGATGCAACACTGATAAATGAATATGGATCCTTTTTAAAAACAAAGGCAAAACCTTCATTTCACCAAAGCTGTTGTCATGGTAACAGGGCCTAAAACCCATCACCTCTTGTTCATGTGCACAAAATTTTGTGAGTAATCCGCTCACGCCATTCACAGCTTATTGATCAACAGGAAGACTGACTTTTGTAAAAATAAAAGAATTGCTTTCAATTTTTGAACACTGTTTTTTTGCTCAACTTGAGTAATTCTAATTTAATTCTAATTTATTTTGAGTATACTACTACCTTAAACTTTTGATCCATAACATTTTGGTGGCTGATAAAGCCTTAGAATCACTAACTTTATCTATTGCCTAATAAAAAATATCAACAAAAACACTATACCAGGTCAGATAATTAATTCACTGCGTAAAAGTGCTTTGATGCACTTGCATCCTATGCTATTTTTCGTATTCATATATATTTCAGTATTTGATTATTCACAGCCATCGGTGTTATAAAAGTCCGACTTTCACAAAGCTTCTACTAAAATTTCATATTATACGCATCTGTTGACAGCCATTATGAGACCAGTAATTATTCACTTTCAGTATGAAAGAGCATAATGTAACAGCCAATGTTTGGAATGACTTCCCTAACCCAGCAACAAAATCCTTTTGGTTATCTTTGCATCAAACTCCTGTCTACTCAGAAATCAAACTTTTAAAAGGCACCTCAAAGTCAGAGAAATCCTCCATTCTTTATTCTAGGTCCTTCAGAGCGCATTGATACAGTACTCTAAGTATAGCATGTACTAAAGTCGTCAAAGAGAAATAGTGGTTGGCAGACTGAATGGGAGCAAATGTTAATGGACTTCTTTCACACAAGAGTTACATCAGCTCCCCTAAGAGAATTGCAAAACACTGCTGTAAGCCCTCTCTCACCTCAAATACTTCACATTAGAGGTCTATTATATTTCAGGTGAATTACTGTTGACCTCATTCACACAAACGTCATTTTGAGGGGTTTTAGCACAAAACTTTATCCTGATTGACACATTTACAATAAAGTTTACAATTAAATTTAATCTAAATTCTTTTGAGTAGAAGATACTTCAGCAACCCCAAATAGAAAGATTTCATTCTGGATGTAAGGTTCTCCCTCCGATGACAGCTAGGATACGCTTTACAAAGCACAAATAGTTTTACAAAATGTATAGATTGATGAATGGATTGATGAATGGATTGTTATATTCACCACCAGCATCGTTTGAGGTGACTAACATCACGTTACTCATAGTCGTTTGCCTCAGACAAATGTTAAAATAGCAGTGCTGTGGTTGTATGATTGCTTAGTGCTTATAATATCTAGTCACGACACATAATTTGCACTTCAGATTGGCCTTATTATATGGATTTGATATATTTTTGTTCAAATTAGGCATTCTGTAAGAATAAAATAAGCTAATTTAAGCCAAGCTAAGATAATGTAAGATGAGATGAGTTCAGCTAAGATAACTGTGACATATGGAAGTTTGCATTTTGATGAGTGTTGCCTGTGGTCGTCTGTGGTTGCCAGTCACCTCCTCTCCTCCTCTTCTTCCACCTCTCCCTCTTCCACGTATGATCTACGTCTCTGTTTTGGTCAAAATCCCCTCGTGTCCACTTGTTCCCATAAAGCCACACTGTGGTTTGGAAAGGAGACACAAGGACACCTCAGTGTCCCCTTTGGAACCACCAAGGCCCCTTCTGTTAGCGTCACACCAAATTTCTTAGTCCCATTTCCCCCCTCTGCTGTCCTCCTCCTGACCCCAGTCACACAGTGGTGTTCCCAGCATCCACGCTGTTCCCAGAACCTGTAGGGGTGGAAGGAGGGGAGTGTGCACTAGTCACAATGATTTTTACACCTCCACTGGCTCCCAACACCTAGGCCCCCACGCATGCCCTCTGTGTGTGTGTGTGTGTGATGTGCCTTCACCACCACCACCACCACCCACCCCAAAATACAAAAAAAAAACACAAAAAGAAATTTAAAAAAGAGGGCTTGATGGATTGTAGAGGAGGAACCAGTTTTATAACATTTGATGCTGTTCTCTTGGCTGTTTTCTAAACTAGGTGTCAATTCACAACAGGCTTCAGACGTACCAGGTCAGCAGCAGCACGGCTCGGAGTCCCGAGAACGTGGCCCTTCCTAACCACCAGGGAGAGCCGTTTTTCCGGCAGGCGTTGACCCAGGGGCCAGAGCCTCCACCTCAGCATCTGCAGTTGCAGTCAGCAGCAAGCACCCCCGCCCACCACCTCCACCTCCAGCAGCAGCACCCCCAGCCCGCCGTCAGCGTGGCCGACCTGCGACCCGAAACTCTCATCCAGTGTCAACAGATCGTTAAGGTCATCATGCTCGACAACAGCGGCCAAGGTCGCGTGGAGGCCTTCCTCAGCCAAACCCCCACCCACCATCACTACCAGCATCACCACCATAGCCACCACCAGCTCAGTCAGTCGGCAATGTCCACCCCGGTGCGCTCGCCCGATGGATGCCACGGCAATGATACCCACCAGCCCCCGCTGCCTCCTCCACCTCCGCCTTACAACCACCCACACCAGTATATACCCCCGGACCCCCGCCTCAGTCTACACCGGACCCCAAGCGGCTCTCGGAGCATGGTGTAAATAATTTAATTCGCATTCTTTCTCCGACACGCGCACACACTCACCCTTCCTCTAGCTATTTAAAAGTACATAATATACATACAGTATATACATAAAAGAGCTATAATGAAAAATGAAATCTCACTTATATGCATATATTTAAGGAAAAAAATAAAGAAAAGTCAAGGTTTTAAAAAATGAGTGGAGAGATGAAGTGCATATATATAAATATATATAAAGTTTTACTTGATTCCACATGTATTTTGAAATATTATGTAGTTTTAACAGATTTCTATAACTTTTTGTCAGTTTTAACTCTTGATAGAGACAACAATGATATTTAGTTTCTGGATGAATCCACTCACAGTTCCTGTGTTCACCGTCTTCAAACCTTTTTGGACCGTGATGAACGGATACACCCCGAGGACCTGCTGCTTCAGATTGCTCTTATCATCCCGTACCTCACGCCTGCTGTGCTGTACGTGCACAGTTATCACTTAACAGAAAAAGCGTGGCATACGCTACATCCGCTTCAACTGACTTCTTTGCACTTGACTAAACACTAGGGCTAGAAGAAACGAAAAACAAAACTCATTTGCTCTGAGAATATAGTCCTCTCACGCTTCTCCCCCTCAAGGAACCCATTCCTCTCCCCCCAAAAAAGCAAAACTGATATTTTAGCAGCACTTATTTCCTATTTTGCGCTGTTGCTGATTTATTAATGCGATGAGAGCTTTCTCTCTTCTTCTCTGTTCCCCTGGATGGAACATCCTGACGTTCTCCGATAAGCCGTTTAGCATCTGCTCCTCTGTTGTGTTGTGGTTACACCATCATCATCAGAAAACACTCTCACTAAGCTGTCACTCTCCATACGTTGTTCCACCTGAGAAAAGGGTGACAGTCGCGCGGATTGCTCCTAAACCAAAAATCCAACCCAGGACGGTCCTGCTGATCATTTGCTTGTCTTCATATTCAGTAAAGGAAACTTTGCCACATGCACCCAACGATGGAGGGGGAAATTTTTAATATTTTGAAAATCATTAGAGCTGCTGAAAACGCTGTTGGACTTTTCTAAAACACCAACTATTCAGAATTCACGTGTTATATATATATATATATATATATATATGCAACACATATTCATCATCATCATCATTCGTTGTTGAAATGTTTCTTCGCTTTTTCAGGAAATCACTGTGGATTTCCACGAGGATGTTTTTGTGACAACCGTTACAAATCGAAACCAGTGTTTATTTTAATTTGAGTGAAATGTTCCACGTCTGTGTGTGTGTTTTCTATCAAAGGCAGGAGTCACCATCTCTGTAGGTAGGTAGGTGCGGCTCCAAGGTTTGGTTTCAGCTCCCTGTGGCTGCTTTTTCCTCCCTCGTAACCTTTGAGCCATTTTCAAAAAAGACAAAACTACAGAGAATCGCACACAGCTTGTATTTCAAATGCTGGCATTAATGGTATTGTTTGCGCTGCTGGCTGGCTTGCTTTTAAATAAGAACGGGACAAAAAGAATTCATGTTCTGATCTCTTTCACCCCAGCCTAGATTGTAAATACCACGCTCAAAGCAATGCCGTAAAGGACGAGCGAGCTACCTTTAGCCCCCTTCAAAATGCTATCGCCGTGTCACACGTCCTTCTCTCTGAAATAGGTCAGCATTCACCTCAGCCTGAATGCATCCATCTTTTAAACATAAGCCCCAACAGGTACTGTGGAATGGATGTTGGGTTAACTCTGCTCCCATCTGACCCCTGTCTGTGTGATTTGTTGATTTATAATCACAGAGCCACCATAGGGAGGTCTCTATCTCATCTTTCTGTCCTTTTCCACTTCAAATTCCATCCAGAGGAAAGGCAGAGCTGAGAGAAAAAAACAGTCTGTTGTTCTGGCGAAGATGATGACTGTTTTTATGAGTGTGTGTGTGTGTGTGTGTGTGTGTGTGTAACTCGCTCAAAATGGCATTTTCTCTCCAATCAATCCTCTTTTTTCTTTTTTCCATACCATGACCTTTTTCAAGGTTACACATTTTAGCAAATATCAAAAAATGTGATCTTTACGTCGTTGTCTGATACTCAAGACCCGAGGTGATTCATCTGTCATGCATTAATGTTCTCCCATAATAGCAAAGTATCTGCAACCATTAAAATGAGATAAACTACTTGTGTTTGTCTTTCACCAGTTAAACAGGAAAAAAATATATTTTTCAATTGCAGGATCAGATCAATGACAGTCCAACAAATTAAGGAGATTTGATAGAGACAATTTGAATTATGCAAAAGTTTCACATACTGTACTTTGCCTCTGTAGGACACTAATAGTTTTGAAATTATTGTGCATGACTAAATTTACTGTGAGCACCTGCAGCAGATTAAGACAGTTTTATGAAGATAAGACCTGTCTGGAAATAAAAAAAGACTAATAAAAATAATTGTGATCCCCCCCACACACACACAAACAAGAAATGGATGAATTTGAGCCCTCTTTTTGCTTACCTGTTTTTTTTCCTCTTTGTTTATGATTGCATCGTTTTTTCTGCTTGATGATTTGTTAAAGCAACTCTGTGTGTGCAATAAACATGAGTATGAGATCAATATCATGAGCTTGAAAGATAACAAATGTAGCATTTTTGAGAGTGCAGCTTACGATTTGAGAGCGCAGTAGTGGCTTTCTTAAAAAAATAAAAAAGGGCTCTGCCATACCAATGCACTGCTTCATGAATAGTGTGTGGATTTTTTTGTCTGGCTCCTTAACACTGTGTTTGCTCAAACTAGCTATAAATTTTGCAGAAAGTGGATATTTTAAGACGGGTGTAACCGATGTGAACCATCATCTTCCTCAGTTGACTTTGAATCTCCTCGCTACCTGTCTGCAGTATATCAACATGCTATTAAAAGAATTATTTAAGTCTATTCCTTTTAATGGTTTGCTTTTCTTCTTGGATTTAATGACTTAAAAGTACCAGATGTCTGAAGTTGCTGTGTAACTACTGTTCAATTTGGAAAGTCATGTTGCACAGCATTTTACCAATTTACCATTCCAACATGTTGTGCATCACCAAAAAAATCCTGGGGCCACCAGTTTATTCAGATCTACTGAAGATTTAATGGTCCCTTCCTTGGCAGATGCCACATCTTGCGATGTTAAAAGAAAAACCGAGAAAATAGCTTCAAATTCTGGCCCTTTGTTCAGATGTACTTCAAAAAGTAATGAAACCTTCTTTCCTACATGGCCGACACATTTACTGAGTTTTATCTAATTTTATTGGATGGTTTAAGCTACTATCTGTATCTGATTTGGTATCTGTTCAACCATCTAAATTATCTGTATCTGTATCTGTTCTCGGAAAGGGGGGAAAACTTAAACTGGAAGTGTGTGTGGTTTGACCGGAAATGGGTGAGGCTTAAATCGGTACATTATTTTAAGTCTGTAATTGACCAGGTCGTTGCTTCTTTTTCTTTTCTTTACAACTTTTTTCTCCAATAGTCTTCAAAGTAGTAGTAGGTGAAAAACCTTAAACATCACATGATTATCATTATGACAAACAGGTTCTAATAAATCAAAAAATTATCAGACCCATAATCAATAATTATAATAAACACAAATATTGATCAATTATCAAACCCTTTCACATTAACCATTAACCAAGTGCATGAAAATAGATTTAATTTTTTCCCTTTAAGTTAAAACAGATGTAAGTAATTTCAATGTATTTTATCTATTTTGATGAATTTACATTTTTGTTGTGTTTTTCTTTTAACCCATGAAACCAATGAATTAAGCATTTTACTAAACCAACATATAAATTAATAACTAATCAACACACAATTTCCCACCAGGTTTAGACACTTTTAAATCCCATATCCACTATAAAATTACTATTTTTTTTCAGTAAGTCACATTTATAGCAGCCTTAAACACGCCGTCTGCATATAGAGAAAATATATGACCCGTTTATCCCATGCCCTCACCAGCAGTCAACATTTACACACAGCAACGGGCGCTACAAATAAGTTCACCCACACTTCAGATACCTCGCATCCACACATAAAAACTGAAGTATTCTTACCGGCGGTGCGTTCAGCTCTTTGTTAGGACGTTTTTCGGGCTCTGTGGGGAAACTTAACTTTTCTGCTCCGCAGTGGCGCCTCTTCTCTCTGCTTGATTTAACTTAACAGGTGAGCAATCCACACGCTCTCACCCCAGCTGATGAGCCGGGAGCGCTCATCGCTGCAATCATACACACCTACACGTAAACTACTTTAAATGTGCAGAATGAATGGCCGAACTCTCCCGAATTACACACCAACTTTATCCGGGACTACCTAAGTGAACACGGGTGCAGACGTGCTCTGCCGGGTACACTATAATGAAAATACAGTATTTACAGCTAAGGTTTGGTTGATCGTGCGCGCTGCGACACCGCCATGGTTACGCACACGCGTATCAGCTGACGAAACAGCTGTTGCTATATTTATTGTTCATTTTAAAACTATTTACAGGACAGCCTCAAAATATAGATTCAAATCAATGTTATTGATCACAAAAGTAAGAGAACTATTTACAGAACAAGTTTTTTATAAACATGAATATTTTTAAGTGTATGAATGAATATTTACAGACCAGCCTCAGAATTGAGAAAGCCCACGCAGACACGTGGAGAACATACAAACTCTCCACAGAAAGGAATTGAAAACAGAATCTCCTTGCTGTGAAGCAACAGCACGACCCATTACACCACTGTCCCACCCAGTTTGAGAATAACAGATGGAAATGTAAAAATAAAAGTTATAAAAACTGTGGGAACAATGTCCTTTTATCTGTATGAGCTCCAAGATTTGCAGTTTCAACTATATCACCAAGTCCATTGAATATCCCAGTCAAACAAATATCAGTGAAAGCATAACCTCCTTGGGGGAGATAATTATCTCCAAATTAGTCATGTCTTTCTGCTCATAGTTTTAAGGCTTTGGGGAATCTTTTTGTTGTTGTTGTTTTGGCTGCTGTCTTTGGCAAAAAATGCTCCAAAACTAAAATGAGCAAAAGTAGTGATTAGCTGGAGATTTTGAGGAAAAAGTAGTTGAAAAGGCAGTTATTTCTCTCTGAAACTGACAGAGAGTTCAGGGCTAGGCGAACATTGTGTTCCATTTATCCAATCATTATCCGAACATGAATCTAATGCATCTCTATCTTGGTGAAATATATGGCTATGGACAAAAATAATACCTTATTTATGTTCACAGCTACTTTCCATCAGTGACTTGATATAACAATATTTTGCCTAACTTGACCTCTACTCCTGTATATTATCATGTGATTACAAAAGACGGTATATTAATGTATTTAGTATTTATCAATTAAAAGCAGTGGGGATATACATTATTAAAATTTACATGACCTACAAAACACTGATGGTAGAGATGGTCATTGGGTATATTTTATTTTGTTCTTGCTAACATAAGAAAGAATAAATTCAATCGGAATCCTTCATATATCTCATGTAACACACACACAAAGAAATATTATCATAGTCCAATCATCCAAATTATGACACAAGTCATGAAAAAAATTTAATACAGAGACACATTATTTACACTTTTACATTCATACTCTTACACAATATTACATCCTCAATTAAAGTTTGTTAACTGACACATTTTCTAAGGTATAACTTTTAATGCATGCATAGTTTTACGTTTACACATATTATCAGCTATCTGTACATTTATGGCATTTTAAGCAAAGATGCTGAGTAGTGACATTAAAACATTTATGTCATACATGGACACAAATTCAGTATCAGTCTGTACAGTAGCATTCAATTTGCTGTCAGAGGTCATTCTTTTTAAAACAAATGGACATTTTCTACCCTAAATGTATTAAAAGTTCACCCTTATCTTTTGTTTCCTTGTTTTGGAGCAAAACATCAAATTCACTTCAGCTACAGAACATCATGGCAGACAGGGTGAAGTGGAAGCCAGATTTCAACCTGAGCAGTCCGCTTAGACAGGAGCTTCGCCCACGCTCCCTGTGTGAGTGAATTCTTCATGCCCTGATGACTTTTCATCCTCCAGGGCGGTTGTCATCCTCCGCCAGCGCTAGTCAGGTTAAGAGAATTGCATCAGCCTTGGCGTTAAATGCATAACGGATGCTCTTAAAGGTGAATCCAAATGTGGAAATAACTCCCTGCACCTAATTTGTAATACTCCTCAAGTTTTAGTGTTATTGCAACACTTCTAAATATCAGTATCATGGAAAACAGTGACTTATGGAAGAGGTTTGTACCTGTTTGATGCTGCCCTTGGTGATGCAGAACTTGTAGATGACATAGCCTGGGACCAGCAGCATTGAAGACATTGCCATAAACCAACCAATTACCTGGCCCCACAATGGGTAGACATATTTCCCTAAACTCAGCGGGGTCATCTCAATGGCACTGAAGGTAAACACGCCCTGCGAAGCAAAATGATGCCATTTAGCCCCTACTTGTGCTTAAAACAGCCAATATCACATCGTACTCAATGCTCATTTAGCCAAACAAATGTTGGGCTAAATGCATGATAGAATGCTCACAATAGCAGAAACACGATGGTGCTTAGTGAATACACTACTTCCCATGTATTCTATCTTAGCTCAGCATGCAAGCATGCACTGATGACATTTGGTAACCGACTGTAACAGCTTTACCAGGAATATTCACTTTTATCAAAATTTTAATTTCTCCATATAAAAGTTTTGATTTCTCTGTATAAAAACATTTTCACCTACGAGTAAGCAAATCATTGCTTACTCATAGCAAGTAGCAGGGTTCCCTTAACTTTACACTCACATAGCGTCCTTTATCACTAGAGCGGTAAAGATAAAGAGATGATTTCCCACAGGGCCACAAGTGCAAATCACCAAAATGGAAAACGATTCAGCAACGTCATCAGTTCTCTTCCCATTGGTGTTTGTTGTACCATGATGGGTTCAGAGAGCTCAGTGAGTTAGAGACTTATAGGGGTAAGTCAATAATTATTCCCTGCCTACCAGGCAGATCAGTGGGGTGAAGAACTTCCAACAGAGCATCCACCAGCCACAAGGCCTGTAGCCAATCATGTCCTCAATGTTCTTATAAAACCTTTCAGCTCCTGCGACAATATGAGAGGACAAAGAAGAAGTGTGCACATGGTATTATGAAGATAACAAATCATCATTGAGAGAAAGAGAGGGGAAGCTGATTGGACAGTCTTATCACAGAGGAGGGGAGCAGATAAATGTAATTTCCTGTTGGATAGCTACAGTGTGTAAAGGAAATCTACATGGGTGATTTGACATTAAATAGTCTCTTCTATTCAGATGTTGTTAGTTAATTCTACTGAATGCATTTTTGTTGGAACACAGTTGTTAAAAAAATTAATTCCTACCATAAAACCAGGATATAGAAACAGTTTCGAAGAAGACGAGGAAGAGGAGGCTCATCCCGCTGGCGGAGTAGTAATCAAAGAGCTTGAACACATACAGACCACCCTGGGGGATATCAGTACACACACAGACACACATACCTGCTTTGGTATCCCTGTTATTGAACAAAATATGCATTTCAAATATGAACTATAGGTTGCTGTCGAGATCACTTTGTCAATATGTTTAATGCAGAAGTGGGTGTCTTCCAATGTGGACGCCTCATGTCATGTTTATGTTATAAATTATCGAGATAATAAGCTATATGTAAAGATCCTGCAAGATAACAGCAATGTTTCTTTTATTTTGAAGTTAGAGGACATGGGTTCTATACCTGTGTGACGTTGGAAAAGCCAATGATGAAGGAGATTAAGCAGACAATAAGGATGAAGACCTTCTTCCTCTTTCTCAGCAGGAGGGGGTATTCATCCATCAGAGCCGTGATGAAGCCTTCCACTGTGCAGAACTAGGACATGGCAGTAGAGACATGGATCCTCCACTGATGTGGCATTACACTCACATAACACTGTCAGACTCACAATAAATGTTAATAGATTGTACAAAAACTTATGTAAATCAGCCCATGAAGTGTGATTTGATGGTACCTGACTGTCCAGACCCAGCATCATGAGCATGGAGAAGAAGAGGATGGCCCACAGAGAGGACATGGGCAGCTGGGTGACAGCCTGAGGATAAGCTAAAAATGCCAGACCTGGACCTGAATGTCACATGGAAGAGACTCGGAGTATAAATTTAACATGTCAGACATTGCATTATCCAGTTACTTTTTTTTTTTAAAACTTCACTTCAGCGTTATGAGGAACCATAAGAATAAAGACAGACAGTAAACCTGCCACGCTTTAGAAACCTGTTCCAAACACCAATGCTACAACAATTAATACTACCAGTCTCCATAAAAACCTTCTACATGACATTTAAAAAAAACATCTTAGGCCTGTTTGACAACCTTACAGTGTTGCTGCGCCCAATTTCAAGAGGTAAACAAAGTCAGATGCTTGAATGCCTGAAGATTGGGCCATGACAGGTTGGTGAAGTCCATTAGGAGGAGGATTTATTCTATTATCAATGTTGATTTTAGACACAGTAATTCCTGATGGTTAAATACTCTGTATACTCCAGTTACATTATCTGATTTATGCTGATTGCATTTTTGGTGATGTTTTTGTTACGTGTCTGCTTTTGTTGCTGATTAAATTAACATAATGATTTAAAGTTCACAAGGGACAAAATTGAAATGCAAACTTCCCATAGCAAATATGCAAATAAACAGCGGGGAGGTGCATATTTAATCCCTTGAGTGAACTTCAGTCTTACCTTGTTTTGCATTGCCAAAGTAAATAGAGTAGCGTACCTGATGCTGCTAATTCCTGGACAGGTTTCTTTGTGATGTAGGACATGAAGCCTACAATGGAGAAGATGACAAAGCCAGCAAACATGCTGGTGCAGGAGTTGATGCAACACACAATGATGGCGTCCCTGAAAAAGAATGGAATAAACAGCTGGTATTAGATAAGAGAAAAACCTCACCTATCAGGATGTACACAGGTTGTATCAGTATAATCCTACTTGTATACATCATTGTTGTAAGTGTTGTAGCTTCCCAGCGCGATAAGCGAGCCCAGTCCGAGTCCGTAGGAAAAGAAGATTTGGGTTGCTGCATCCAGCCACACCTAACAGAAGTGCACACGCTCAAATTCATGCTTTTTGTGTGTATGTGTGATGGGATGTATGATGTCTGCCTACCTCAGAGCGGATGAGTTTATTGAAGTCTGGAGTAATATAGAAGAGGATCCCGTCTATGGCTCCAGGCAGAGTGACCCCACGGAAAAACAGGATGAACAGCATGAAGTAGGGATAGGTGGCTGAAAAATACACCACCTAAAAGAAAAGCAAGAGAGAGAGAGCAGCTTCTTTCAAGCATTTAAGTTAGTCAAACATATTTGAATTACAGAGAATTAAATATTGGTGGGAAAATCTGTAAAGACAGAGATGGAATTTGTTATGTTAATCACAGCCGCCACCAACTCAAAGCCATTTCCCCGAGATGAATAGTCATGTCAAAAAGAGATGCATGGATCCTCTTGCTGCACTACATAGAGTGAAAAATTTCACAGCTGCAAGAATTATTACATTCACCAGAAGATCTTTAGCGGAGGATCTGGCCGGCAGTACTCCAGCATAATGATCATGCTTAATTGCTAATGTCCATCAAGGCCAGAGCCTTGAGGGAATTCATTTTTCTCACGCACATTAAAATCTAATTATCCCCCAGCAGAGAATTTGTAAATGTGTTTCTGCTCATATGCATCTCAGTTGGCTGTAATTTAAAAACCCAAGGCAGTAAGTAAGAACAGTGTTTTTATTCTGGTTTTTCATTTCTTCTCTAACTTTCTCTTTTTTTTTATCAACCAAATCTATTTTGGATTAATGAATCTGAAACCATTTCTGACTCTCCACCTGTGAGAAAGGTTAAGAAAAATATATGGGATTTAGAAACCAGAAGGACGGCTGAAAAAAGAGTCAAGTGATTATTAAGTAAATGTTAATATTGCCGCCAAATAAAAATTGGAATTGGAATTACAGTGTAATGATAAAAATCTGTTAACCAGGAAAACAGTTTGATTAAAGTGAAACAATAGATCAGGGACAGAGTTTAGCAGTTATTTCAATGTGATTTGCAGGTAAATAGAAGCAAACAATGGATGGGAGTGAGTTTAACCAAGAAATAGGAGACCTGGACATTGTACATCACTGGCTCCAATGAAGAAAGAAAAAACATCGACCAGACCAAATCTTCAACATTCATATTCACACAATCACATTTCTTAATTTATAAGAATCAACCTGCAGTAATCCCAGCATTGAATTCAATTTAATTTATGTCTTACGCATTTTGGAAATCAATGTATGAAATCTTCTTTTTGCTATATCTTGGACAGATCGATAGCCCGAGTAGTGATATCCAACTGAGAGGTGAAATATGAGCCATGACTCATTTCAGTGAAGTTTCTTTGATTAATAAACGCATAGACAAATTACGGAGAAGGGGCTCAATCAAACAACCAATCGAACGTATCCTCCAGCCCGAGATTGCTTTTCCTGGCACAAGGAGAGCCCTAAAACAAAACAATTACAGAAACTCGATTCTTGTGTCCATTTTCAGGAGGGTACGGTGGATTAATGGTCCAGAGGACTGATGAATAAACACCTCATCTATGCTACATGACAGCTAATGGTAGCAATTAGAGTATATTAACGTTTAGCAAGTATTTCCCATGTTAGCCATCTTAGTTTAGTTAGTGAGGATTCTAACATTTGTCAAATATAACACAACATAACGTACGATTAAGCCACTGAATATACAGTTTGTATTTTGATGAATTTGGTGATGAATTTGGTGATAAGTCAAATAATTTAACACATTTACATTTAGAAGTGACAGTACAATTCCAGATGCAATGGAAATATTTTAATGCCTTCTAAGGTGGGTGTTAATAAATTTTCTAAGAATGCTGATGTTGCTGGACAAAAGGTCAGGGGGATCACATTAAAGTTCATCCTCTAGACATCATGGATATCTGCCAAAGCAATTGAAATATTCCTGGTGTGCTTTTTTTTAATCAATATAAATCTGCTCCATCGATCAATAGTGGGCTCCACATTATGAGTTCTGTTTTACTGGGTAGCTCTATATTTTGTCAAGTTTGCATGATTAAAACCAGATACATCCTTTTGATTCTTTTGAAGGAAAGGCTATTTTATTTGATTAATTATAATAAAGACCAATTACTGACTGGTTTAGATTGACTTTTAATAAGGAAGAGAAACAACTATCAATTCGTAGCCTCATCTTGACAGAATTGGTCCATATGGTTTTAATATGAAGACAATTGAGTCAATCACAAATGTCCAACAGTAGCCTGTCTTCTCACCATTATCTATCAATGTTCTTTTATACTCAATGAGAACTTTTTTTCCATTTTAAATCTTATAAAGTACTCATAAATATGTTTTCCCATAAGAAGAAATTTTTCAATGGCAGATCTCTCTGAACATTGCAAAAGTTGGTGCCCAGAATTCACAAATGACAGCAAACAAATCCTCCTTTTTTTTCTTTTTTTTTTTTAGAATACTGTACAATAAGTTCATCTTTATTATGTATTTGGAGGTATATTGAGAAAAGTGAAGTCTGACCTTCCCTGTCCACTCCACTCCTTTCCAGATCGAGAAATAAACGAGGACCCAGGCCAGTGCCAGAGTGCCCACTAACGGCCAACGAATCTCTCCTGGCTCCTCCAGACCACTAGACAGCTGGTGCATGTTACGCCTGCAGGAAGACACATGCATTCAGACAGAGATAAATATAAATTGCTTCTAGGGATAGCTTCAACACTCACATATACACATTGCTGCACAGAGCATCTTGTAAACACAGTCATGCTCTGCTTGGCAGGAACTTATCTCGCTGACTTACTCCCAGAACTCTGTGACAGTGCTGGTCAGGTTGGTGGTGTCTGTCAGACTGTAGTTGGAAAAACATTTGTCTGTGTTCCATGGGTTATCACAGCTTTGCCAAGGAAGCTCCTGCATTCAAAACATATGCATAAATGACATATGCCTCCAGCAGCACAAAAAATGTGACAAACAATTTCTCAGTGTTCCCATTTACAATTTGGCACAAAACAGTGTTATGGAATTAATATGATCGAGTTTATTCAAAGAATGTCTTTAGCAGTCTATCACATCGATCCTTCACTATCCACTTATTACTGTGTTTAACAGCCAAACTGGTAAACCAACACACACAACATAAAATTTGTCAGTGCAACAACATGTTGACTGTAGAATACTTTGTCAATTAATGGATTTTAATGGATTTTTTTTGTCGATCAAATGTTAAAAGAGTTTTTTAAAACATTGTCTTTTCTTTTAACTATTAGCACAGGAAGAGATTTAGATTATTCGTCCAAAATTTGTTTGAAAATATAAACCGGATATAACACAAAACAGCTAATCTTTAAAATTTTTTATTTGAACCTGTTGTCTACATTTTATTTATCTGAATCATTGCCAATTAATTTCCTGTTAAAAGACTAAACAATAACTGCATGAAAACAATGAATGAATGAACGAATGAATGACCAAACAATTCTGCCTATGCACACATTCTAGTTCTGCTCCTGAATGATCATCTGACCTACCGCACGGAAGCAGTTAAATAAGTAGTAGAGAGCCCAGGCTATGATGATAATATAATAGATGTTGAGCCAAAAGGAAAGGACCACGGACGCTAAACCAACACCTGGAGGAGAAAGAAGCATTCATCACTTAATAGGGCAACACTTCTAGCTAACATGCACATCATCACATCATAATCTTCATCATTGTCATCATAGATATTGTTGTACTGTTGTTTATCTGACCTTGGTGTAAAGTATGAGTTGACAGATCTTACCTTTCATCATCGGGATGAGCTTCCAGACACCTAACCCTCCAACTGAGGTGAACTGTCCTAGAGATGTCTCCAGGAAGAAAAGTGGTATCCCAGCAAACACCAGTGTCAAGAAGTAGGGGATCAAAAAGGCACCTAAATAGATTTTGAAAAAGTATAATAAATACAAATATAATGTGGTAAAAAAATTATCTATCCAGTTTGTTAAGCCTGACTTCTGTCTGAAGATACATTTTATTATTAGTATTTTACTATTAGTAGATACAGACAGTGCACATCTTCCTAGCACAAGCAGTCTAGAAGGACTACAATAGAGCTAGAGCTTTTCTTGAAAGATACACCATCATTGGGGCAGCAGACCCAATGGATTGAGGTTGAGGTTGACTAGAGGTGACATTTTAGAGTCTAGAAGTAGAGTAAAAAATCACTGAGTCTCAGCAGGGGGGTTATGAAGGGAAACTGTACTGTTCAAACATAAAAATATTGTGGGTTTTTTCTGTGTAATTTAAAGGTAAATCAAAAAATGTTTGAATTTCTTCAACAAAATTTGTGGTCTCTTAGTAAGATTATCCACAGTGAGAAAGACTGCTAAGAAGCAGAAGCCTAAAGAAGAAGGTTGTAAGTTCAAGGAGGGACATCATTCAAATATCCACTCGATAGGGTTAGGGTCAGAATGATGCTTACCTCCACCGTTCTTGCCACACAGATACGGGAACCTCCAGACATTTCCTAGGCCGATGGCGTATCCCACACATGACAGCAAGAAATCAAACTTTCCCTTCCAACTTCCCCTATCAGGTAGCTCTTCTTTCTTATCGTTTTCATCGGCAGAAGGTGCTGCAGGATGCAGCTCCTCAAAAGGAACAGCTTGTTTCACCTCTGTTGGGGAGTTCAAGTCCAATGTACTCTGTCCAGTCTTCCCCATGGTGGGACCACTACAGAGGAGTGAGGTTGGGAAGTCTCTTGGTCCTCACAACCTGTAAAAATGAATTCTCGTTTCCTCTCTGGAAGAAGTGGTCACACAGGGTTTGGTTCCCGGCTCAACAGATTCAGGATGACGTACGGAAACCCTTAAGACAGAGGAAAATACAACAGGTTTTGAGAAAGTCTCTCAGCAGATATCTTGAGGGCAATACTAAAAGCCTTTTTATTTATCTTGCATTGGAGAGGAACACAACTCATATTACAATTTAATGATATTGATGCAATTTTATGGGTTCTTTTACTGCTCTTTTATTAACTTGGACAACTGCATAACTTCCAATTAAAATCTAACACCTATATAAATCAGTGAATACATGTACAATTAGATGTCCTTCAAAGGTAAATATGAATTTAGAACAGAGTAGAGTGATATGTGAGGATAGGACACATTTCGTACTCCAAAGGTGGTCACACAATAACAGGAGGGTCATTAACTTGAACCTAAAAACTATGATTCAGTGAATGCCTTACATCGTACAGCACCTGGGCTTCAGTACTGCTCTATCTTGCTAGTTAGCATGCTAAAACTATACAGTACTATGGTACGACATACTTTTGTTTTATTCATCCACCCAGTATAAAATATTCAATTAACACTATCCTAACACTATACAAATCCTTTGTATTGATCAATAAAACATGTTGACTGATGATGGATATTTTAAATGTTGTAGCTCATTTAGATACAAAACATAAAAATTTCAGACAATAAAGAATATCATCTGATTAAAGGTGTAATAAGTGTCTAATGCTAACTCAAGAATTAAAAACCAGAATACTGAATAAGCATCACTGGTCTGGTTTGTGCAAGTAGGACTCATCATCCTTGAGAGCATTGCACTGAGCAACTTGATCACTACTGACACACTCCCTACCTCATCTTTCTTTACAGTCCAACACAGTCAAGTTCTTGGTGAATCAATGCAATGCCAAAAAGTGGGAAAAGACAAGAAAAAAATCTCAAGATTTGAAATATGCTTGTACTAATTGTAGTTTTGAGCATTATAATATGAGCAAATTCACGTACTTCTGCTTTAGATATGATGCTAATTTAAATGCTCAGTCAAGTAATGATTTTTTTTTTCATAATTTAATGTTAAGCCATTCCCTGGTCGAGGAAAAACCCCTCGTTTCATTTGTGACTTACATCACATGGTCAGGAAGTGGCTCATGATCAGTAAATATTGATTGACCCACAAACTGTCCAAAATCCTTGTGGAGGAGGAAAACAATTTCCTGTTTTCTTTAATAAAAAAATTCTCTTTTTTCATGTATTGAACTTTTTGATTGTCTGATTCTCCTGATTACTATAAGCCTGGACTGTAACCGTTGTACTCATGTCAGTTTTTAAATGTATATCTATGTTCAAAAGCAGTTCTCATGATGAAATAACTTTCCATGATTTCATGTTTGCATAATTTATGCCTCATATTGTTTGATGATGTTGATGGAAAAATAATTTAGCAAAATTACATTTGGTCATTGAACATACGTGATCCATAAAAAAAATGTGGAACGTATTAGAACAAGTCAGAAATAAAGACTGACTGATGTTTACAATAATTCATATCAAATTATTCTCTCCTGATATTTCTGTTCCACAAAGTGTAAAAAAGCAATCAACTTCAAAAGAGTGTCTCTCTGTGAAATGATCAAAAGTATATTTTCAGATTGTTGTCCAGGTGAGTGTGGGTTTCTGCTTCAAAAGCATACCAATAAAATGGGAACGAATCAGAGATTCCCTTTGAGGATGTCGTCCATTTGGGTTCAAAGTACATCATCCTGTTCCAGATTTTTATATTTCTGTTTATGCTTTTATATTCAGGTAGAAGGAAAAGTTTTGTCTCTCAACAATTACAGTTTAAAGAATAAAAATATCAACATAAAATCATTAAATTGGATTGATATATTTATTTTTAAAATGGTCACTGAACCATCTTTGCTGTGGACAGTTTGGTGCCATTTAAACAGTATCTTAAAAATGAATCAGTTTTAGAGGAGAAAGGAGGAGAGTGCATTGAGGTAAATCTTACCTGAGAGATTTCCTTTGTCAGGTCATCAGCTTCAATCCTCAACACCAACAGGACTTGAGTCCTGAAGCATAAACTTAAAGTCCAAAGGAGAAATTATCATCTTTGAGCCAACTGTGAAAAGCTTCAAGCCAGCACTCCAGGCCCAAGGGGAGCGACAATATATCTGCTCACTGAAAAAGTGTTTCTCATTTTGCAGGTCTTGCCTGTACTGTATTTCAGAGGACCTGTGGCCAGTCCTGCAGCTGATATCGAGTGGCTGATAATAAAGTTCGACCTGTGTGTCTGCTTTGATTGTTGCTCAGCTCTGATTAGTGAAGGCTGGAGGCCATGGGGGATATGTCAATTGCCCAACTTTGGTGGGGGACTGTAGTGGAAGCAGAAATGTGTGTCCTTTTTGCTTATGTGTTTGTTGGCATGAACTCTTGCCAGTACAGTTACCATGGTGTTTCCCAACTGTGAAAAGTGTTAGCATGGTATTTCCCAAAAAAACATTCATGGCAAAATTTCAGGAAAAATATAAGCACCAGTATCAGATGCAGCAATCAGCCTACTCTTTCAAATGAATTGTAGAAAATGGAGAAAAAAATATTTTCATTCAAATTTTAAATGTAATGTATATTTTCATGCCTTTATGTATAAGTGATATTTTTAATTTATACCAAAGCTACATTATGGCCTTAATAATCATGCATATAGCGTCTGGATTCATCTTTTAAGTTTCCTTTAATAACAGTAGAAGTTGCCCATTGGTGTATAAATTTATCTTCTGAATATTTGAATATCTTATATTTAATATCTAATAGCATATCTTTTGCACCAAAGACATTTGAACATGTCATTTAGTCCTCAGTTTATCCATATATCCTGGTATTCCTAAATGTGTTAACAATCAGGCAGACTGACCAACAAAAAATTTGAAAACACAACTAGCCACAACTATTGGCCAGATAGATTTAAAATTATGATGAGTACATTGATGTATGTATAGCCATTTTATCTCTCTGGTTACAAATAAATAATGTCTTCATTAATATTAATTGATTTTGCTATAAGGCGTGAACTCCCTATGTTTCTCCTGGCTGATAACCTCCTAACATTAAAATCTGTTCCAGATATTTTATCACCAGACAATTAGAAAATCTAATGAACGTTCCTACAATGACACTGGTGGCAATGAGCCCTTTGTTGGTGTGCTAGTAGTTGGGGACGAAGGCTAAAAGACAGGATATTAGAAGCTTAATTACCCCCCTGGCAAGTCTCTCTCACTAATAACAGATTCAATGTAATCTCTGTGGTTTTATATCGACCAAAATGAGAACCTGGCTCGCTTAAATCTGCTGCCGCCATCAGTGAGTGTCCACAAACAATTAGGTTCTGGTCATTTTCTGTCTATGAGTCTTGTTAATTCTCACTCCCTACCATTCTCACCAAGGTGCTGCCACAGAGAGAACCCATACATACTGCGGGAGCATAAAAGTCCTCTTTTGCCATTGTTGAATAAAAACTATAAATCAGTGAAACACCCCTATGTCTCCTGACTCAATGTTTTCTCCCTTTCATCATGTAAAACCATTTTAAGACTACTTTATAATTACTTTATAAGATATTTGTTAATCAGAATCAGAATGAGAATCCTTTATTGATTTAATCTGTTGGATCAGTTTATCCACAGGGCTGGGTATCTGTAGTGTGTAATGACTAACAAAAAAAGAGTGGAAAAATAATTTCCACAGAAAGGGTTTGTAACCCTTTCCTGCTCATTTTGTAAAGTGTGTTGTGCTGTCTTTAGACATTTAATCCATTGTCTTTTTTTGTTTTACATCAGCATAAATTGGCATAGATACATCTGAGAATGGCTGAGTCTGCACACCCAGAGATAAATATGAGCAGCACAGTCATTTGTATGCATGAGCTCTGCTCTTGTCACCCAGTAATGAAGGCCAGTAGCAACATCCAAACTTTTTCAAAAAGCTGGGTCATGGCTAACATTGCATTTTCAAAATAAATAATGTCTGCAGATTTTAAAAATGTATGCAAATTTGCTACCGCTAGATAACAAGTAATACTGGCTAAAAAAAGGCTTGCAACTAAAATCAAATTATAGCTGAAACTGTGCTTATTCAGTTCGGGGTCAAATTTAAATGTATAGTCAAAATACCATGTTAAACCTTGAAGAAAATACCATTAGTGAAACAATGAATATCTATGATACCAATGTGATTCCAGACCCTAGAGGCAGGTTTTCATGGTAAAAAGGGTCAAACCCTTAAAGGACTATTGCCTTTAGAGTAAAAATCTTTCATGAAAGTATTAGTTTAACCAACACAGCCATAATTTTGACCAACAATATCATAAAAGTGATAAAATTGCATTTTTCAAAAAGCAAAAACTGAACACTGCTTCAAAAAATGCTGCTTTTATTATGAGCTGCCTTTACTTTTCAGCGCATGTCGCAGTCTGTGAATCAATGCGGGTGCTACCATACAGCTAGGAACACCCACAGGCCATTGGAATGCATATAGGAGGACATTATTACTAACATTATCATCCAGTACTGCAGTAGGATGATGCATGCCGCATAAATTTCCACAGGTTAGGGACCAACGCGGGCCAAGACACACATCAGAAAAAAGAACAACTGTGTTAACGATGAGGAAAATGTGAAGAAACACAAGATAATGAGGGGCACAGAGATGGAGGAATCAGTGACAAAGACGAGCAAAAAAAGGTTTAGAAACGAGTCGGAAGGCGGAGTAAAAAGATATCATGATAACAATGACAAAAGTTAGTGTTGCAGCCACGGATAAGAGAAATGAGATCAAAAGATATATAAAGGCTGCTGGACACAGAGAACACTCTTCCCGTCACTCTCTAGATAGAAAAGAAACACTGAAAGAGAAAAAAGAGAAAAAGCAGAGGCTAAGGGCACTGGAATGTCTTCCATTCCTCTCACACATAAATCCAGTAGAGTTTCATTAACATCTCTGCATAGGGTGTGATTTGTCCTCAGAGAGCTATCAAACACCTCATGCTCCATTACTTTCTGCCGTCCATCCATTACCACTGAGTCATGTCTTATGATTGCAACCGTCTCAAACCCTCGTGACCTTCTCATACGCACAGTCATTGTCTTTCATATGGCCCATGACAAAATACAAAAAGACACTGTCATCATAAAAGCCCTAAATGAGCAATCAAGGAGATAAACAACCTGCTAGATGCTGCTAGATGCATTCAGCTTTGTGTTCATCTTTCTTTCATCACTTGTTTGAAAGAGAAGGTCAGACATCGGTTTCCTTTTCTCACCTCTTGTCCCCCAGGAGGAAGTTGTTACAGATCACAGAAAAAATTGCTTTGATTTATAAAAATGTGCTTTATATGGTATTTTCTTCTGCAGGTATCCTGGAAAAAGTCCTGAAATGTATGTTTAATTTGAAGACGGAAACATGTGAAGATATTTAAATGTACTGAATACAGTTTTCAAATAAGCCAAATTAAGACAGCACTGGTGTTGACTTCACTCATCCTTTTTTTTTACAAGTCACTGTCTTTATAGTAATATCTGACTAATGCGGTTTTACTAAATTCCTGTACACGACTCTTTTTCATCTGATGTGTCCAACATTTAATCTCCATTAATCAGGCTGCCAAACAGATAAATAGTCTGGTTAAGATATCAATAATTAGCTGTGAAGACAGTTACCATTCAGCTCCTTGCTAGTATTGATCTAATGATAATATCGCACTGCCCATAGAAAATCAATCATGGAGAATACAGGGGAGGAAGGTCAGGTGATTGAACTGTAATTATAAATCACTTTTCATTAGCAAACAGGGGCTCCATTTCAGCCCACTTGAGGGAATATATAATATATATACAGTATATAATAATAATGGGGAAACCCCCTTCCTTTGTACTACCCTCTAATTGTGTTCACAGTGGAAGATTATATAACACTATCGCTAAATTCCCTAATATTTAATTATTCATCAACAAAGTTACTTTCATCTGAAAGTGTCCCACTGGCCTTATTTTTATTCACCTCATTATATAATGTAGGATGTTGTAATCAGCATTGTGTACATGTGCCTATTTTCATATGTTGATGCCATTGGCTGGGGTTTTCCATTACAGTAAATGACCAGTTATGTAAACACTGATGGGTCGCTTCTTTAATTAGAATAGTGGAAGTAGAACACCACATGTGTCACATGTAGCTTTAACCTCTACCTGCCCTCTGGCTGTCTGTAGCACCCAGATCAACTAGAAATCAATCAATGTAGGAAGTCAAGGAATGGCTTACATATGCCTGCTGCTGTTTTCTATCGCTTCAGGAACATTGAACTGTCAAATTGACCTCTGATAGCTTCAAGATGTTTAGCTTTTATCAGCGTTTATTTTAAGATCCACATGACCTAATGGCAAACTTTATGGGCCTTCAAGGCAATATCTTTCAGGACTGTGGGTCATTTTTGTGTCATTGGGGATGGAACGGAAGCAGTCAGGAGAGGTGGAAGGCAACTGGGCGGAATAGCCCGTTAATTGAATGCCGGTTTGGATTACACAGATGACTGAACTTGGCATTATGATGGAGCATGCTCATGTCCGACAGTCACACATATCCGGTAACATCAGACATACACAACAGTCTATTAACATTTGTGAGGAGGCAGAGGGCACATTGATCTCTGTAATGTATATAGATATGTCAAACTGATCATTCTGACCACATATTGAATGTTTGTACAATCTGGTCAGAAATCAATAAACAGAAGAGATACTGTGCTCCCAGATAATTTGCATACTGGTCGTTTTATTGACACTTACAAAGGATATCACAATTTTATTGGAACAAATATATTGCATCCAAATGAAAAAAATCCTGTTTGGTTTAAGTAAATTGCAGATATATATAATTACTAACCATCAATAACATATATGCATTTAATGTCCTTGATAGCACCGTCCCAGTCAAACCACAAACTGAAACAACAAATATTTCAGTGGTTTAAAATCAGCATAGTAGGGTGTAATCAGCTTTATACTGTATATATTATACGTGAACAATATGTGAATAAAATGTTCATTTTCAACATCACTACTCTGTCTGCAAGTCTTTGGATGTGCTATTTCAAGTGAAACAAAAAGTTGTGTAAATCATAGCTTTTGTAATAAAACTCGAGTCATCATCAGTTGGCCAAAGTGTGATTTTGTAAGCAATACAAATTTTACTGAGTGGGGAGTTAGACAGTATTGAGTTAGCCATCTCTGCATCAGCTGGCTGTCGTGCTAACACCTGATTTGTAGGCACAAACATAAACAAGGGTTTTAAGATATTGTGATTTTTATAAACCAAAACAAAGTCAGATATTAATCATAATCACAATACTAGGCAAACTTTCAGACATATTATACATTATTTTGAATTGGAAAATGTTTTTCTCTCTAGAATTACAGCATTTTCAAGCAGATATCTGCCAGTCCAGCACAAATGGAGTTAAAACTTTAATCAAGCTCAGATCTATATAAAAAAAAAAAATTAAGAGTAGAGAGAAACAGCCTCAACACAGTGCTTTAATTGTTAATAGAAGAGTAGACTACTTTAAGTTAACTATCTATTGCTTCTTGTATATGATTGCCTTTCATAACTTCAGTCTTCTTATTCTTTCGGCTTTTCCCTTCAGGAGTCGCCACAGCGAATCAGTTGCCTCCATCTAACTCCGTCTTCTGCACCCTCTTCTCTTACACCAACTACCTTCATGTCCTCTTTCCCTATATCCATAAACCGCTTGGATTTTAATTACGGTACAGTAAAATCCAAGAAATCCAAAACAAAACAACCTCATAAAAAAACATGTTTAAAGTCTTTGTTTTAGCTTATCAGCAGAATATTTTTGGTGCTGATTATTCGCTCAAACTTCTGAATCAGGTTTCAAATGAAAAGTGTACTTTTTCTATTCATGTCTTGTTTTCATAAAATATTTTTCTGTCACTGTTCTGGTGCTATATGATTGACTTGTACCTGTAAAAGTATTGTACCTGACTTACATTTTTATACATTATAAGACAACAGTGATAAAAACTAATGTAAAAAAATAGCTTTATGAGTAGGTAGTTATAAAATTTTGCATATGAGTAAAAAATGTTGGTCACATTTTGTAATAATAATCTAACACATGATAATGGTGTATTAATACTTTGATACATAAGAAGTAATAATTTGGCATTACCCTGAAATTACACAGTAATAACACGGTAATGGTCGTTTAAGACCAGAGTTGACATTTCAGGATAATAGATGGAAAACAAAGGTCAATACTAAGGAAACACATTTAAAGACAAGAATAAGGAGAGACTATTTTTTGACTTTTTGAGCCATTCTGCACACCGTAGTGTCCTGCAGCTCTTTCATTTCATCAGTACCTGTCAAACCCTGCTGGGTTCCTCCATCATCATCTTCTCATTTGCTTCATCCGCCCTCCTGTTTGGCTGCGGCCGTGCCTTGAAGATGACGTATTTACACAGAGTGAGAATCGGCTTGTGTGGCTTAGCCTGACGCAGATCTGCAGAAGGTGTCGTCATGTTTTTGGAGTTCTGATTGGGAGGAAGGAAATTTGATTATATGTTATATATTATATACCATCACAGCATCACAGATGACAGGATGGAAATCAAATTTTGAAATTTGAAACTTCACTTTCACTCACCTTACAAAGTGAGACTACTATGAATGCTGGGATGCAGATCAGTGGAGTGATGATGAGTAGACTGCCCACCACACTGCTCCATTTCCCAGGCATATAATCATAAACCATGAAAGGGTATGTGTCTGACAGGTTATACAACATCGTGAGCTGAGGGACAAGAAATGTTCAAGTTAGAAGTATAATGGTTTGGACTGGAATGAGAGCTGTCTCAAATGAATAAAATAAACTGTTTATGTGATGATATACAGTACAATATATTACATACAATATCCTACAATTCTACTTCCTGTTTAAGGACAATGCAACAACAGTTGCTGTTTTGACTACTGTAAAATGATCAGCAGCTGTGTAAATTATATGTACAGTACAGACAGTACGTTATGATCTTGTACTAATTTATTAAACCGGGCAGTATTTCTGAGGTCAGGTTTCGTACTTAATGATGTAAAATAAGAATACGGCTCATGCAAACCACAAATCGAAGATGATGGAAAGAATCAAATGCAAATGCAACTCGTGATGGAGAAAAGAAATATTTGCTTAGAAAAACATTCTAAAAGTCTAACTAAGATACAAAGAAGGACATGTAGATGAATGAGCAGATCTGATGTGTCTGTATCTCACCCCACAGATGAGCGGTGTGACAAACAACCAACAGTACTTTATCACAGGGAATGGCCGGTACCCAATCATGTCCTCTATGTTGTCAAGGAAACGGTCCACACCTGCAAAGTCATAGATAGGAGTTGGTGAATCAAAGGGAACAACATGGTTTGGTTTTACAAAGGAGGCTCAGAAACACACTATGTGTGATGATGAAGACATCCTGTTAACATTTCCATTTTATAAAGTATAATGCTTCAACTCCAGTAGACTTACCATACAGTAGACTAGATTTATGTAACAGCTGTAGTTACTTTTCAGATTAAAACTTTAGATCAAATTGTCAACATTATACAAAGTACTTCAAAGTATACCAAAACCAGCAATATTACTGTATTACAACTCAAGCAAGTTGACAGTTCATCAACGGGCTCACACATGGAGTCACTAATTCAACTCTATTGCATGTATTGGACTGTTGAAGGAAGGATCCTGATGAGATCCACTAAGGGAGAACATGCCAACTCCACCATACTGCCCATAATTATGTACTGCATACTAAAAAGAAGTTTAAAAAAAAAAGAAAAAAAGAAGTAAATTCTGATTCAAATCCTCCACCATCCTCTATATTTTAGATATCATTTTGCTTTTACTTTTTTGACTAATATATATTGAAACATTTGCATGGGAAGCATGGAGTGAAATACAAGTAAACAATTAGTTGGGTGGAGGTGGAGGAGGAGGAAGATATCCAGGGAAATCAAATAGGAGTTTAATCTCAGTTAAAAACGGAGTGAAGAAGAGGAGCAGAGGTGAGGTTCGGGGAAGTGGGGGAGGAGTGAGACGGAAATGAGTAAGCTTCTCACTGTGAGCTGCTAGAGGTGAGAGGTGAAGAGAAGAACAACAGAATGTAGGACGAACATTGAAAAACAGGAGGGAGCTGAGAGGAGATCGGTCAAGGACATGACCTGGCTGATGGAACAACACAGATTTGCTTTTTGCAAATGAACAATAAGGGAATCCTTTCTTTTGATGTAACCCAGTCTGAGAGGCAGAGAAGCTGAAGGAGTGGATAAACAATTCAAACCCATGGAAAGAAGCCACAGCAGAAGCCAATTGATATTTCACCCTCTGTCAGTTTGCAGCAGATGTGCAGCTGGACCCAAATTCAATAGAGCCACTAGTTTAAGGAGTTGGAAAGAAATTTTTAGAATCCCTAGATTGAATATAGGTCATCACAGATTCCATGAATGTAATTCAAAAAAAGGAATGAGAGATAAATTAGTAATTGATTTTATTTAAAAATACTTGACTATGCTATTAATTAAAAAGAAAGACATTTCTACTAATCATCTGACCAAAATAATCAGATTCATTCCTTTTATATATGATGTTTGTGAGAGTTGGCATTAAACCAGTAACATTATGGGTGATGGAAGTGAGAAAAAAAAGTGTTGAAATTGAAGATGGAACTGAAATTAGATCAATTGTATTTTCATACTAAAATTACCATCCAGAAAAGCAAAAGCAAAATGACATGAATGTTTTTATTTGAGTGAGGCAGAGAAGACTTATTTTCAAATTTAGGGGTTCAATGGAGAAGCGTATCCACTTTGTGAGTCACGGGTGTTGCTGGAGCCTATCCCAGCTGGCTTTGGGTTAGAGGCAGGGTACACCACATCATAGACAACCATTCTCGCACGCACGCACACGCACACGCACACGCACGCACACACACACACACACACACACACACACACACACACACAATTTTGTAGTGCTCAATTCACCTAAGCTGCATGTTTTTGGGGGTGGGAGGAAGTCAGAGAACCTTGAGGGAACCAATGCAGACAGGGGGAGAACACATGAACTCCCCACAGGAAGTAATTAAACCCACAACCTTGACTCCTCGGTGTGTAACACGTTGCTTGCTATGCAGTCCAGTAGATGGAGCACTTCCTGTTCCATTAAATAATATGTGTTTTGTTTATTTAATATCTTATAACTGTCCAATTGCATTTTTTTCATTAAGACAACTTCAATTTTCTCTAAACAGAAAGAATTTAGTTAGATTGTGTCATAACAATACAATGTTGGATGAGGAACTTTAAAAAAAAAAAAGACCTGTGAATTCCATGATTTTAGCAGTCATACTGTGGTGAATGTAATAAGGATGGAAAATAAAGTATTCCGAAAAGAAAAAATTCTGATCTCTTTTGGTAACTAGTGTAAAAATAGTGCACTGCTGATGAAACTGACATTATATTAATACCAAAACCTGCTATACCTAAAAGCTAGTTTTCCAATCATTTTCCAATAAATGCGTTTCATGAATAGTAAATGACTGTCATATGCACTGCATATTAAAAAGAAGTGTGTAGTGCAGTGATTACAGCCAGCGGTGTGACTTACCATACACCCAGGCAATGACGATCGTCTCAAAACAGGCTATGATGAGGAGAGTGATTCCACTGGCCCCATAGGTGTCCATCAGGGTAAAAAGGACAATCCCTCCCTAAAAGAAAGAAATAAGAGCAGAGCATTCTCACATGTCTTGTATCCATGTTAAAATTCAACACTTTTAATTACTGATGTAAAAAGAAGGCCAACAATTTCACACATCACTCTTCCCATTGGGTTGTAAAATATAAATGTTATATAATATTGTGTAATATTTGACAAGACGCCAGCTTCTGGCAGCATTCCTGAGGATTCTTTACTCATTCTTCATCTGCAAAACAATTCACTTTCATAAAATTCCTGGGGTTTATGTGCTGCAGCAGCATTCTTCAAATCCCACAAGAGATTCTCTCTGGAATTCAAGTCACTACAGAACGATCCAGGAGTTCTTCTGAAGCCAAGCCATGGTGGTCTTGTAGGCCTGTTTTGGATCATTATTCTGAAGGTACGTCTGGTGATGCCCAAGTTTCAGATTCCACTCTGACCCAAAGGATTACCTGATGTTTGGTGGAATCCATTTTACCTTCTACACGCAGCAGATTTTTAGTGTCTGAGGAAGTAAAGCATCACCGAGCCACTGTCATGCTTCCCAGTAGGTAATGTGTTCCAGGCTCATCAGTTTGTTTCTTCCTCCTCCAGACATACTTCTGATCCATTGGATCCAAAAACAAACTTTTTGTCACGCCACAGAACAAAATCCCAAACATGGAGCATGGAATCTATTGTAAAATTAGACCTTAACTAAAAAATAAACTTTAGAACACAACTTTTTACAACTATTCATGGTACTGCAGATGTACTTCTTGTCATCAAACAGCAAACATTACCTCAGTGACCATTGGCAGCCCAAGGAGAAAACAGACAACCGCTATGCCCAGGACCAGCAGCTCTCTGGCACATGGCCTCCTCAGCTGACGTGGGAACATGTCAGTGATGGCTGTAGCCAAGCTCTCCACACACACAAACTTGGAGGACACAATGGAATAGATGAACTCAGTTCAAAAATAAAATGTCCTGAAGCTGTAAACGATGCATTAGATTTTGTGTCTACCTGACTGTCGAGGCCAAGGAAGAGGATCATGAGGAAGAAGAGCACAGCCCAAAAGCTTGAGCCAGGCAGCAACGACAGAGCTTTGGGATAGGCAATAAAAGCCAGACCAGGACCTGCAAAAACCACATGAACGCATTTATTTACATATGAAAGTATATTATAGCCTTAATCATTCATGACCTGAACCTCTAATCAAAAGACAGAGCCTAGGCAAGAATGTGGTTTGGATTTCATCCTTTTCATTATCTAATTTAGACCTAAGACATTATTTCAAAAACAAAATTAGAAAAGAGAAAACAAAGTTACAAAGGTAACTTCAAAAAAAAAAAAAAATTAACATTAACCATTACATATCAATGTCTCTGGCTTTAAACCATAAATGAACATAAGATGCCATCTTGTGGACGTTATTGGTTGTGGTCACAATGTGACGATTAGTAATCAATTGATTACAGCGTTAAAAAGCTCAATAAAATTTTTAAAAAGACGCTGTTATTAAACTGAATATATCTCAGTTTTTCATTGTTTTTGAATAAAACAAAACAGGATCTGAAGACAAACTACAGAAAATTTAGCAACATTTTGCATTAGTTCCCATCATTCTACAGATAAATCATTTGACTACATGATAACAATGATTGAAAGGGAAGTAAAACAGATTAATTTTTAAAAAGATTGTGAGTTGCATCCCAGCTGTTCACAGCGACCATTCTGAGATACCGAAAACAATCAAATAAATGATGCAGAGGATGAAAAGGAAGGAACTTGCTTACCAGAAGAAGCGACATCATACATGGACAAGCCCAGTTCATGAGCCATAAATCCCAACACTGAGAACACAGCAAAACCAGCAAAGATACTGGTTGCGCTGTTGAGAAGGCAAAGCCCCAAGCAATCCCTACAACACAGAAAAAACAAAATGTAATAATGATGATGCACCAGGAGTGACATGTTTGTTTTTAATGACACACACACCTGTAACAGTTGTTGTTGTATTTGTTGTAGCTTCCCAGAGACGTCAGCACTCCCTGACAGACGGCGTAGGAGAAGAGCACCTGAGTCCCTGCGTCACGCCAAACCTACAGCGAGTAGAAGAGTGACTTTTGGAACATTTGAGAGGAAACTTGACAGTTGATTTTGTTAAAATAACGCAGAACATATGTTTCCCATCAACATATTTCCTCACAAAGCAATAAAATAATAGTTTGTCATGTTTAAACAATTAACCAGACTTGTAAAATGAGAAACAGATGTCTCCCATGCCTGCATCTGGTATAATTTCTGTGACTGTGTGGCAATGAGACTTATACAGAAATGCGTGCTCATTTTTCTCCACCTCTACCATTCACAATTATGTGTGTGATTGTGCAACAAATGTGTGTTTATCTTGGTACATTCGGGTTTAAGGCTGTAAACGTGTCTGTTTAAAAGGAATTCCTGTCTGAGGGCTCTCGTTCAGACATCATCTGGTTAATATTAGCAGCAGTGCAGCGTTGTCAGGCTCGCCTCCTAAAAGATAAAGCTGGCAAGGCTCCAAAGAAACATAGGGGACCCCTACTCCAGCCCCACGGTGGGCCTGACTCACTCCAGTCACACAAGTAGGACTGACCCTGTCTGAAAGGATCTTCACATGTAACATCGGACAAAGAGGAAACTGTCCTTGATTTAGTCATTGTCGTTGTTCTGCCTTCAGTTACACATGAAGAAAGGAGACTTATTGTCACATTAAACAGACGCCATATGCAGGACAGAACTCTATCACGACTTCTTCTGTGGTTTAAAAACAAAGCAGACACATGCATGAGAGAATCTGACATGACATAACAGTCTAACCCAT
This sequence comes from Antennarius striatus, assembly GCF_040054535.1. Lineage (NCBI taxonomy): Eukaryota > Metazoa > Chordata > Actinopteri > Lophiiformes > Antennariidae > Antennarius > Antennarius striatus. Next base: position 5,432,555 of record NC_090797.1, read on the forward strand.
GAGTGGTTTCACTTGTTTTTCACATTACTCAACATAATGCTCTGTGGGTTTTTTTCCGCCGTTCCCTTTTCTGAACGCAAGGAGACATTCCAACAACCTTGAACAGCTGTTTCGACTAGCGCCCTTTTCTTTTCTTTTTTCTCTTTTTATAGGTTTTTATGCACCATGTACATTTTAATTTAACTTAAAAATAAAAATAAAATGTGAAATGATCAGACACATCTATTTCATTGTTCATGTGATTGAAGTGCAGGATTTCAGTCAAGCAAACAAAGAATGCAATAACTGCATTAAGCAAATCTTACTGGGTAAATTTCAGATCATTGCGCAATGTAAACTGTGACAAACCCAGATTTTTTTTTATCACCACTTGCAAAAATGTTATAAACATGCCCTCAGAGGAAGTGACCCTCCATTCACGAAGAATCTACTAACGGTTAACCCTCCAGCGATCGCCGTGAAGCTGAGAATCGTCATTAACTTTCAAAGGGATGGGAGACAGTCAGAGGGAAGAGCAATGGGAGGATGGTGGGAGAGGGAGGGACGATCAAGACAGACTCCTTTTCTTGTCATGAGGGGTATTTGGCAGCAACAGATTCTATCTTTGTGCGACAGTTGATTTTAGAATCCAGCCTTCATCCACTGTTCTTGTCCCAGTCATCTTAGAAATGTCATGAAAAGATAATAAAGTCACTGGGGTTGTTTTTTTTTTCAATAAAAATTTTAATAAATCACTTGCAATGGTGAATTATTGATTTTGGCTTTAGCTCAAGGTGAAGACATCCTCAGAATGTGTGAGAAAATCCTCCCTGACTGTTTTTACTCCTGTGATGACGTTATTGTGTTCTCAAGCAGAAAGCTTTTCTGACAAACTTCTTACTGAGAGAGGATCTCGGTTTGCTTTTCTTGTGAAGCCCCTGACTTGAGACCGGAAACAAATGTCAAGGCAAAGAAAGAGAAGGGAGGGGGGATGAGCATAACAGAACACTGTACAGTATTCATCCTGTCTGAACACAGAAGAATCTAGTGACAAGAGAAGTCGTAAAAAGACGGCTGATGCTCTGGCAAATTGGAATTCCAATGTTCTAAGTTCTATTTATGGATTCCAACTCTTTCTGCATTAACTTATGCAGTAGTATTTTAGAGTAATATGTTTTGCATTTCTGATATTGCATTTCAAAAGCAACCACTACTACTTCATTAGTGAGGTCTTACATTTGGATCAGCGATCCTTTCAAAATCAGGGATGAGGTAATATTTCAGCCCATCTGCCGCTCCGGGAAGTGTTACTCCACGGAAGAAAATGAGGATCAGAAGAAGGTAGGGCAATGTAGCGGTCACATATACCACCTAGAAAACACGAAAACACATGCAAACAGCAATTTTATAATTTAACATTTCCACACAAGCCCTTGTATTATTTATTTTATGTAGATAAAAGCAGATGATCCAACAATGACTTATTCTCACTTTAACGCAACCAATTTTACACATAAGGCAGACATGGAGCAATATTATCAATATTTTAGAGTCATGTCAGAGGTCAGAGGGCACATGGCAGTTTCCATAGAGACAAAACATTCTATTCATGAATGGGATTATTATGTGGCCTCTGCAGGACTTCTGAGTTGGAAATGGGAGGTGACTGAAACATGCGGGGTACCACAAGGTCATGACCCACAGCACAGACGCAGAGCCTCATACGCTGAGGGCCAGAAGTGATTGTGTTAAGATGCGTACCATGTGAGAAATTGCTAATGGCTTGACATTATGATGTAAAGAATCACAAGATGCGTGGAAATTCAGTTTTCAAACAGCTGTAGGGTTTCTGAGACCAAATACTGAGAATTTGCTATATGTGTAGATATTACAGAGATGTCTTGCAGTTATTTTTGCAAGCATTTGTTGCGACAAATATGAGATATTCATGTTTAAATGTCAACTGCAATAGCTAACAGGATAATGAAATTCAGAGTATTTTCAAAAGTTCAGTTTTCTAGAGAAAATTATGGAATTTACCACACTTTATTTGCCATGACCCAATTTTTTGTTGATGATTTCTATGTGCTATGACCAAATAGTGTTTGTGAGGGAGATTCTGGAAATGCAGTGCAGCAAATTTGAGTCAACTGGTCAAAAGGGATCAGCTGATCAGTGAACACGCTGATGACTTTTCAAAGTTTGAAATCATAGAAAGCTTCAGCAGAAAGTTTGGCATGTTGATTTAAATATTCATACCGTGCACAAGAGGATATTTTGACTCTGGAAACTATTGTAATAAAAAGATGAAATCTAATATATGAGGGATATACTGTAGCTGTCCAGTTGCACCAAAGGAGAACTTGCCTTTCCTGTGGACTTGATTCCTTTAAAGATACAAAAGTAACATATAACCCAGGCAGCCAGGAGACACAGAGCCAGATCCCAGTGCATATTAGTTATCGACATGCCATCTGACATCCTCAACACACGATGACTGTAGGAAAGAAAAACAAAAAAGGACTGTCAGATCTACAAATAACAAACAGAAGAATACATCATTGTACTATACAAATAATACAACGATGTGCAAATGTGTTACACTTCTTTTTCCCTTTGTAAGCTGGAAGACTGCAGTGAAAGCCATAGTTCATTTTAAGTTTGTCCATGACAAAATTAAACAGCAAAAACATCTGCATCATCAATACAGGTACTTAAATCTCACTTTATTTGTGGCTGTTTCAGTTCAAATAAAAGCTGCAGGAGAAAGAGAACATATTGTTCCTATCAAGCAGCATAAATGTGTGTGGCTGAGGGATTTCTTAACATCTGTTAAGCAGCAGCTGGGTTGCAAAATATCTGAAAGTGAAAAAAACAGATTGTAGAAAAGTTTCAATCAGAGGTGGATGGTGAATAAGGAGACGTGATTGTTCATTTTGAAGAATGTAAATTAAAGTTTTTCCCTGCTGGGTTTGGGTGTCATTGGTGGATGTTTTGTTGGCTCGCCGTTACTACCACATTCACTCAGTAAATAATTGCCATTCCGTGTGCATGACCGGTTGAGTCTACAGAATGCTGCAGGCCAACCACACTAAGAAAGTGGTGGTTTTGTCTGCTTGACGTGAAAAAGCACGCGGATGCTTGTTTACAATTAATCAGGCAGTAAACAATAGACAATGGCATGAAAACTCTGTTGGTCTGCCAAAGCATCACGACGGCTTTTCAGTATTCTGGCAGCGTCTTCTCGAACAAACAACTGGTGCACTTTGATCATCATGTTCAATAGTTGTTTCATAGTTTCACAAGTTTTTTGATTCCACCTCTCAATGGACCTTTACTAGTGATCGGTTTCTATTCTACTGGGGTAATGGTCATTCGGACGTTGACATTCATTATCTCAAACAGTTATTGATTAGTGGTCAGTACTGACCACATGCTGGTCAGTACATCTTCAACCTTTGACCCTCAAAGCAGAACAAGGAACAACTGTGTGTGTGTGTGTGCGTGCGTGCGTGCGTGTGTTTCTCACATCCAGAACTCCTCCTCTGGTGAAGTGGATATCGAGAAAATGTCGGTTTCGTTCCTGCAAATATAAAAAGGAATCATTTCCTACCTTCACTTGACATGAAATCAAATGATAATCCTAAAAGATACTGATCCGTGTTTGAGATTTGAACCGAAACAGTCAAGTTCATGTCAAAGGAAGTCGTAGAGACGAGTGTCCACTGCTGTTTGCACTCCTTTTTTCTGAAACACACTTATTTTAATCAATAAATGAAACCTGATAATGATGCATGCATCAATAGCATTTTTAAAAAAAATTAAACACACCAAAAACAAGAATGGAACTCATTCGAGTGTACATTTCTGCCAAGGACAACCAAGTCAATTCAGTGCATCAGTCTAGCTTTGAAGGCCTATCCCACGCTCTTAAGCAAAGTTTTGTTGAAATAAGATCAGGAGATTATTTTTTTATTGAATATTTATTTTAATATACTATATTAAACCCCAACGGGGAAATTCTTTTTTATCTTCTAGTTCTGTTATGCACATATAGGTCCACACACACACGCACACACACATACACACAGACACACACACAGGTATAAGTAGCAAAGCTGGAGTGAGGGGCAGCACCATGGCGGCTCCCTTGGAACAGTTTTTGATGTTGCATTGTTCAAGGGCACATCAATAGGAGGTGAACTGACACATCCCTAGCTATCAGTTCACACGCCATACTGCCCCCCCTTCAGTCCCACAGCCTAAATCTATGGCAGCCCCTTCATCTGGAACTACTGTAATCCAGTATCTTTCCAGATCCATGTGTCCACCTTACATTTCGGTTTGTGGAAATCTGTCAAGTAGTTTGTGTATAATCCTGTTAACAAACAAATAGTCCAAGTGAACAAATTACAGGAGATAAAGACAGATCCATTTGCGGTTTTACAGTTTTTAATGTTATGGGTAAAAAGTCAACCTATTTGTGCTGTCTGATTTAAAAAAAAACTTGGATATTGTGACACTACGTCGAAATGACCTAAAGCCTTATCTGAAATTTAGGACTGCTCAATACTCTGTTACAAAATTACTACCATGTCCACTGATGTACCTGCAATAAGAAAATATTGATGCAATGATCAACATAGCTTTACAGCATCAACCGTTCAAAAGTCTTTCATAAATATCCTTTCACTTACTGCTTAACTAATGAAATAATATGTAAATTACTGAGGTTTAAGACACCGGTAAAGGGATTTTGTCTTTGTTGAAGCCAAGCTACCTTTATCGCCCTGATTGCAGTTGTTATACTGAGCTAAGTGAACAGACATTTGGCTGCATTTACTCCTTGGGAGAGGTAGTGAACTTCTCATGCAGCTTCTGGCAAGAAAGTCGATACCAGTAAGTATATTTCATAGAAGGACAAACTCTTACTCTAACATGCCAATTTTCTTCAATTTTGCACCCAATTTGGTTTTTAATGACTGTTGAACTATAGTCTGATAAGAATTGAGATTTATTAACCAACAAACTCTCATGACAGCATGGGAGTTTTATTAGAATAAAAGAGCGATTAGAACCTCCTTCTCAAAACACATAAATGCACAGGAGAGTCCGTAAAAGCTCACATATCCCACAAAAATCTTTTCATGTATGACATCAGTGATTGTTCATTTAATAATAAACATGACACTTACATGTATGTGTAGTTTTCAGTGAAGTAGTCGGGTGTGGTGATGTTGTTTAAGAATGACCAGTTGGAGTCGGGTTGAAACAGATGTGGGTTGGCGAACTTGCTAATGGAGCTGTGACACAAGTCTAGAGGGAACAGAGAAGACAATGGATGTTGCACTGTTCAAACCATTAAAATGTGGGGGCGCATTCCAATTGCGTTTGCTCTGAAGTCGACAAGAAAGCAAGGAGCACACTACTTATCAAAAACAGATGTGTTTAAAGAAGCCAGTGGAGAATTGTTCCAAAGCAGGTCTTACTAGTGTTCCATGGGTTGTCACATGAAGACCAGGGCAGAGGGCTTTTGAATGAGTTGTACAAGTAGAAGATACCCCAGGCCAACACCACAATGTAGTAAATGTTCAGGTAGGTCACAATTACTTGGGATGCGAGCCCCAAACCTGCAGGACAAAATGAGTTTTCACAGTTAGTGAAAGTTCCTGGCTGCTTTTTTCTTCTTTGTTATACAACAATTCCAGCTGCGTAAAAAGCCAGTTTGGGTCCCCAGCTCCAACACACAGATACATACAGTACATAATCACAAATGATCACATTAGATATGGCATTCATTGAAATGAATTCTCCATTCTTGTGCTATAATGTTTTTCTCTGATTTAAACCAAGATAACATGGACAACAAACCATTGAATTCACAAGGCAGCTATTGTTGAGTTGATAGCCTTTGAATGTTTGTGGACATGGTAAATACTGTACATGGTGATTTCAATTTCAATAAAATTTGTGAACACTTTGTACAAAACACCAAGTGATGTTTTTGTTCTATGATCTAGATCACATGTGTCAAACTCAAGGCCCAGGGGTCAAAGGTCACCTGCCACATCATTTTATGTGGCCAGCAAGAGCATAAAAAGTAAAATAAATAGGTCAAACATGTGCTTTGACCAAAACTACATTTTCCACAACACAGTAATCAAGCCCATTTTAACATTTACAAAAATGTTTTCAACAAAGTTAATGTCCTAACTTGTGTTTGATGTTATTTTTCTTTATTCACTTGGGTAGTTTGATCCTTGATTGATGGACTTCTGTGGGTTTAATAACCTGACAAATGAAAAAGTTAATGTTATAACAGAGCAACAAGTAAACATTTTTTTGTGCAACTGCAATGTTTGTAACTAATAATAATAATAATAATTTAATTCAGAGTTATTAAACAGTAAGGAGGCGTTACATTTATTTTCCATTACATTTAGTTACATTCATAAGTTACATCTGGCCCTTTGTGGACAGCCATTACAGTATACTGAAATGGCCCTAGGTGAAAATGAGTTTGAAACCCCTGATCTAGATAGTAATATTAAAACCTAAATAGCACCCAGAGCCCACAAACATTATATTATGTTCCAAACTGACCATAGAAACCTTTGCTGTCATTATTAATTTGATTATTGTCAAGACAAACAGCATTCCAAAAGTTTGTCCCCCATGATTTAAGTCCACAATGTGACAATGTCCTCTATTGCACATGGTCCACCAAGTTTCATAATAATCTGTCAACCAGATTTTATGTAATTGACAAAAACTGTCCTTTGAGTCTTAGCTTCACCCTTCTACTCCAAAATTCAATGGATTTTTCCCGATCACACTGACGTCCTAACAAGTTTAACAAAAATCTGTCAAGCAGGTTTTGTGCAGTCCTTCAAACAATTTAGGTGGCAAATAACGTTTGGCAAAAACACAAGGTAATGAAAATACCTGTATCTGTATGTATGCAAGCCTGTATCTGTCTTATTTATTCTTGTATAATTCTGCAAAACATCTTTAAGTCTGGCATTTACAGTACCTTCAAACATAGGGCATATTTTCCTCCAGGCAGTCACGCCACCTTCACTGGTGTACTGGCCCAGTGACGTCTCCAGGAAGAACACAGGGATGCCACAGAAGAAGAGGAACACAAAGTAAGGGATGAAGAAGACACCTGTAAATAGATACACATTAAGAAGAATGACTGCAAAATGAGGCAAGATGTACACAAATGTTGGCTTGTGTATGCTGACGTGTACTGAAGAACAAATCCAAGACATATTAAAGGTGTACTGAATTGATTGTGTAATTAGATAAAATAAATAATTGTAAAAAGTGAACATAGACTGAGATTAAAGGATTTTGAAGTTTCATTTCTGAGTGATCTACAGAAGATGTTATCTTAAAAATCTGTTCTGACAAAGTTAACAATGATGGCATAGATGTTAGAAGTATAGAAGTATTTTCTGCAATGCTTTTAGTCAAACCCTGCAGCATTTCAAATATAAATTAAAGCTACTGTAAACCTCCTCCCTCACCTCCTCCATTCTTGAAGCACAGATATGGGAATCGCCAAACATTTCCAAGGCCAATGATTTCTCCAGCCATGGAGAAAATGAACTCCATCTTGTTAGCCCATTTCCCCCTTGGCTGAATCCCTTCCTCAGGAATTCTTTTATCTGGGTCTGAGTCTCCAACAGGGCCCCCTCTGGCTGTTTCTTCAGTCATGATCTCTCACTCTGTTCTATGCAAACAAGATAGACATGAGTTATAAAGTGGTCTCCAAATAAGTGAATATACAACAAGATCATTAAATTCACAGTTTGTACTTATTTTAATAATCCACGCTCATATGTTTGAACTAAGATGAGACAAGCTCTGACAAAGCAGTTATACACCAAATTGCTGACTTAACCTAAATAATCAACTAACTCAAGAAAAAGATAATTTCACAAAAGATCCATTAAAAAAGCATGGAGCCTAAGTTGTATTAATATCCTTAAAGTAAGTGTGAATGCATGCAACTAACCGTGGACTTGATGTGGAACCGACAGCAAATTTTCCTGACTGACTCCCTCGCAGAGTTTTAAAGAAGCTTTATTCTAGAGAGGGTGTGTCCTGAAGGAGAACACGCACACGCTCACTGCTGTCCACACGGACGTGGAATAGTGGGTATATATACATTTAAGGAAAAGTTAAATAATCTCAACGATCCATAACACACATAATTAGAATCGGATATACAAAGATGTTTTATAAGCGTATCATAATCGGAAAATTACTAAGTAATTCTCTAAATGTTATGAGCCGGTCTCCTTTATTTTTTCATTTTAGTGATTATGTTAATCTGCATGTACGTACATGTTTACCTGTAATGTTTATTTTTGTGTGCGGTGGGTTCATAAATGTGCATTGATCTACTGGGTATGTGCATATCTTTTCCAAAACAGCGGAATGAAACATAAAAAAGTTAAAAGGTAGATAAAGGTAGTTAACGCATCATTTCACCACTTCATTATTATTTTATTTTATTTTATTTTATTCTCAACCTTTCAAGCGAACAAACTTGTATACTTATGCACAATTGATTTAAATTAAAACACTAACAAACACTTGTTTGGAAAAAATTTACGTTATTAAAGGCATGAAAGATTGGAAAGAATGACCCGCCCTACTTCGCCTCTGATTGGTTAAGATCTGAATGTTGGTTGGTTTGATTGGATAGGCTCAGGAAATCTGTAGAAAAGTTGGGCGTGTCGTGGCGTCGCCGTAGCAGTATCGTTTGAACTCTGAACCAATCAGGATGACAACGTGTTGACGCAATGCGCCTGACAAACCAGGAAATAAATGTAAACAATGAACACAGCGAACTGACTGGGTCCGTTTCACAAAGCCGGTTTAGTGGAAAACCAGGGTAAGTTAACCCTGAAATCAGGGAAAACCAGGGCTTTCATTTTCAAGAAGGGAGGTAAATTAACCCAGGGTTAGAGCAGTAACCCTGACCTGTTTCATGACGCGATGTAACGTGAACCTCTGGGTTTGGTACCGCAGTGACAGACTCTCTGAACATAGTCGGGAGCAGGTTTCATTCCACAAACCCAGGGTTTCCTCTGACTCCGCCCCCTTTCACCGCCGCTCGTGCGGCTGCATTTCCTGGTTCTGACCGAAGTAAGGGTTAATAAATAACTCCGTATTTCAGAGGTGAACATAGCATGTCCGTTTGACGAGGAGCCCCTTGATGGAGTTTCTAATTCACACAGATTTTAATATTTTTTTTTGTATCGCGTTCAGATGTCCTGTCATATCCTGTCGGACAGTTGTCTTTATCAGTTCTCTTTAAAAAGGGATGAAAATCTGTTAGTAAGTAGGGGATAAATGTCACTCTGTATTCCACCAGAATGGGAAGAGAACAATCAGTAACATAAAATATTATCCCACCTTTGTTTTCTTCAATTTCTTGTTAATTTCTTTCTTTTTAAAAAAATCATTATTAACTCCTGTGTGTATCATGGGACTAAAACAGACAGAAAATAAAACCTGGAATACCTTAAAGCGGTTATTTATTTATTTATTTTATTTTATTTTTTATTTTTTATTTTTATTTATTTAATTTATTTATTCAGTTTATTTTCTTCTTTCCAGGCATGTTATTACAACAGATTTTACATTCATCATTGTTGAAACATCGGCAACATCACCTGAAAAAAAAAAAAAAAGGGTTGCCGGGTAGAAGCCACTGGCTTGTGAAGTTCCCGTCCCCTAAATCACCAACATCTCATTACAGCACATTGTCAATCAATACATACTTTGCATGTCACAATTCAAATTTAATTATTTTATTCTGATACGCTGTTGTTTTGATCCATGCATTTAGTTCAACAGGCGTGCGTCTTTGCACACCTCTTTATCAGTTCTTGAGAAGAGTCCTAATTTTGTTCTTGTTCATTTTGTTATTCTGCCCAATTTCTGCACAGAGGTTGTAGTGACATTTGTTTCACAGAATTACCAACATGAAGTTCATCTCGCCAAAACAGTTCAGTCCTTTAACCATCATTTGCGTCAGAAATATAACCTTGCAAAATCTTGTTTTTTTGCAAGGTTACAAGTTCACTGTTGAACTTATCGAAGTCACTCCTGAGCTGGTCCACAGTGCGGGTCAGCGCCTCCAACCCAGAGACCATTCGTTTCAGGGTTTTATTTTCATGTTCATTCTCAGACTCCTCAGATTTCCCTTTTTCCTTTTGGCATTTTGAAGGCTAAACACAGACATTATGAGGCTAAACACAGACACTCTCAGGGAATTGGCCCACAGAAGTCCAAGATAAGGGCTCAGAATATAAAACATCAAAGCCCATCTTATAAGCGGTACAATGTCACGGCCACTGTTGTATGAACTAAAGCAGTTTTGGCTATGACTGTATCAAACGAGCTACATGTCAGCTCCAGATTTCAGTTCTTAGATAATATCGGTGTACACAATGGTGTGAATATCCTTCTCAACTGTTTTTGTAACGTTCATATGCCGATTGACTGTTTTATTTACACAACAATAAAACGTTTTAATGTATTTCATTATTTAACAGAACGTGATATAGATGAGAGTGCATTTATGTGCGTGAAAAGAGCGTTATGTTGGGGATAAAACAACTGAATAGTCAAACGTCCACTTAATATTTATTGTACAATATCAAACATAATGAGGATGAGGAGGATCCATAACGAGATGATGGAGTCTGACCTGTGGGAATGATGTTTTTATTTTCATTCCCAGCTGCTGACGTGCCCTTCTCCCCCCACTGGATCACACCTAAATAAAATAAATTAATAAACTACTCTTGAAGCCGTTTACTTCTGTATTTTTACCGTGAGTGCAACGGACTTCGAACTTACGCAACGACTTGAGCAGCAATTCCCTCCCACGACATGTCGATCTTCTTTGCAGCTGCAACGCTGTTCTGTTTCTTCTGAAAATGTCCTCAAAGTCTTTCTATTCAAAAATTGAAATCTGTACTCCGACTTCCGTAAAGCGTTGCGTCTCGTCCGTCGTCATGGTGAATCGATGAATCGGGGCTCCATTGGTGATGGCTTTTTTTCAAGTTGTGGTGTCTGTTAAACTGCGGGTCAATTTACTCTGGGTTAGGAAAACTAACCCTGAACCGCGTTTGTGAAACCGACATCCCTGGTTTTTCCAAGTTCAGGGTAAAGCAACCCAGAACCACAGGTTTACCTCAGGGTAGGTTAACCCTGCCTTGGTGAAATAGGCCCACTGTCGTGTCACATTATTTATCAATTTGTATTATTTGTTTGAAGTTTTTAAGGACACTATGCACGAAGGATCCCGATATGAACAGGGACCCAGTTAGACAGATAGAGAACCGGTAACATAACCAGAACATCGAGGGGAGTCGGTACGATTAATGATAGCTTGCTCGATATAGCAATTACCTGTATTATTTGTATTTGTTTACAGCAGGGGTGTCAGACTCATTTTCACCAAGGGATACATCAGCATAACGGCTGTCCTCATAGGGCCAGATGTAAAGTAAAAGTAAATGTAACTCAATGTAATGTAAAATAAATGTGACTACTGCTTAATGTTAAGTCTTCTTCTTCTTCTTCTTTTCCTTTCGGCTTTTCCCTTCAGGGGTCGCCACAGCGAATCAATTTCCTCCATCTAGCCCTGTCCTTTGAATCCTCTTCTCTCACACCAACTACCTTCATGTCTTCCCTCATTACATCCATAAACCTCCTCTTTGGTCTTCCTCTAGGCCTCCTGCCTGGCAGTTCAAAACTCAGCATCCTTCTACCAATATATTCACCATCTCTCCTCTGGACATGTCCAAACCATCTCAGTCTGGCCGCTCTGACTTTATCTCCAAAACCTCTAACATGTGCTGTCCCTCTGATGTACTCATTCCTGATCCTATCCTTCCTGGTCACTCCCAGAGAGAACCTCAGCATCTTCATCTCTGCTACCTCCAGCTCTGTCTCCTGTCTTTTCCTCAGTGACACTGTCTCTAGACCAAACAACATCGCTGGTCTCACCACAGTTTTGTACACCTTTCCTTTCATTTTAGCTGAAACTCTTCTTTCACACCTGACACTTTCCTCCACCCGTTCCATCCTGCCTGTACACGCTTCTTCACCTCTTTTCCACACTCTCCATTGCTCTGGACTGTTGAGCCTAAGTACTTATACTGCTTAATGTTAAGTAACTGAGTTTATTACGCATTCAAGTTACATTCAAGTTACAAACATTACAGTTGCATAGATAAAACATGTTTGAGATTGTTGCTTTGTTTTAAAATAAATCCTTTGAATATGTCAGGTTATAAAACCCACAGAACTCCATTAATCAAGGATCAAACTATTCAATAGAAGAAAAAAAAAATCAAACACAATTCAAGACAATGGCTTTGTTCAAAACGTTTTTGTCCATGTTAAAATGGGCTTAATAACTGCATTGTGGCAAATGTAGTTTTTGGTCAAAGCACACTGTTGACCTATTCTTAGACACATACGGTTTACAGGATGAAATGCCCCATGGCAAATTTTGATTATAACCAATTGTTTCATAAATAAAACATTGCATTCCCCAATTGATTTAGCACCATTTTTAATTGATTTTCTCTAATATGATTGTTTTAATTTATTGCAGATTTCACCATGTTAGCCAGCAGATCATCTGAGGAGGAGTCCGCTGAGACCGAGGAGATGGACACATCGGAGCCAAACTGGTGCTGGTTCTACCTGGCTGAGTGTGGCATGTGGCATATGTTTGAGGTAGCTCATGCATTTGACAACTTTCTTTGCCCATCCCGCTTTGACCATTGTGTTATTGTTCTCCATAAACAGAACAAAAGTCTGCAGGTTATGTCATTTCAAAACAACTTAGTGCAATATCTCAAACCTGTCCATTCATCAATAATGTTTTGGGGTATGGTCTTTTGTTGCCATAAAAATTGTATTAATGGAAGTGTTATTGGCAAATTATTATAGATCCTTACTGCCAATCCCAATGGTCATTAATTAAATTTCCCTTCCTGCTGTCATGTCAATCAGCAAAACATTTAATGAGTTTAAAAACAGTAGAGAATTATCTGTCAAATTATTTTCTCCATGGTTTTCTAGAAAATGTCTTCAGCCAGATCTGACATATTCAGATTGTCTGTCGTGTCTGACCAATAGACCAACAGTCAAGTGTTTAGTTTACTATTACTAAGACAAAGAAAATTCAGCAATTAGAACAAAGAAGGTGGTTTTTACTTGTTTTCCAGTCACTTTACAAATCAGTTAGTCAAGCAATCATTCCATCTTATCGTTAGACTTCTTTTCCTTTCGGCTTTTCCCTTCAGGGGTCGCCACAGTGAATCAATTGCCTCCATCTAACCCTGTCCTTTGAATCCTCTTCTCTCACACCAACTAGCTTCATGTCCTCCCTCATTACATACACAAACCTCCTCATTTGCTTTAAATTCCTTTCAGATCGATCCCAGTGCAGAATGCTCCGTGACAAGTGCTCAGATTGAACAATGCTACAACAGAAACCAATGGGGTATCATGGGGTTCGTCACAGCCAAGTACACTTACAGACTGGACTTCTCAGGTAAAGTGATACATTCAGGTGATTCAGTCTGCAAATATATAAAAGAAGTCAAAAATTCTGAGTCAGATTGAATTCTCTTCCAGAAATTGTGTTTGAATTTCTCTTAATCTTGTTCGTTTTACATCTCTCTTTAGCTATGCAGCAGACAAATTTAACAACAGGGAAGCAACGGCCAATCAAGCGCGCCATTCATTCTGCCACTGGATTTAGGTAAACTTTGGTGACATCTATGGAACTTTTTTGCAATCTAATACAGAAAATATATTAGAGGGAGTAGAAATAGGCATTAAATGAAAGTTCAGGGTTCAAGCGCCTGGCAGTTTCAGGAATCCTTGACGAAAACCTTGCATTCCTTTCAGCTCCACAGGGAGCTGCCCTGTTTCTGACCCTTAACTTTAGGCTTTTTACAAACACAGAGCAAGATAAAGGGGGTTAAGATCAGGCACAAATATCTTAGAGGAGATTTTTTTCCCCTAATTTTGTGTTCTTATCTGAATGGAATTGGCGCATTGACAGAATACACTCAGTGTTATATTGCTGTTCTTCTCCACTCTCTTCTACATGTTCCATCAGGTTTATTTGTGATAATCTTGCCTTACCTGTTCCCTGTCATTGGGAACAAATCAACACAGATGAGCCATATCAGGTGAGTTAAAAGACACACAGCACTGTGACGCAAACAGATTTCCAAATTTGCATCAGCAGGACAAGAACAAGTAAGTGTTTGTCTGGTATTTGTGTTATTTTGAATTGATGTTAACAAACGAAACAGAAATCTCTTAAAAATTTTTTTACAAATTGCCATCAAATGAAAACTTGACCAAACTTAAAATGACAAGTAAATGTTTCTGCATTTTATTTCCAACATAAAACACTATGAAGTCATCTACTAGTCTACAGTGTAACTCCTGTTTGCATGCGTGATTGTGTTTTTGCAGCTCATCCAACTTGGAAGAGAAACATATGAGTTTAAAAAAGTCTCCAAACTGTATGAAAGGACCATGAATCATCCGATCAAATCCATCCAGAGGATCCAGAATCTGCACTTATGGGAATTCTTCTGCAGGTAGACAGTTGTTGTAATGATGTGTTGTTATTTGACAGAACAATAGTCCATATGTTCCTCAATTTTAATTGCAAGCACCTTTCTTCTGCTGCTTAACTCAATTTGCTTTGCAGTAAAACATAGAAAAGCTATATAATTTGAAAACATAATAACATTTCAGCATGGAGACTTTACTATCCTTCTCCTATTTTTTGTACTACTGCAGCTACAGTATATTGTAATATTGTACCAGGCACAAAATATGCAAATAAACTTACACATAAACTACCATAAAAAAGAAATATTCTCAAACTGCACTGAAAAGATGAAGCAGATGCAGTAGATCTATAGCCATCAGCCATTTTGGTCCAGTCGATCACTATGTGATCTAGTTTTTAATGGAGGTAAATTCAAGTTAGCTGAGGGATCTGACTGGGTTGTGTGCTGTAGAAGAAATATCTGCTTCTGTTGCAGTAAATGGGCAGAGAGAAATTCAATTAAAAGCTGCCTCACTTCAAGCCAAACATCCGAGTTTTTCCTGTCCAATGAGAGCCATTCATGCTCTAGTTTTGAGATTGTCCCTGCTGCTCTTTACAACCTGACAATACACTTTGTAACAAAGTGATCACAATTGTGTTTTGCCATTCTTTGGTTCCTTCTTAAGGAAGAAAACACAACTAAAAAAAGTCAAGCGTACATTGGAAATCAAGGAGCGAATGCTGTTTCACGGCACAGGACACAACAACATACAAGCTATATGTGCATTTAACTTTGACTGGCGGCTGTCAGGAAGCCATGGTGACGTCTATGGCAAAGGTAGAATTTCCTGTGTTGTGATGCAATGTCATGAAATAACTCAGTGTGCTAATTTTTGTTTTTTCTGAGCTGGACATTTCATATAAATTTATTTCCTACAGGAAGCTACTTTGCCCGTGATGCCATATACTCCAGTAAATTCTGTCACACCACTGGGAAGCATAACACTATCCTGCAGAGACACGGACTCGCCCCAGTAATATTTGCCAGTGAGCCACCCTACAGGACCATGTTCTTGGCCAGAGTACTTGTTGGAGAATATACAGTTGGACATTCCACGTACTGCAGACCACCATCAAAGGATGCCAGCTTTACCAACGTCTATGACAGTTGTGTGGATGATATGGCCAATCCAAAGATTTATGTAATTTTTGACAGCAATCAGATTTACCCAGAATATCTGATTGAGTTCTTCTATTAAGGCCCAAAACAAGAGGATATGAACTCTTCTCAAGTGTTGGATCTCAAACATGAATGTCTTTTGGGATAAAGAATAACCAAATCAAATGGAAAAACAGCTTAAAGCTTCATGGACCTTTCCTTTTTTTCCAGTCAGATCCAGTGCCTAACTAGAGCATGAGTCATCCAAAGTGCCTTTGGAAATTTAGGAAGACAGTAAAGGCTTTGTGTCCAATTTATATCCTACACGGAATTCTAAGCCAGACTCTGTGTAACGTTTCTGTAAAAAAAAAGAAAGAAAAAAAACTGGCTGAAGATCATCCATTTGTATCCAATGCAGAATATGTGCTTGTTTAATATTTGTGCACAATTGTCTAAAATATGGACTTGCAGCCTGTAGGTGATTCACATCATCCACTGTCATTCACATCCCAACTAATGTCACACAAGCTTGTTTCCAAATCATGTTGTCATAATTCCAAATGACAAAATGAGAATTTAACATCTATCAGTCTACCCTCATCTGTATGAGCACAGATCATGGTATTATATAAGCATGGGATTTATTTATTCAAATTTTTATACCTGTACATTTCCATACATCAGTGCCACATCAGTGTGTGTTATCTAGTCTGTATTTAATTCATCAGAATAACAAGGGTATGCAGGGAACCAACTTTGCAACAAGGTGGAGCAATGGTACCAGATTGTATTCCAAGCAGTTCTTGTATTTTCAATGGCTGCAGACAGAAATATAACGCAACCACACGTAGTACAGCCAAGATACAGATCATAACTCGGATATGGGATATACGGTTAGGTAGCTGAGATTTGATTAGATAGATAGATATATACTTTATTAATCCCGGAGGAAATTGCATATGTCGGAGTTTTTATTTTTTTATAATTTCATGATACTTAAAAATTAAAAAAAAAATGGAAAGGCAAAGTCTTTGTTATTATTTAACTACTCGTTGTGAGATGAATGAAAAGTCATATAGAAAGAAATTTCTGTGGGCTAAAGAGTATGTGTGAGAGGAGACCCACAGAACAAGAAGCTGTACTTCAGAGAATTCACCAGCAGGGGTCGCAATTGACCCATCAAATAAAACAGGTCAGCATTGGCTGGTTCCCATTAGATAAGGTTGTTCCTACTGGAACATCCTTCAGCTAGGAGCTCATCACTCAAACACTCTTTAACAGAAGGAATAGCTATTGGGAAGACTGTGAAGTTGTTTATAGATTTTTTTTTTGGAACTTGATCTATACTTCCTGCATAGTGGCTCAGCAGTAGAGCGGACGTCTTATGACCAGACATCGGCGGATGGATTCCAGCTCCCGCCAGACATCCTCAGAGTGTGAGCTGACTATGGGATGTGTCAGCTCACCACCTGGCCACTGCCGAGGCTCCCTCGAGCAAGGCGCCATCCCCTTACATGCTGCTAAATTGGGCGCCAACCAAAGTTGCTGCCCTTCACTCTGCCTCCCCATGCACTGTTTGTTGTGTTTACTAATTGCATGCTCGCAGGCCCCTTGTGTGCTGTGGTTGTTTCAGGGGCCTGCTCACAACTCTATCTCACACAAAGATATGTATATGAATAGAGTGTAAGAAGTAATTTCCCCATTAGCAGATTAATAAAGTGGATCTTCTTTTTCTTACAACATGTAAAAGAAGGCACATGATGGTTTGCTAGGCAGATATAACCATTAAATATGAATATCTGATTTCCTGAATGACTTCCAATTTATTGGTCTGTTAGGTGTGAGGTAGTGAAAGCACAGACAATTTACCGAGAAGTGACAGGAAGCTGTACTCGACTCACTGATTTCCATTAGTTCCTGCTAATCTGCCTCTGAGATAAGAGGTTATCAAAATGCTTCCTCTTAGGGTGTGACCTCGGATGTACTTGGTCACTATGGGCCTGTGTTTGATGAAAACAGAGCTCTTACTTATGTCTCAAAAGGAGCCACGGTAGATTCTTTCATGGACAACTCTAACTTATTGTGATATTCAAAAGAACAAGGATATTCCTTTAATATCTGCAATTAAATTAACCCTGAAATGTTTCTGTTTATTAAAACTGATTTATGAGTATTTTTCTAAGGGAATACAAATCAAATTGGTCTAATTATATATGTGTTAAAACAGATTAAAAAATCCAGTGTTTCACTGGAAATTTGCTTTTGTGGATGTGTTGTACAAAACTCATCCCCCCATTTAGTTTTGTAGTTATATTAATTTAATTGGTAAGAGACAAGACAAAAACGTACCATAAAATCGTACCAAAAATGAAACTTTTCTCTAATTGACAAAAAAACTTATGTTTTAACCTTGAGTGTGAGTAATGTTGGGTTTTTGTACATTAGACATACTTCTATAAAGACAGCATATTACTGTTTATTACACATACACAAACTGCACTGACACTGAAACCACTGGAGAGAAATCACTTCTTTTTAAAATCATTTAACACCTCAGACGTTTGCAAATGTATGTAAATCCCAAATAAGTGGAGCGAAGCCTGCAAACGAGTCCAGGAAGACGTTTCCATCACCGCTGCACTTTGCAAAAATACAGTTTGATTACCTCTTTGCTGTACTTTGCTTGTTTTATCAACTTCATCCTTCATGATACTTATTTCCCAATTGTGTGAAAATAGCTTTTGAACATTATTTTTAAGTGCTGCAGCCACCTAAAACAACATTACCCAAAAATGTCATTCACTATATTTATGAGCAACTCTGTAAGAGTATTTTCTGAAATATAAATTTCTGATAAGGCCTGGATATTTAATAACGTTTTGGTTGTGCTGCTTTTCGCTGCATCTCTCCCTGTCCTATTCTCTTGACCCCATCCCCACCCTGACATCCACCTGAAGGCTCCTGCAAGGAGGTTTAAAGTGTTTGTTCATCATAAGCTAACATCTCTGTGTAAGCCTGTCTGCAGGGAGGGATGAGGTCGGAACCCGGACATAGAACTAGAGGCCACTGTCATTCAATCCTGAGCTGTTGCAATGAAATAATACCTGCACAGCTCTCAGCGAGTGTGTACCTCCACCGGAGGCTTTGTTACTAAAACCTGAATTAGTGCCAAATACTTTTCTCACGTTAGAGCCATTCAGGTCAATTCCATCAGCAGTCAGACCCCCGGGAGAAGAAATGGACTGGCTGTTAGATCATCAATTGTTACATCATTGCACCCAGGGCATTACACACACTACAGCGATGTCGCCACGCTGCCGTTGTTTTATTTGGATCTGAGTCTTGCCAAATTAAGTGATACCGCCTAATTCCTAGAGCCTGGAAGCCGTCTCCTAGCAGCTGGACTCACGTGTTTTGCATCACAAGTTTATGATTTCATGATGGATTTATATAGTGGTGAAAAAATGTTGGTTTTGTGGCATATGTCCTACTCATTTGCTGCTCATTTTTGTCGGTTCCCATTTGTTCCCCCACTGCACATTGATTTTTGTTCTCGTGAGGAGAAGTTGGAGTTGTGTGCTTTCCCGCATCGACAGGAGTGAAGACAAATATCAACTCATCGTATTCTCATAATCGCCCATGCAAGCAGGTCGACTGTGTTCACGTTGTTAGGACATCACATTACTGAGTTCAAAACTTTTATCTCGTTTTATTACGGAAAAAGGTTCTTTTTTCTGTACAAAACACCACATATTCACCTACATGTATTCTATAATTTAATCAAACATCGATCATAAAAAAAACAAAAACATCTAGTTCCATTTTAAGTAGCTCTCTCTGTGTCACATCATGTGACAGGAAATAACCCATTGGCCCTGAGCAGAGAGAAAAACAACAAATAAAACATGAATGTAACCGTCTATTGTTGTCTATCTATAAGGAAGAATTAAAGGTGGTCTACCATGAGGGTGATGGCACAGTGTTGCCTTTTTCACATAAAACAACATGTATTAATAAATTAAGTTTGATCCTTCGATCGCACGGAGTGAAACATCATTTGACACGAGGAACACAACACAGAAGAGCAGTTCTTGCTTGGCACAAGAGGTGTACAAGCTTTGGCACCACCGCGGAGTCTTATCATCCGTTTTTTTTTTTACAGCACCAGGCGTTTCACTTGGTAAAAACAAACAGAATGCTAAGCTATGAGTTTAAACCTGTTGTCTTACTCAGAGCAAACAACATCTTTCTCATGGAACCCCACTGCTTGTGTTACCTACAGTTATGCTGGTAGCAGCTATTTTATCCTCCAGCACAGATGAGGTTCAGATACCTCCTCCCAGACCTCCCTTTGAAGGTGACACATTTATCACAAATGTAGTGGTTCTCTTCAAGTAAACAGTTTCTGATGTGTGAAATGGAAAGACCCAGCTAGCATCGTGAACTGCAGAACCAAAGTTCTACATGCGACAGCGCTGATGACTTCCAAACCCCGGCTTGTAGGAACTGTTTAAATAATTTTGCTAAAGCTTGATTCAAATTAAACCCTAGTTTCAACGTTTGGACTTGCGGTTCCTGTGACATCAGCTGAATAAATGAGCCTCACTTCATAAAATCTATCAATAAAAGGTGACATCAGTGTTCGGCATTCGTGCCACCGTACAGCACTAGTGGTGATGTGTTATGGGGCTGAACGTCCTGGAGTCCCAGACATGCCAAGCCTCGATTTCCCCTCCAGCATCACTGGCCCTAATTGTGAAGTCTTGCAGTCTCAAGCGGATAACTTTTATCCTCTTTGTCTGGGGAAATGAGACACGATCTTAGCGTCAAGTGTGTGGTGGCTTCCTCTTGATTCAAAGCTCATCCCTCTGCATTCTGAGCCCCCCTCTAATCCTGAGCCCTTGCCTCTCCATGATGTTCCACAGCTTCCGGAGGTTGGATTGGGTGATGGCATCGTCGGGTTTCAGCTGTAGCGCTCGCAAGTAGTTTGCCTCTGCCTTGGTGAGTTTGCCGTTCAAGTGCAGGATGGCACCGAGGTTCATCAGAGCAGCCGGGTACTGCAAGAGGGTAAAGACGCAGTGAGAAACAGAGGTACAATGATTTTTAATGCCCTAACTACAGTGAGATCAGGGGTCCCACAGTGTTGACTGATAGGATTACCGCACGAAGATGGCATCTTTGATGATCTCAGATTTATTTACCTGGATTAACTGTTTTAAACTTAGTTTTCTCAGTTTATTATTTGAAAAACACAACTAAGTGTCAAATAAAAGGATTTTTAAGAAGCTTGACAGATGTTGTTACGCAAGGACGACTTCAGGCATGAGCTCCGGAGGGTAGGGAAATCAAACACGCCTTATGTTATCCCCATTGCGATCAGGCATAGCCACGAATCAGTGTGTCTTTTTCCGGTGACTCAGGGAACAATAGGATCTACAGCTTGTGAGTGGGTGTGTGTTACGTTTTTGTTTTGGTTTTTTTTGGTTATGATCCAATGAATCCATTCAAGGAAGGTATATTATTATTTAGCAAAGCTATCTTCTGAAACTTATATTTAAAAAAAAAAAAAAAGGGGGGGGGGGGATGTAACCATCTGGCTAAATCTTGAAAATCTGGATTCAGCAAATAGTCTGAACACCACACGTCTCATCCTAGAATCGGCATCTGATGCTCCCAGATCTCGCCCACGTCCTCACCGCGAGACTTACGTTTAGCAACTTGGCAACCAGTTCACACGTTTTCTCTCCCCAAACACAACTGTTCATGTCTTCTCAACGCTGACTTGTTTACATTCCAACTTTCAAGTGGTGTTAAAAGACTGGCCGTGGGAGTGGGAGCTTGTTTCGCTCACCTAATGTATCAAATGAGGGTTTATAGAGCTGGGATATTTCAACTGGCGGCCTGGAATACGCTGGGAAATTAATTAATTAGCAGCTGCAGTGCTGCGCTGCATGCCCCCCCCCCCGTGTTTCAAGTCTCGACAGATGATGTGTCAAGCAGATGCATCTAAAAATACTCCAAATCGTAGCTACGCTTCTTATAGAACCCGTTAGAGAAACCTGCGAGCAGTTGAGACGCGATAACGTCTCTGTTCAAACAGCTGGGTGATAAACAGATTTGAGGGAAAGCAGCTCTGACTACATGAGTTCTCTGCACAGGAAGGCAGCCAATTACTTTTGTAGCTCTTGCTTTAACTGTAAAAATTACTTCCGAAGTCGGGTCAGTTTGGCTGCGACACGCCAACAGCGATGAAAGGGATGTGGTCTCCCGACCTTCAGCTAGTTGGATATATGGTACTTTTACAACTTCTTTGATCTTTGGCTTTTATGATGCATCCTGCTCCCTGAGCTGCATTTATAATTCTCAAAGATCCCTTGAAGACATGTTCTAAGATGTTAAATACTATCCTAAGTATAATAATTCTTTAAAAATATGCCTAGGCTTTATACAAAGTGACACCCGATGGCTAAAAGGGAAGAGTCCTAGCTGACATGTGGACCCAGGATTGGAAATATGAATTATTTTACCGGTAATGCAAACTGAGCACAAAGTAAAAGCATTCAACTAGAGAAACACAGGCTTTTACTTTGAAGGGGCTGCTGTAGCCAATCATTACTCTATCTGAGTCGGTTGTAATCTGATTGCACCCTTTCCTTCAAGGCACATCATCATTGTCTTTCTTAGCACGAAGAGCTAGCGCTGAAACTTTCACGACCTGAAAGCTATCGGATTAAGCAGACATTTGAGAGAGGCCGTCACTCACTAAGCAACCGTGCACTTTGAAAACGTCAAAGACAAGAAGCGCTTTACTCGTGACAAATGACAAAGGAAGCCCTCAGGGTGTCTGAATGTGAGCAGGAGGGCTTTAGGACTGTGAATAATAACACCTGTGACTTTGCGGTCACGTCTTTTTTTAGAAGACTAAAATATAAAAACATGCCTTTCCAATTGAAACTGGGCAACTTTTTCTGCTATGGTTGTACTTTCAGGGGTTTCGACAGGATGTAAACAGACAAGCAGATGCTATCTGAAAGGGGTGGATGTTGTAAGGCGTAGAGTACTTCATGTTCCTTTATATTCCCCATGGGGCAGGTCTGCAGGGTGTACAAATTAGAGGCAAAGAGGAGTCTTTCCTCGGTTAATGATTATTGAAATTATCCACCAAATGATTGGAAAATTGGGTAAATTCTTGATTAAATGCTTGCAATTGATCTAAACTCAGGGTTAAATGCTTGAAATTTATTTTGAATAGGTTTTTTGTGATTAAAGTGTTTGATCAGATCAATATAAACACATTTGGTTAATGAAGGGGTAAGTCATCAGACGGGGCTGTGTGGGAACATCACACTAAAAAGGACGAGGAAGCACGGATTTATGGTGCTTGGCCATATATAATATAACACTGGCTACTCCGGTGAAGGGCATGAGGATTAAAGTCTAACCATCGCATCTGACTGAACGGCAACATAACTCACACAGCAGACTGTAGCCAAGCGGGCTAACAAGACAAATGATCACAGGAAGCCCGTTGTAGGTCTGGTCCAAAAAACACCGGGGTTCCTGCGACACCACGTGACCTCCAGCCGACCAGTCCAAGGTTCAAGGTTGCTTCAACCATGCATCCGTTTCCTTTTGAAGTGTTGATTCATGCCTGACAGAAACATCCTTCCATCCTGCCTTAAACTTCTTCAACCACATGTGCTGACACCGAGAGACGTGATCCGCCACAAGGCTCTATCCGTTTTTAACGACGCTGTGACGTTCAACTGGTTGTTACTTCGAGGAAATATCAAGCGACACAAACCACCGATCATTCATCTCAGGGATTTCGTGTTTGTTTAAGCACATCGAAAAAGTTTCCAGCCATGAGCTGAACAACTTTCAATGTTTTTATTAAGTCATATCTTTGTTGCCAGGAATAACAGTAGAATAATATAACGTTCGAATGATGACCAACTCATAAGATGCAGTAAACTGAATTTATATTAAAGGTGTGTGTGTGTGTATGTGTGTGTGTGTGTATGTGGACTTACATTTGGTCTGAGGCTGGCTGCTCGCTCATATTGCCTTTCTGCTGCTTCATTTAGACTGGCCTGTCTGAAGAGAACAACAAATGGAAATTGAGGAACCTTCTTGCACTAATACAACATTCATTCATTACTGAACATTACTTTAGTCACAGCAAGACATTCATTCATTTTGTAAATTACTGCAAAATGTGTTAATTAGAACTTTTTTTCTGGTAGATCTTTTTTGGTTCAACCAAATACTATTTGTGTACTTAATCTGTGACCACAGAGTGAAGGTTTTAAAAATTGTGTATTAATAGATTTTTAAAATATGTCTAGGATACTTCACTTCTGAAAGAAAGATGTAAATTGCATAATAGCTTTTGCAGGAGTAATGGATGAATTTTCTTATATTTTGGCAAGGTTTTTGAAGGAAATATCAATACACTTATCTAATGTGGGAATTGAATAAGTTTTGTTCTTTCTTTATCTAACACTTTCTGTAATCTTGTGTGCATTTTGGAATTAATTTTTTTTCATTCGTCCACTCATTTTATTAACACTTCTCCCACTCTGCGTGTCACGGGGGTCGCTGGAGCCTATCCCAGCGATGCTATTAAACTTACATTTAGTGTATTTATTCTATAGTCTATGGGTACTAATGAATCTAATGAGTCTTCCTCAGCTACAACAGTAGTGAAGCATTTAAGTATGATGATGTAGTAAAGGCTCCTTTGCCAGAATATCATGAAGAGAAATTGTTTTCATGATGCCAGAAACACTTGTTCAGTTGTTCCTCTTCTACATGTTGCAACTGGGTTCATGAAGTGTCATTTAATCTGCTCCATACATACAATTTATCCAGAGAGTGCATGAACCGGATTTCGCTGTGCCAAAGTCAATAAAATTAAGGAAACTGTTCTTTCCTGACATGGCAATTAATATTTATAAGACTGTGACTTGGGTACGAAATGCCTTGAGTGTACAGTTAATGAGGGTTCAATAGAGTTCATATGTGACTATCGTAGTCTTCATCTTTTAACTTTTTTGTTTAGCGCAGCCGAGTCAATAACAAAGACAGATAAACCCACAGGAAGTCAGCTTTTAAGGGAAGTAACTTTGAGTCAAAACACAGAAACATCCTCTTTCTTTTAAAAACATGTAGATTCATCCCAAGCATATAAAAGAAGTATTTTGTGATGGAGGTCACACACCAGGCTACCCGTGATATCTGAATCCTCAGAGTGGCTTGGAGTAAGGAAGAAAGGAAGCCTAGCACACATATAAAAAGTAAAGAGGGCAAACTTCTGACAAACTGTAATATGAGGTTATAATAATCCTGGTTATGGTCAATCAATAAGACAAGATTTGTAATTTTCCATCAGTGGAGTAGCTTGAGTTCTAAAGCCGGCTAACGATAGGTATGTGTCATGGCCATAAAATCCTAATCAAATTCGATTTATGTCAGACTCAGCTAAAACACAGACCAGAATATCCGATAATGAAGTGTCATTTAGATTTGTCTCATGTTTCTGAAAACAAACCACTGCCAAACCCCTGCAACGTTTAACTTCTTAACAAACCCTCTGCGGTGTTGTATTGAGATGGATGCTGGAGAGCAGTGATGGCTTTTCCAGATATGTAGAGCAAACTAGAAAGAGGCCACTTAGCTCCGGTGTTTCCTTGAGTCAGTGGAAGAAAAGTACATCCGTGCACAATTTTGACACATACGTGTTATCTGTGCATATTCTCGCCAAACTCCACAATGTGTTTATTAAATGGCAAAAGTACAAAATAAACCTAAGGATGGGTCAAGCAGCACAGCTGAAAACGAATACAGGAAAAACTGGGTTGAGAAAACCTCCATATTTCCTGGAATGAACCCATTTATTCATTTTTTTTGTTCCTTTTTCGATTAGGAAAACTGTTATTGTATGTCAGCGGTTCGGCAAACCTGAGCATGTGAGCAGCGCTGAAGACCACATCGAACTCCGAGCTGTCCAGCTCTGCGGCTCGCTCAGCCATCTCCGCTGCCTCGCTAAGACGAGACTGTTCCAGCAGAAACTGACCTGGAAGAGAAGACAAAGGAAGCCATCTTATTTATGCATAACACAAATTGTGTTGGGGAATTTTTCTTTTTTAGACTTAATAGAAGTGTAGGCACGCCAAAAAGATCCCAAAAGAAAACTTTTAATACAGTACTGGAAGGAGGCACACAAACATTATAGGACATTGATTTTGTCTGCAGGTAATTGACTGATGTCTTCTGTTATAAGTTTGTTGTGTCTGCATAGTGGGTGTGTGGTGGAGTGACTGACTAAAGGCTGAAGATTATCATGGCTAATAAAAAGCTGCAGGGAAAATGAAAGTGTCAAGGTTCCACCATAATGATCAGCTAAGCACCCTTCCTGCAGAATGGTAATCGGTCTGCAATGGAAGATGAAGCAGAGAAAGTATCTGGCGAGGAGAATCAAGTCGATGCAGAAAACAGAAAACAATAGTGGTGTTGTTTACTTGCACACAGAGGTTTTTGGTTTTGTTTCTTTCTTTGGTGTTATTCACAAGTTCAAGCCAAACTGATGGAAGCAATGTGGAGTCAGACGTGGAAGAAGCTCTGACAAAGATGAAGATCGGTGGGTAAACAAAGAAAGATGAATAGCGGCAATGAAAGAAACGAGCGCCACAGGAAATGCGAGGAGGAGGCATAGAGAGGGAGAGAATAGAGGGAGATTGGGAAGGATTGCTTTTCTCTGACACAGGGGAGCACAGATGAGACGGAGGTATTTCATGTGATTTCCTGTGGGAGTATGGACACCTGGTGTGGCACCCGCAAGTGCTCGCCTTAGTGTCTATAAATTAACAGCTACAGATGCTAGTGTGTGTGTGTGTGTGTGAAGAGGGAAATGTGAGGGGGTTCACTTTAATTAAGCACTTCTAGTATTTAAAACTAACTGCGTTCACAGCGTTGGACTCTACAAACGATTTCAAACTGGGTCATATGAAGGGTCGTTTGCATAAAAAAAGTGTCATTGCCAACAACGGCAGGACGGAATGCATTTTGTCTTCCTTATCACTTCCCCAGAACCTACTTCCTTGCATTCTCTATACATGTTTGTCCACGTTTGTGTCCGTCGTGTGAAATTGCAGCCAGATATCGCTCCTTGAGCGCACCTGGAGCTCCTCCAGCGAACACAGGATACCTCGTGCCGCCCCATGTGTGATAAAGGAGGGGAGCAGCCCAAATAAACATCACCTACAGCAAGAAGCTACAAGATAACATTCGAAAAAATGAAAACAGCCCGATACGCTGTGACAGGGTAAAGAGTGTAAGGGGAAGTGGCTCGGTCCAAAGACAGCAAAGCATCGCTCGCCATGGATCAAGCTAATCTTGAACCCCCAAGATATCCAGAGCAGAGAAAGCACTGGGAGGAATGAGTGGAGATAAGGAAGAGAGAAGGGGACAATGCATGGCCGTAGTTTTAGCGGGACAGGACAGATTTAATTTCCGGTGAACATCCTAAAGATAGTGAGACGGAGCTGCATGAAGCCTGTTCCTGCGAGCAGATATGAAATACTGCATTAACAGCGACGCAGAAAAAGTGTGGAATCATGTTTTACTCGCTGTCAGGAATGGTAAACATGCATTCTGAGGCGGATAAACAGAGCATTCATGCCTGTTTGTGTGTGTTTGAACCAACTGCAAACACTCAACCATGAAATCTGCGGTATGTCTTCTTACCGTAGTGCATGTAACAGTTTCCTTTTGTCGGGTCGAGATGGATAGCTCTCAGATAGTACTTCTCTGCCTCTGTTTTCTGGCCCTAAAAGGGAAAAGAAGGACATCATTAACAGCAGTGTGTTTGTTTTTCTCTATCTACATAGATACACTTAATCTGCATGTACATATACAGGGATTCAAACATGTGATGCATGTTAGAGCCGTGGCTTGAACATGTTTGCTTGGAGGTTCTGGGTTTCAAAGAAAAGATAAAGGAGCAACTTCATTTTCAGTATTAAACATTGTCAAGGTTAGGGACTGTTACCTGGAATGCGTTTAATAATCAAAGCTAGAAAATAACATCCAAGTGTACGAGAGACTCCATCTGAAGATGCACCTTATTGTGACTGTGAATTATACTAAAGTCAGAAATGAAATAATGTATAACATGAAAGAAATGTCAAGGGAATAGCTCCAAATTTTTGAATAAAACTGAGTGACAGCAAAATTAAAAGTCAATTTTAATTGCTAAAGAATAAGAATTAGTGTTAAAAATAAGACGATTGGTGACAAAAACTATTTGTAGTTGTGTTGAGATTTAGCAGGAATCCAATGCTTTGAAGAACAAACCACACACCTCCCCACGGTCCAGTGTTAAAGAAAACCCCCTGAGGTGCTTTTACTTGTGCGCATGTGTGTGTACCTCCAACAGAAGTGACAGAAACAAAGCTTCTGTGTGCTCGTGGTTTGATTTCTTCACCTCTTTTGTTGTGCAGACTCCAGCACTGATTGCTTCCATATTGCCAATTGGCTTGTCATGCAAGAAGACGTGCTTAGACCCGGGCATATTAGGTCCGCTTCATTAGCTTTTTCCCATGCCCGCAATCAGTTGAAATGAATCACTCAATATCGGGGCCTAGATGGCTTATTTCACATTTTCTTTGGCTTCTTTATTTCCATACTTGCAATTACATCCTTTTCCCCATCAATCCATCAGACCTGCAGTGGTTCAGTGGGCTGACGTTGGACGTTGGAGCATGTCATTATTTAACAAGTTCAGGTCAATTTCAAAATATTCAATCAAGACAATTCTGTTGCATGCTGTGACAAACTTTTTTCCTCTTTTTTTTGGTTGGTTTTGTATGTATTTCTCCACATATTGCACACTTTTATCACATTTAAGCTGCTTTACTGTTGATCTGATAATATTCCAATGCAATGGAATATTATCACCAGCAGTGAATGAATCAAAATGCATACAGTAATTTAATTGTAGAAGTCAGCTTGGTGTTGCCTGACCACAGTTTTTCTGAACACCTTCTGATTGCAGAAAGGAATCTCTGACCGAGGGCTCTGTCGTGGCGGGTGACTTTTGTAAAACAGTTTTGACCTTTGGAGGAATAAGGCAGATTAGCAGCCGCAGGAGTCGCAAACGTTATTTAACGAGGGATGTAAAGTGCTACAAGATTTTCAGGTTCCAGCTTTATTATTGGGTGGATGTAAGGCTCAAAAAACTTGAAGAGCTACTTTGCATCAGCTTTCAGATGCAGCACAGCAGTGCAGACCATATCGGGGTGAACCGCAGTGCAGGACTTCAGTTTCACCTTTGCTCGCCATGTCTGCCTTTTCGACCGATCTGATCAGGACAGCTAAAAAAACTTGGCTGATGGACTGATTCAATAAGGAAGGAGAGTAATTGCATAATATGCCTGTCTGCTGGTCCCATTGTCCAGGGTCCATCTGATCTGTTTTTCCTAAAGCAGCGGAGAGAGACCTCACTGTGAGGCAGGACCCTCCATGGTTCTACAGCCCTGAATGAGCCTAAGGGAGCAGGACAGATGTGTGTTTTTGTCTGTGTGTGTGTGTGTCTATCTTCAAATCTTTCACTGAAAAAAAGAGAGAAATGATCAGAACTAAGGTTAAAGCTTGTAAGGATTGCAGCTGCAAGTGCAGACTGTTTGTGTCTTTACTCAGCAGCCAAAGGATGTGGAAAAGAGGAGGTCAAAGCTCTCCAGCAGGGTTACAGAGGATGCACAGCTCTACCCCACCCGCCCGCCATGTCTAAACGCGACCCAGCTGCGAACACATCTGTTGTCACATAAGTGTGTTTTTGTTTTTGTGGAAAGGGAGAGGTGGTGGGAGGACAGGGAATGCAGGGAAAAAAAATAGGATGTCGGGCAAACTTGTGCAATCTCAACATTTCTTTAACACTCACAGATACACAAAACGAAGGGAAGGAAAACACGAAGGGAATCTGGAAGTCATCCCGTATCACAGAGGGATAGCTTTCATTCACACCAGACGAACTCCCCACACGTGTAACCTTCAGATGTCAACGATGGATACCAGCATCCTCTCTGCTGGTGCTGCTAATTTTTTTCATTTTTTTGTAAGGCATCAGTGACCTTTATTCTGAATTCTGCCTCATTTTCTCTTTCATCTAGTCCTGCTGGAGGTCAGCTCCAGCAGTAGTAGATGAATGAGAAAATCATTTCATATTTATGAAACCATCATGTTCCCTCTAGCTTGACGTCTAATCGAGAGGAGAATGGCTTGTTTTGCATGCACCTCACAGAGCCAGAGGCTCACACCTCATAATGGTTATCACGGTTCCTCAGGCTCTAAAGGAGAGATCAATGCACTGCTTCACCACAGGTCTGACAACCCATAACTCACTCGATATGCATTATTCATCACTGGATCCAGCCTGTTTAAATACGCCCGGCCAGGTAGTTAACCACCGTGAGATAATGCTTCTTCCTGTGTGTGTCAGTAATGGGACTCACAGTGATGGACAGGAGCTTGCCGTAAGTGAGGTGGGCAGGGATGTGGTCAGGCTTGGTCCTGAGGGACTCCTTGTACCAGTGGCCTGCTTCTTCCAGTCTGTTCAGCCTCATGTAGGCCTCTCCTGAAATAGGGCGTAGAGCAGAGGCCGAGGTTGAAGTTTTATGACTATGTTTGTACTATTTATTTCTAGAATACAGCGGTTCCTCCTTAATCGCGGGAGTCACATTTTAAAAATAAACTGTAATAAGCAAAATAAGCGAAAGCGAACGTAGTCAGCTTTATTTTTTACAACTACATGTTTTAAAGCAGTAAGACCCCTCAAAACACACTTTATTTAACATTTTATTTATTAACATTTCATTATTAACATTTTAACACTTTTCTCTATCTTGGTCCCAGTTCCAGTTTTCCCTTTTGTCCTCTCTATCCTGATTTCACTCCCACTCAATCCACTCATTCCTGTTAACTGTGTTGCTGCAGCCACCAGCATCCCATCTCCAACCAGTTGGCCGCTGGATTGTCATTGACGCATCCTACTCTTCAGCTTTCTTGGACTTCGACGTAATTTTTATTTGTTTCCTGGATTTTGCTTGTTTGTCTATTCCTTGCTTGATCTTCTGCCAAACTGTTTTGGGGGTTTGGATGATTAAAACTATGAATGTGGACTTCTCCCCTTGTGTACTGCATTTGGTTCTTAACCACACACATTCTCTCTTGTTTTAAATGCACAGGATGTAGAATACAATGAGCTGTAAAAAACAAACAAAACAAAACAAAAAAAACCTTGCAAAATTGCGCTAAACGAATGTGCGAAACTGAAGCCGCAAAAGGTGAACCACGATATAGCAAGGGACCAATGCATTACCAATTTCTGCAAAAAAAATATATTTTCAGCTCAGCTACAATTTGATCTGAACATAAAATCTCCTTTCACACAGTTTTCAAATTAAAAAAAATATCCATTTCCATTTGCCATGCAGGTAATTTCATGAATTTTAAAAAATGCATTTGTTTTGGCAGTGAAACCAAGTCAACAGCCTTCATGATTTACGTCTGGCAGATCACATTTAGCAATGCTCTTATCTGCTTTGCAGATATAATTTAGTCATGCATACAGTTGGATTAGTATTATTTAAGTCTCCCAACCCTGTGCATAAGAATTTTGCATTAGTGCTGCTTCCGAAAATCAGCTTAATTCTAAGGTGCGGGACAATTAAATTGGCTTACAGTCAGAATCTGAACAGCTATTGTATTTCTATCTAGGAGATTTTGTCTGATCTCAGAAAGAGCTGTTGCTGAGCTTGTGTGGGAAGATGAAATCAGTTTTAATGAAAAAAAATCCCCCACATCCCACTAATGCCCTGATCCGACCCCTCCATCCACCTGTCAAAACACGTCCTGTTCTCATTTAGGAATGTTTCCAGACATCTCTCTGCAATCTCAACCATCGGGATGAGCTTTGAATAACGTAATTAGTGCTACAATAACAATGAGGTGGATTTGATGTATTGCATGGATTAGTTTCAGTCCTCTGTTGGAGAACTCTGCACACACACACTTATGAGCTTATGAGTTGTTGGAATCAAACAGGTGGCTCAAGTCCTCAGAGGGTTTGTTTAGCAATTAGCTCATTTCAGTTTGTTAAACTTCATTTATGGCTCACATAAAATGGAAGAAAAAGATCTAAGCTCGAAGCAATAGATGTACAAGTTGTCAGTAAAGTTCAAGCGTAATTTGTCCAAGACTACTTTTCCTCAAGTACTAAAACGATTATGACGTTCTTCACAATTAATGCAGATTTAATTACATGCAAATGTGACCTCATCCAAATACTCATTAACATTGCAAAGCAATTATTGTTAAAGTAGGCGATTAATAATCAAAGACCAATCAGATTTTCAGACAGAAAAACACTCCGACAGCAACTCACCCATCATGTTGAAAAGACTGTGTGGTGCGAACTGTCGAGGCATTTTCTGAACCGCTTCCTTGTAAATAGACAAGGCTTCCTTTGGGGGACAAAATATTCTTGTTTTTAATGTGCTTCATTATAATACAGGTGCAGTATATAATACGGGATCATGTGCAAACTAGGATCTACTGAGTACGAACAAACCTCCTGTTGGCCCTGTTCGTGAAGCAGCTTGCCCATGTTGTACAAACAACTTGTGACGGAGCTCTTGTGGGCGTGGGGGTCCTTCAGGTTCTCGTCTGGAATGTCGGCGCAAGTCAGAAAAGTGCGTTTGGCCTCCTCCAGGTTGCCCTGGTTCATCAGGATGATGCCTGTGTTCAAGTAGGCCGCTGTGAAAAAGAGGGGATGTGAGGGAGATTTGCAGTTTATTCACTTAGAATTGCAACATATTGATTTTTTTCATTGCAAATGCTGATTAATATGTATATATTAATATATATGTGTGTTCGTGGTAAAATTGTTACAGTGAAATGTAAAAAAACTGAGATCTGGATTTAACACTGCAGAAAATGCGGCTGTACAAAGCGAATTGGGAGAAGATATTAAAAAAAGACATACAACCAAAAGGAGACTGAACAAAGGTCAAAGAAAAATCACCATAAAAATAAGAAATAGATTGGGTTCATGTGCGATTAGGCTCAGGACAAACCGTGGATAACTCATCAACTTGAAAATGCAATCTGGGAACCTCTACTTATAAAATTGTCCTTGGTACACTCAAAGACGGACCCTCATCTTGCATGCGAGCACTGGAGTGTGAGATTGGATCTTGTCACAGTCTAGCTGAAGTAGTCTGAATATGGCCCACGTGACAAAAACATTTATATCAGCATTAAAGTTGGACCCGACGGTGATCCAGTAACAGAGCTCCTGCTGATTCACGCACAATCATAGCTGATAACTCACCCCTGATCACAACCCCTCCAGTATTCGTGCATCATCTACAAAATGAGGCCCTCTTTTACTTACATGCCAGTGTTGGCCTGCTCCCAATGGCCAGTTTGTAATAATGTAGCGCCTCAGAAAAATGCTCATTCTCCTGCAGCAGCAGGCCACTGAGAGATAAGAAGAAATACACAGACTTGAAACACTTCTACATACGGTTAAAATGCTGAACAGAGGATTTTTTCTTGTTATTTTTAATCTGCAGAGGCAAAGAAAACCACACATTAAAGCATGTCAAAGTGACGAGGGATACGAAATGAATACATGGCAAAAAACTAAAAATAAAAAATGCAGCGGCTTCTATATCCCTCACCTAATATACCAATGCTTAACCCCAATATGTCGAACCATCCATCATATTCAAACAGCCATCTCGACTTTAAAGGCTGAAAGCACACATCGTTCGGCTCATTCTCTATGTTGCCTTACCATTTCCTGACACCCGAAACTTGAGAGGGAGCAGAGAAGTGGTGAGAAAAACAGAGTCAGCATGAGGGCGAGAGATATGGGCGAGCTTTGAGGATTTGGTCCCTTTGACACATCGTGTTGCTGGATTGGAAGTTTTTCCTCTCAGGCTCTCACAACTAATGAAATCAGTAGCATAAGGTACCAAGAGCAAACCAGGGACACGCAAAGACATTTCCCTTTCGTATTGCATCATCTCTGCATCTCGCTTTATTCCCTCCTTCTGTGATGATGCATTTCTTTTTTTGGCTTCTATAACATCTTCCTGTCTGTCAGTTTCCATCTTGTTCTGCTGCTGCAAACTCAAAGCGACGGATGACAGGAATCAGAATCTGTCGTGACTTTGCAAACGGGAGGATGGGGGAGCTGACATCTTCAACAACTCACAGGTTATACAACATGTCGGCCATGTTCCCTCGGTGGTGCAGAGCATTTCTGTATGCCTTCTCCGCCTCCACCATCTTGCCCTGGTTCTTCAGTACGTTCCCCAAGTTTCCCCAGGCTATAAAACACATGTCAGTCAAAAGTTGTGCTTTCACAGTTAAGAATACATAATAATAATAATGTTACTGCTGTTAATTTACTAAAATGAGCTGGTATTAGTTAGATGAGTAATATGGAATCACATTGTCTCGATCTGTGCATTCCTCATTAAATGTGACATGACTTCACGGTACTCCAATGAACCTTACCTTTAGCAGGATTTACACCAATCCCAGACTTGTAGAGATTCTCCTCATTGCTCCAGTCCCTGTTTCTCTGAACAGTTCTGAGTCCGTTCAGCAGAACTAGTCCTGTACAGAGACTCAGGAATATAGCCTTGAAGCTTTTAGTCCTCATTCTGACATAGAGGGTTCTTGCACCGGCAGCAACCAGTAAACAAAAGCCTATACTGGGGATGTACAGTACCCTCTCTGCAATTACAAATCCAACATAAAAAAATAGGTTTGTGGCTGGAATGAAAGGTAATGACATGATGCCCAATGAAAATAATACAAGGTTTTCTGTTGGAGGCAGAGACGTCCTTGGAGGGCATTGGTGGAGTCCAGCTAACCCATTCAGGGTGGTCTTTGGTGGCCCCTGGTCAATGTTATGGTTTGTGTCAGGGGCACAGTAGCCATTCCCATTAATGATAGATTTCCCATTAGTGACAAAGGCTTTTCCATTTGTCTCCTTGGGATTGAAGGTGGGGCGCTGAAGTCCGAACACAGCCAGGAGGAATAATCCACCATAAAAGGCAACAGTGTGAAGGTTCCTCCAGTCTGCCACGGAGCGTACCAAGGGCACGGCGTCCATTGACCAATCAAAGCTGAGCTTGTCGGGGCACAGTAGCAGCCAGAAGTTGGCAGCCGGCAGATGGAGGAATGTTAGTGTTCGAATGAGGAATTGTGGTGAGTCAGCTGCAGGGTTGTCAGAGTTGGAGAAGTTGGGAGGCTTATTGCCCATCCAGTAGAGGCGAGCTGACAGCAGAAACACTCCCCAGAACGCCAGCACAGCAAGACTCAGCAAAACACCGAGGTTCTTTTTCTGCGAGAGAGGAGGAAAAAAAAAAACCTTGAAGAAAACACCTAAATCAACATTTCTTAGTCATGTCTCAGAGCACATGGATTTGTTTTCATTTATTAAAGAAGGCTTTTAATACTTATCAAGTTAATGTAAAAGAACGTCCAATCTTTCAGTATGTGCTGTTAGCATTTGATTTACAAATCTTCAAAATACATTATCCCACTCTTAAATAGAAAGAAAAACCACACAATGCAATCTCTAGTATGTTTTTGATAAGTGCCTGGAGCGTAAACCACATTCACGTATAATTGTACAGTTGAGTGTAACACGAGCAGAGCTCTTAAAATTAAAATACACCGTCGCCAGAAACAATACAGCTCTGTTTACATGAAAATAATGAAATATGCCACATTGAAACTGGTGAAGACAGCTCTGCACGGTCACGAACGCTACTTTCAGTCAGCAAAGATGTGGCTGTTACCAAGAAATAATCATTTCTAATGGAACACGTCACATTCAAACTA
This sequence comes from Antennarius striatus, assembly GCF_040054535.1. NCBI lineage: Eukaryota > Metazoa > Chordata > Actinopteri > Lophiiformes > Antennariidae > Antennarius > Antennarius striatus. The sequence goes on from NC_090797.1 coordinate 5,468,242, forward strand.
GAGGATGATTTATTCTTTTGAGATGCCAGGAACATTCCTTTTAAGGGTAATGGGAAAATCCAAAACCAATGAAAAGAGAAAACCCAACAAAATATCAAATATTATTTCTATAATTGAAGATATATTGATAAACCACACTCCCCTCGGTTCTGACCTCGCTACAGTCAACTTTGAGGTAAATTTGCTGCGTGAGAGGCTTTCTCTCAAAAAGTCTTTCCAAGTTGCCTGACAGGGTTGCCGTGAGTGGGACCGTTAATCAGCTTAGGATTCATTGTGTTGGTATGTAGATGTTGTTTATATCTCATAAGAGCATTAATTCTGCAGGTTTTCAGTCACGCAACACCTTTAAACAAGTGTTCATACGATATCCAGTCCCTTTGTAAACTTTAAAAGTTGAACTCCTAAAGAATCCAGATCCAAAGGTGTTGCTGTAAGGCCAATGATGTTTTTTGGGGTTTTTTGCCCCCTTTCTCGTCTTTCAGATGTCTTTAATAGAATATTCCATTTTGGTCTTTTCTGAAATCTATTAGTGACCAAATATGATTCAGTGCTGGGGGGTTTTTTGCCAAAAAAAATGACTACATCTGACTCCATGTGGTTCCTTACACAATAATGAAACCAAAATGTCATACAGTTGTTGAAACAGCCAGCTTGATGCAGTCCTGACCACAAAGTGCTTGTCGTTCATGTTCTCTTTTATCTAATGTACTAAATACAACACAACAACTTGAGTGATGATTACAAAGATTCTGTTCACTTTCTATTTTCTGAGCCCATTTATTATTTTGGCGTAATATGAACTCCACTTGAACTCGTTCTGGTGGAAATCCAACAGCTGCATGTTTATGAACTGTAAATGCTCTAAGTCAACGTGTTATCAAGGTTTATACAACCGATAATCACCACCAGCATGTCTATAATTTAAGTCAGAAGAGCCCTACTTCTTTATTTTCGAAGTGCGTTGATTATAATAATCATTTACACTCTGTATTATCAGCTCTGAACGAATCGCACAAGGCCAGATCCGATCTTTTTTTAAATGCAACGGACCAAAAAAAAAAACAAGATTTCCTTTGTGGCATTTATAAATTTAAGAGTGACTTATTAGCTATTTTACAATGAAAATGCAAGAGTGATTTCAAGTGTTCGCTTTCAAGAGCTGTGATGGCAAACACAAGTTATCTATGATGAGGATTAGAATAAGAGGGTTAGCCCTGACTTGCCTTGACCTGTTGGCCCTGGTTGATTTCACCCGATCTGAAATGGAAAAGCGCATTTAGCTGAGGTAGGAAGCCGCAAGCGCCGCTAGTTACCGAGAGCCGGCTGTCAATGGGAAGATGGAAAGGAGCGGTTCAAGGAGTTCGATACTTGGTAGTAAGGAAGTGATGGTGGGAAAAAAAAAATTGGATATTGATTTGAATCCTGAAAGCTGGTGCACAATGGATGAAAAGCAGAGCATTTCACACAAAAAGAGCACTGAGCTCATTGATGGATGAACCCCTGTTGGCTGTCAAGGGAAGAAAATGTCTGAGAAATCCAATTCCGGTTGCCATCAGAAGATAAGCCAATTCCAGTAAGAGAGTCATTTGTGGCATTTAGGTGAATGAGCTTGATTTTATCCTTCGCTGCCTTGTCTATTTCTAAATCGTTCCTTAATTGACTCCATGATCAATAACGCACTCACAACTCACAAATTGCCAGGATTCGACAGCCTTACAACTGGCATGTTTTGGGGGGCAACGGTTTACAGATTGGTTACTGAAGCATCCACGAAATGGAAGTATTGTTGTTTTTATATCCCTGGAGGAAGGAAACCAGTCAGTCTGTCTGACCTTTGCTCTCCGATCAGCAGCCTCTTCTTTGGTTTGTGCAAAATAGATCTTCAATAATTCAACATCGCCCTTTCCCATCTGTTTCACTTCCTACTCAGTTGCATCCTCTAATTGCTCTGAAATGCCATCTTACCTCTCGATTTAGCTGTTGATTTATTGACTTTCCAGACAATAGCAGCTTGTACTGTCATTCTGTGCCCAAAGAAACATCGGCAGTGTGCTGTCTTGATGAATGAAGCTATTTTACACTTTTGTTAAAAAGAAGAAAGCACTCAGAGAGTATTAAACTCAATTTAACGGGCTATTTGCTATTATCTCTGCTACTTATTGGAGGTAGTGTCATGACTTTGTGCGTCTCCTTAATATACTGTATATCTTAATGACCAGACCAGGGTAATGTTCTACATCTCACTCCACATAATGATGGAACATTGGTGAATTTAAAGAGGACATAGAACAATTGTCCTATTTGGATTTTAACGATATTGATTTCGTTTCATTCGCTCTCAAGCTTATTTTGTCTTTGAATTTATTTCCTTTGTTTCCCTTTTCTTAACAGCATGTGCAAAAAAGAAGAAAATTCACTGAAACTGTCATCAAACTGGCGAGACAGAATTAACCTAACCATAACCGTAACCCTCTGGGAGTGCTTCTCCCCCTGAGTGGAGAACGAGGTAACCACTACGTAATCGAGAATGGAAGTGATATGGTGTCTTAGTATTGCTTTACACGTATGCAAAACATTACTGTTATTCGTCATGACTCTTTTGCTTGCAAAAGTTGACGTCTTTTTTGAGTTCAGTGTACCAAAAAAAAGCAGAGTAGGGAAGGGTCCTCTTTGCGGTGCAACGATGTGATTAATTAACCGTTTCTACATACTGTATATCACAATGTTTTAAAGTTGTTCTTGTAATTTTCACTGTTTAACTCAAATTCCCTGGGAAATGGTTCTGGCTACGACTGGCTGGTCGTCATGAGATTTGTGTATCCACGGAGGATGGATGGCGTAATCCCCTGCCAACTGTGGAGCGTAACACCCCACTTGCTCCAAGCCTTTGAACTTAACACATTTCCACAATCTTCTCCAATTTGGATCCTCATTTGGAAACAGACTGTCAATTATTTTCGATTTCCTTCCACCACTTTATTTTATCTTTCATTTTATTATCATTCCTGAATGAAATCGCCCGTCATTCTCCCGCCCCGTTTCTCTCTTTCAACAGGTATTTATGCAGTGTTTACTTCTCAAATCATCATCTTTAAACAACCCCATTCATTATGACATGTCTTTTATGAATCCCAGAAGGGTGAGGTTTTCTTGTTGACACTGAGACGTGGAGTGTTCGAAACAAGTCTGAAGAGGCAGCGGGACACAGCTGACTTCGCGTGAGCACTGTTTAACAATGGCGAGCGCTGATGCGAGACAGCAGGGAATCAATCCTCTTGACATTTCTTCTTAAAGTCACGTCAAATTTAAATGGCTCGTAACTTTTTCCAGAGCTCCGGGCCGATCGTGCACATTTCAGACGTTTTGTTACTGTTGTCCAGAATCTTTTTTCCTCATTCCAGGTTTTTCCAAGAGATCAGTGTCATGCCAACTGTAAAGTTTAATCACTCTTTAAAAGATTACCATAATATTAAAGGCTTAGTTTGCCAAACGGGTAATATTTTAAGTTAAAGTTGAGATTGGAGCTACTACGTCTTCGTGTGGAGCAAATGTCTCTCAGTCACAGTGATTACAAAAAACCTTCAAATATTTAGATAATGTCAAGTCCAACAGAGCTCATAGTTGATGCATCACCGCTGAAATGCTAAACTTTGATGAAAGGTACAATTAGGCATGCGTCCAGTTCTTTTCACTGCCCTTCTAATGTGCTCTGGATTCTGCTGACTTGGCACAACTGAGCCAAGTCATCACAGCAGCACTACGCCTGGTATTGAGAGGACTGACTTTGATAGAGTGACCTAATTACCCTACATTTCTCTCCGTGAAAGCCCTTCTGCTGCTGGCACGGAGACCCGTAATGGGATGGGTCACAGGTTGACGCATCGCACGCTGTCCACCAGTTGATAAACTTAACTTGACAATGACAGAGCGTCCTGTCAGAGAGAAGTTGGGGCATCAGTCTGAAACAGCTTTAAGCACGGAGCTTCTTGATGCCGCTGATGTTTTGCATCTGATTTAGTTTTGTTGGCCCCATTTCATACTTACTTTAAAGACTTTCAACAGTTGACTTGTGCTGATTTAAATGCATGTTCCAGGCGTCAAGCCAAAATCACTCCAACAGATTTCTTTCAGTTCTTAATTGGCAAGTTTTTAGGCCCAGTTTACAATCAGTACTTAAAATGTCTTGTATCAGGATGAAGTCTGTGTTTAAATTTAAGATTTGAGTTATGACACACATAAGATTGCTTATCTGATTTTTTTATGCTACATGCAAATCAGTTGTGGTCCTATTCCATCCCAAAGGTTAGTGGTAAGGTACCAGATCCTGTCTTTGGAATAAAGAAAATGCGCACTTTACCATTTTAGGTACAGCAATAACAGCTAGGCTGACAGCCATTCAAATCGTCCAACAGTTAAAGTGATCAGGGATTAAATAATGGCCTCAGTTTCATTGTAATTTCAGGTACATTGCAATAAAATATTCACTTATATAGAGAGACTGAATAAGACTCAAAAGTACGTACAGTATTCATCCTCTCTGGATGCTTAACTGCATTTTCAATATCGAGGTAGAGTCTCAGTGTGAATGTCTTTGCTTATTGGTTTCATTGGCATCAAAAATTGCTTCTTTATTTCTGTCCTACGGTGTTAACGGCTGTAGTAATCTTGTAAAGATGGGGGTCATTTTTTGGTTGATTACCGTTCAAGATGAAGGAAGCCATTTACAAAGAATTTATGCAAAGAAGACGCACTGCAGATAAGACAGACCGTTCTATACTGAGGTTCAGTGGCTAAATGCGCTGCTTTTGTCATTATCCATGAAAGCAAGGTAAATGAAAATATACCAGAAGAACGCGCCACAGAGATGTGTCCTTTTGTCGTCAAACGCCTCTCTGTAATTTATATAACATGAATCAATGCAGTTGAGACCAACAAGGAGGATGGGGAGGAGCAGGGGGAGGAGAAGGAGGAGGAGTCTGTTACACTTAAATCGCAATAACACGATCATCACTCTATTGTGTGGGCCTGAACGCTTTCTCATCTTTCATTTGACTCCAGGTGCAGACGAAAAAGTTTCTGTAAGAAAATCCAAAAAGGTGTGAACAAGCAGGATTAAGGAGAGGGGGAAAAACATTCCTCCCTTCTAATCCAGCCTTTATTTCCACTTGCGGGGGTGTATTTGATTTTACGCCTACTGTACGATGTCCCTGAATGTTTGAATCAGTGACATCTTTGTTGTTCGGTCCAACAAAGACTTCAGATGCTTTTCTCACCAGCTTTAACAGTTTCAATGCACACAGATCTCTGACTTTTCCTACGACCGACAGAAGCAAACTTTTTTTTTAAAGGCCTTTTAATACCGTTGAACTTTATTCTACAAAACAGTTTGTTTCATTCACTGAACAAATAATTCATGTTTCATGATATCGTCGTATGAAACCCATTCCACTTTCTTAATAGGCCGCTGTGCTGACACGTCTTCCTTCCTCTCCATCAATCACTTTCCAACTCTCCCTCTGTCCCACCTTGTCTCATTTGAAATCTCATCTTAGACTGATTAGGGACCTAATAGGATGAGAAATGGAGTGCTGGCTGAAGCACATCTGCTTCCTCTGCTGCACTGCAGTCAATTTGCATTTCCTCATTGTTTGTGGCGGGTGCGAGGCGGCGGTCAACATGATGAAGAAGATTTTTCAATCTTTTCCACGTCATTGTGGAGGAAATGGAACATTTTTGATTGAATGGAAAGTACCTCATGCTGCATTCTCCATCAGGAGTCCTCCATACGTCGCAGATTGTTACCGTGTCTCAGTCACAGAATGCGATACAAGGAGGAGCCAAGATTCCCAAAGTGCTTTTAAAGCAAAGTAGGTGAGAAAGACCAAGAACAGATAAAGGACAGGAAGTGAGAGCATAGTTTCCCTCAATCTCACTTATTCTCTCTCCGTATCCCACCCCCTTTTGTGTTCCCATGCGTCTCGAGACGTCTGGCTCGTAATGGAGGAAACGACTGCCCCCGTGGCTGGCCCTGCTACAGAACAAGCTCCCTGCCAAGATAACTGTGACTGGGGCACTAGAGGCGGGCATTGCCAGAGTGATAAATGAGCCAGATGTGCTGCACGGTGTCTGGCGGTTGGCGACGGGGGCCAGACGGTCTGGCACAGGGACGCTGGCCAGCGCTATTGTGTCTGCAAAGAGAGGCGGAGGCGGCTGGTGATGCCCTTGCTCTCCGGTGTGATGAATTCAAAAGGAATTGGGATTTTCTGAGCTTCTGACAGGAGCCGAAGATGACGAAATCATATAGACCATGATGCAACACAAGAACAAAGTGCCGCTCAGTGTTTCATATTGAGGTTTCATTTTCAAAGCTCTTTTTATCCTGTCTTTTTTTTTTCTTCATACATGAACAGAAGAAAAAAAAAAACAAGAATCCTAATAATACAACTTAACTAGAAAGTACAGTCAAAATATTTTTTCACTGTGTTCTTGGTCATTTTGGTATTTTTCCACTTACTTTTTTTTTTCTTTAGATGTCATCATAAAGGTGGAGAATTTATTGTAACACCATGGCACACGTGGAACCGAGCACTGAGAGGCAACTGCGTCCAGATCAAGTAAGAACAAACAAAAACCCTCAAGAAATCATCACCGAAATCATCACCCAAGGACAAAATAAGCGATTAAAAAAAAAGTATTAAAAAAAAATTAAAAAGAGCAAAACAGGAGCATTACTGGTGTCCCTTAAATCATTTCTGCTCACAGAGGAGTATTAAATTTAAAAAAAAGACATAAAAAACCCAGGTCCAGTGGCTGTAAGTGGTTGGAAATGTTAAAAGGCCTTTAATTTAATGTGCTAGAGTCATGAAAGTAGCTGTCCAATTTCAAGAAGAGTCAATAAATTACAAATGCAAAGCCTACTGTGCATTTCACTTCAATATTTCTTAATATCTTACTTGAATTAACAAAGAATATTAAATGTGAGTGAACTAAATATGCTTTTTACATGTATGCCAATAGCTTGCTTCTTGTCAAATTGATAAACCTTTATCATATAATATTACTATGATACAATATTACCAGAGACATAAAAATAAAATAAAAATAAAATAAATAAACCTTGATCTACGGTTGCCTCATATCAAATGTTTTAGCCCAAAAGCAACAAAATTGAAAGAAATCTATTCATAGGTCATTACAACAATTTCCAATTGTTTAATTAAGACCTCATATGGAGCATCACACTTTTCTCTGTTGCTGCGCTATTCTAACAAGATTTAGCAGCTTTCCAGAAAAACTGGTTGCAATGGACAGGTGTCATTTTACATCGGCTAACGTGCTAAAATTATGAAAGTACATATAGGTTAGTCCCTCCTGCAAAGCTCTGCAAAGAAAAACCATAATTTTTTCAATCCCATCTCCCTGGACCACTCACCACAAGTGCTCTAATAACCATTGTGGGTTATTATGCTGCCAGAAACGACTGCTGTAGAAGTTGCCCCAGAGGCACCATAAACCTTCACATGTAAGCAGGACGTGTCTTCATTGGGATGCGGTAAATAAGACAGCCACGCAAAAGTCTGCAGGCATCTGTGTGCGGTAGAAACTTTCAGAGGGCATCTGTGATGTACTACACAAGGTTACATCACAAACTCTGCAACAAATCAACAAACTGTATTTATAGATGTTTTCAGAGCCAGACTGCCCTTGCTCTGTAAACCCAAGGGGAATTTTTATTACGCTAGTTGTGCATTTTATGAGCACATCATGCTGGCTATGGAGCAGTTTGTCTAATCAAATGTAGAGAGCCTGTGAGAGAAAGTTTTCCAGTCAAACACTGATTCCCATAAACAGATTAGTCATTGGGTTAAAGCCCTGCAAAGGAAGCGTTGTGTGTATGTTCAAGAAGGCCGTTGTTCTGCACATACCTTTTTGTCACCTTAAATTACAAAAAAACAAAAAACAACGCTCCCTGAAAATGGATGATCGTTTTCCTGAAACAAGCACGCACATAATGTGCATCTATTTATTGACGCAAGGCAAAGTTACAGGGAAGTGGAAAACTTCCCTCCTTCGCTCATAGTTTCCTCCCCGTTTAGCGGATGACAAATGAGAAGAGCTGTTTGTGCAAAGGTAAACAGCTTTCCTAATTACACTCCTCATGAAAAGAAAACAGCGTACAGCACAAACAATGTCAACACACACACACACACATACACACCAAACTTAATCCACCATGCAGGAACCATTAAATGCTTGGATGAGGTTTGGCTCTGAGGGAAGGAAGAGGAAACTGGATATGAAGGGAAGACAGGAGCCAAGGAACACACCGGCCCCCGTGGCATGAGATAATTTACCTTTCCGACCAGCAGGAGAAGCGCCTGACGAAACCGGAGGCTCTGGAACACGAAGACGTCGTAAACGGCCGACACAGCCAGCACCGTCACTCCCTGCTCCTTCCACATCATGCTGGCAGCCGCGCACCACAGGCTGCCCAGCATCCAACCCCAGCACCAGGTCGGGAACGTCCCGCGTGAGTCCCCCCGAAGTCCACAGTGTCGCATGTAGCAGAGAAGAGAAAGCAAGAAGAAGAAAGCGGCGCCGACATCCGCCCTTCCGACCACACCGGCGACTGCTTCGGTGTGGATTGGGTGGGAAGCAAAAAGGAGGCCTGCTAGGAGACTCCACGGCCCTCCGCCGAGAAGGGGGCGACTGAAGGCCGTGAAGAGGGCGGTGACCAGGCCGTGCAGGGCCAGGTTGAGCAGGTGGTAGCCCCAAGGACGCAGGCCATGCAGGGTGTAGTTGAGGCGGAAAGACAGGGTGCAGAGCGGACGGAAGGACTTGTGGCTGCCGCTGTGGGTGAGCAGGGTGCCCCAGAAGTCGTCATACAGGATGTTGGTCCACGGGGTCTCAGGGAGAAGATCCTGGTTGGTCTTGATGGCTCGGCTATAAAAAAAACCCAAGAAGAAGAATTCATTATTTTAAGTTTTTATTTTGCTTTGGGTGTTTTTGTTTTTTTTTACATTTTTCTCTGTGATATTAAAAAAAAATCAATTCCTTTCCAGTTTAGTTTACTGATAGATTTATATATTTAAATACACAGAAGAGGGATTTTTTTTTGGACATTCTTTAACATGCTAAAATGGGTTCTTTTCGTCAATTTCAGTAGACATAAATTACTCAACATGTTTTCATGGAACTTTGAAGAGTGACTCATGAGCCAAAGATGGAGCTTAGAGTAGTCTCACTTTCTTTCACACAGCAAGAACCCTCAGGGCAGATTCTCTGATGACACATTGGAATGTGGGTTAACTTTAATCAGAAGGGATTGTTGGATCTTGTCGGTGGCATGCATAATAATTTTTGTTTGTCATCTCAGTACAAATTAGGAGGAAAAAGCAAAAGCAAATCCCAACATATCTTTGTCTCTGAAGGTGATTTAAAAATGTAAGAATTTTGATGGACATTCCTAGAAAAAAGGGAAAAATCCTCCTGCATCCTGAGGCAACTACTGGATGTAAAGCATACGGTAATATGTTTTCCACTTCGCTGATGATTCAGTCATACATGAAATTTAATAGACAAATGCAATGAACGGGCCAGTGTGTGTGCAACCGAATCTAAAAACACATGTGCATTGTTGCCCATATGTCACAGGTAGCTGCTCACACACACACAAACACAAGGGTAGGTGTTTTCACACCCCCTGGGGCTGTTGTGAATTCTGGGTAATTACGGGATCATTACTGGTGCACAAACAGACTGAAACAAATGACTTCCACCAAAGGGGTTAGGAGGGATAAATTAAAGATACATTGACTCAAAGCTGAGCTGGAGATGGAAAGAATTGTTAAAAAAAATATCTTAAAATGTAACATTTGATCAAAAGAAAAGCTGGCAAATATCTCACACACTGCCGGCCAATAATAAGAATCTCTTGGTGATTTTTTTTTCCTGAACTCTATGTAGAAAACTAACACCAACACATCAAAGCAGAGGAAAGGTCACAAGGTTAACACCAGTGTTTCCTGTGCATTGTTAATATCTGAGGCTCAGTTTAAATCTCTACAATGTGGACATTCTTTTTTTTTTCCTGAAGCCTATTTGACCAATAAACAGTGGGGACTGCTTGGATCATATCAGTTAGAAGATAAGTGGGTGAATGTTGCATTGTTATGTTTTATATCCAGATGAAAAAAAGTCTTTATAAACCAATAAACATCATTGAAACTTAAAAAAATGTTCATTTTTCAATTAAAAGACGTTAAATTGGATGTTTCATTTGTAATCTTTGGAAAATGTGTGGTTTTTTTGCAAGAGCTGTGTGACGTGTTCGCCCTGTTTTCAACCACAACCTTCCACAAAACAATAAGATATCTCTCAAAGATAACTAATTAAAATTTGAGAATTTGAGTTTCTCTGCTAAAGCAAGCAGAAAAAAACATTCTAGCACGCTGGTGTTATTTTGCCGTGGGCCTAATTGACATTTCACATGACACCTTTTTGGATTGTTGTATACCAATGCTGAAAACACACTTCGCACCCATGTATGTAATGACTGTAAAAATGATTCATCAGAAAATTAATTTGTAGACACAACAGAAAGACCATGTGCACCAAAGAAAAAATGGCTTTAAATGTATAATAAATGCTGAAACACTGAGCTCAATAATAAGAACGCATAGCTTCACAGGTACTACTGTGTATATTAGTAAGGTGTTGCATGAGATGTAAGGATTATTGGAGAGCTGAGGGCCATAAAGATTGTGTTTCCAGGATTTAATCACTTGCCTATATGTAATCTTTTGTCTCTCGGCCTAATCACGATTATTTACCGTTTCTGCACTTGTGTATGTCGCACCAAAGCAGAGGCCAGTTGAGGACTTCCTTTGTCCGATGGTTGTAACTTTAGTGCCGAGCGCATAACAAAGAGGGAGGGAGAGAATGAGGGGAGATGGAGCGGGCAGCCTGTGCAGCATGAGAACAGGCGAGGTAAAAAGGGAAAGACTGATAATGAGGAGAAAAAAAAAGGAAAGTAGAAAGGCACAGATGGCACATTAACCTGCAAGTCTGGCATTGGAGAAATAAATCGCTCGATGTGTTAAACTTAACTTGAATTTTTTTTTTTTCCCTCCGAGATTACGGCCCTGTCATCGAGCGAGCAGTATCGTAAATTTCTCTGTTTTCCCAGGATTGTTTTTCTCAGGCTCTGAGCTGCAACAAGCTACAGTGGAACCTTTCACTTGTCTGATATTTCTAACGACATTAAATCACTCAGTTCACTTCTTTTCCCGCCGTTTGTCCACAGCGAGATATTATTTATTGAATGTTTTACAGTCCCAGATTAGAGTGCTATAAACTTATATTGAAATGTCATGATTATAAACATTCATAATATACTGATGATTCATGTTCCATTAATGTCAATTCTACAGCGTCTCATGGAAGCACACCAGCATAGCCGAGACAAAGCAAATAGCACGCCCACTAAAATCTGCATGCTTTCTATTGTTTTCCCCTCCTCAGCCAATAAAAAGGCACGCCATCACAATCCGAACATGGCTGGATTCGCCCTCACCCTGCTCCTTCGTGTCCCTTGGCCTTGGCTGTTGGATCTCAATACTCTGTGGTGATAAATAATTTAAATATTCAAATCAGCGCCAACCGCTCATCTCCCTCCCTTCTCCTGCCCGCCACTGGAGGATGAAAAGAATGCATTAGCCATGAGGGTTCTGGATTGGGTTGAAAGCGCTAGTGTGGTGTGTGTGTGTGTGTGTGTGTGTGTGTGTGTGTGCGCGCCTATAAGGGCTAACGGAATAAATAGGTAGGTGCAAAGATGTCCGTCTTTGTGTTTGTGAGTGTGTGCACATGTGTGAGAGTGTGCGCTGATGGCTTCATTGAGACCTGTCGCCGCGGCAGCACAGATAGAGTGGTCTCCCGGAGTGATTGCTCTTACAGAAGGGGGTCTTTTGTATTCAGCCACCGTATGTGGGGCAGGCAGGCATGCTGTGGGGCACTCTATTCACAATCCTCAAAGTACAGGACGGGTTTGGTCTTTTCAATTTTCTTCTTTTTGTGTGGGGGGAGGTAAATTCAGAGGGATTTCCATTAAGGGTTGAAAAGAGACATTAGGGTTTGGGGCAAGAATTTTTTTTTTTTTTTTTTTGTATGCGTGTGTAATTGGGTGAGGTCTTCTTTCACCTGTCCACTGGTTTTATTGAAGAGAAAATGCTATGTGTCTTTTCTATATGCAAATGCTGCACTCCACCGCCTCCACAAGCAGTGATCTCACCAACAGGGATTTGCCTTCTAGCGCGCCGAGGCCGCATACAGATGTACGCTCGGCTTTTTTTTTTTTTTTTTTTTGGACACGGTCGGCAAAAACACATCGAACGCACAACAAAAAATACACATTGGCAGATCCCTGATGAGGTGAAACCAAGTAAAAGCTGCTACTCACGTCAGTCACACAGGAGCTGAAGTGGAAAATGAGAAAGAGTCACACCCAGGTTATTTTTAATGACTTTTTAATTCAAGGGGGAACTGGAAGCACTGCAAAAATAACACCAAGTACCTACAGATATTTCAACACTGTAGAGCTTTTACTGCACGTCAGCAATTAAGAGCTGTTGGCCAGTCATCTGACGGGATACTCAGGTTGGGTATTTTCATCTTGTCACCTGCATACTGTGGGTACACCCTCTTTTATTCTGTTTTAAGTTTCCTTATGGAGATTATTTAATATTAAAGCCACCCTTATGAATTTAATATTCAATGTTTCAAAGCTCACAGCATGTGTCCCAGCACACCTACATAGCATTTTTTTTTCCAATTATTTAAATTGTGCTTTATTTGGATTAATTTTTTGCTAGCTTGTTCTTTACAGCAATTGGCAATTACGACCAGCGTCTGTAAATCAGAGCGATTGTACAACACCGTTAAAAAAAAACGTGCACCTATGGAGATCGATCCTAAATTGGTTACTCCGTATCTCTACTGATGGTCCTAAACGCTGTATGTTTTGTATTATACAACCACATGCATACGAGCGGCTCCATTTGCACATGTTGACATGAGTGATTCTAACCCATTGATACTAATCAATATTAATATAATATTAATGTTAGAGTATCTATTCAAAACACGGTACCAGCAAAACGCGACCACATAATGAATGCAAATCTGTCTCTCTGAAGACACCAGTGCAAAACACCATTGCACTGTTTTAATAAGCCCTCTTGCTTCTTCACAAATTGCATACAATTATCTACCCTGTGCTACAGCTACGTTTTCTATTACTAGCTCGAGGCTTGATTCCTCAGTTAGGAACCACAACCTGTGGAGAAAAAAAAACAAAAAAGTTTAACTGCATCCTCCAAAAGTTCAGTTTACAGATTTTAGACAAGTTTGTGCAAACAGCGCAATCATCATTATCCCACTCCCACTGTGGTCTGAGCGAGTAAATCTACCTTCGGTTTAAATGTTTTCACATCCTCTATTAAAAGAACAACATTAACCGTGTTGCAAAACAACATAGTTGAGTTTCTTTTAAATATTTGGGCTCCCATCCAGCCTGTCTGTCTCCATCATGTGTACCGGCCAGCCATCTTCATTCCACTAATAAACATCCGCAGGATAAACTACCGTCATTTAGCATAATAAGGACTGAAGTAGAACCCTTTGCAGCAGAGTACATCCTCACGATTCCTGCTGGTTGTAATGGGATGGATTCCTCAGTCATCTTGAGAGCAGATTTTATTATACAGATTTTACTGCTTTATTTGTTCAATTTCTTTTATTAACTATGTCTTTCTGTCCACCCACATGCTTGCAAATCTTCATCCACTCTATTTTAATATCTACAGTCTATTAAGATTTAATATTATCAAATCCATACACTCTTGTAACTTGTATTTTCTTAATTTCCAGTCCTTTATCTTTTCTGTATTCAATTATATCTCATCTGAACCGGTCTACTTTGGTCCGAGTGTGTGTTCAGTTAACCTTCTCCAGCCAGGATCTATAGAATTTCTTCTTATTGAGTAATCTGAGAGCTAATTACACATTGGCGTAGAGCTGCAGCATAGTGACATATTCACACAGTGGCCGAAGTAAACTCACTGATGCAGTTTGATTACATGAGAGGTTTGGGAAAACCTCCGGGTTAATTATCAGATCTGATTACCAGAATGTATCAATTGTCTAGTTACCAATAAATTAAATTAATTATAAGAATACCAGTTTCTAGAAATTAGTAACAAAAAGTTAGTATCACTCAACTACATCAAAGCTGAGAACTTAAACAGTATTTAAGGAAATTGTACTTGTGTGAACATTTGCTTTTCTGTTTCAAACATCATTGCATGCTCATGGTGTTATATTTTTAGACACAACACTTCACATTCAGCTTCGCTAATTTTTCAATTCTGGTTTTGTAGCTCTATCAACGCATATTTGAGTCTAGAATCATGGTAAGGAATGTGCTGTAAATCAGTTATTTAAAGCCATCCATCCATCCCTCTGTTCATCCCGTTTATCCCAGCTAATCTGTAAACATGATGCATTCAGGGACCCGACTATTTACTGACAGTAAATTAAATTACTTGATTTGATATAAACAGTCAAATCGATGTTCACTAGAATATGAGACATTCATTATTGACTTCACGACTGAGACAATGTGTAATTGTGGTGGGGTGTTGGGGGTCCGGATCACTTCTGTGTTAATCCAATACTAACAGGATTAGAAAGAGATCATAGAGTGCATAGAGTTCCTGTGACATGCAAGAAGGTCGGGGTTCAACTGCTAATCTGATCCAGGGTTGTGCCATATAGCATGTGTTCAAAGCTCCATACTCATGCATGTAGAATGACACCATATGTTATCTATATGAAAGTGTCCTCATTTCATGTGGTGTTACAGTTGGCAGGAAAGCACCGTTCACGGCTGCTCCTAGCTCACGCTGCAGCTGCTGGAGGATAAAAATCCAATAAATTTTACCTCAGCGGTCACTCCAGAGAGAAGCGCATCAAACCGCGCCACGAGACAGCTGAACACGCCATGATGTTCTGGTCTCTTTTTTTTTTTCTTTCCCATTTATCCCATAGGTGTCTGCCCATCCATCACAATGCAAGGTTGAACGATCATGTGTAAAGCCATTACACTGGCTGCCTGGGCCCGAGTGATTCATTCATTGGCTGATTATCAGCTGCTATAATCCTGTCAGTATGTGGCCACATACACCACAGATGGTGGCGAAGATGAAAGAGGAATTGTGGGAGAGAAAGACACTACAACCATATCCTAAATAAAATTCTTCCAACCTTTATTAAGAATAATCTCCTTATTTAAATTTTTCTATTTTCTTTTCATATATAAAATCCACAATAAGATTATATATCTTTCTGATAATCCCCATTTTGAATCTGTTGGGTTTGTATATTTCCTGGCAGAAAGGTCAGGAAGTGAGCATTGAGGGTGTTTTCATACTTCATATGTCAACGACACCAGTGGCAGAACAATACCCCAGCCAGAAGTGGCACCACGGCTTTCCCACACTCTGTCGCACACCAAACCGGCATTAACGTGAAAGCAGAGGAAAATATGTTACATGTCCAGATAGCATTCATTAAAATGTCATTCTGCCAGTGGTTCTTCCCATTCCTGATGTGTACTTAAACTTTCATTTGGCAGATTGAATGTCCAGCTCATACGTAATTTTGTCTTTCCATCATGTAAAATGTGTGAATAGTGAGAAACTGGATGGTGTTCAGTATAGCTGGGCACCAACGATGACGAAAAATGGTGAGATTTTAAGATTTAAATAATTGCAGAAAAAAATAACCTAAAGCTCAGAGGACAAAACTCTAACTTTCTATTCAAGGCACTAACCTTTGGGGGGTTTTTTTTCTGTCCTGCACGGATCACTGGAGTTATCTTTTATTGATTAAAAACCAGCCCCTCCTGCACCTCCTGCCGGGATGCAGGATAACCAGCCGGAGGTTCAGCGGAATGAAAACGCTGGATAAATGATTTATTTGAACTCTTTAAGCAGAGATTAGTTTGAAAGCATAGCAAATTATACAAACCACTCTATTTCACATTGATTCCATCTTGCAAAGAGAGACTATGTTTTATTCATTCGATGCATTTACCTCAACTCTGACAAAAGGTTTGTTGAGGTCAGTGATATATTCACCACAGGTGCATGTACAGGTAGTCCTCAAGACACAAACATCCGACTTACGAAGATTCGCAGATACGGATGACCGTGCGCCGTGATATCAGACTACTGCAGTTCCCCTTTCTGCCACAACCCCTGTCAAGCAGCACAACTCCGTGCGCATCTCTAACACTCATCTATATGTGAGCATCTCAGCGCGTCAGGATTCATACACCCTTGGATTAGCAAAAGCTAATTGGTAGAGGTATGGTGGTAAAGAAATGCCGCGTTCTCTCCAGAGAGAACAGAGACAGACAATCTGGTGAGGCTTTCCAGGAGAGTGGCATACATGCTCATTTACATACAGATAAAGAGCTATGGTACATAAGGGGAATAAACAATTCCATTTGTAACCATGATTAAGGACCGACAATAATTATGGTCCACATTCATCAATGGTTGGCCTCAGTACAAGTATTCACAGATATAATTGGTGTAATCAAAAGAACACACTCGTGAGTATTTACTCCCCGTCACTGAAGTCCAGCTGTTTTAGCTTCTTCATTAAGTCAGCTCATACCTGATTAAGATAAAGAGTCCTCCACGTCCTCGGCCTGTCCAAGCAGCCAATCAGGAGAAACAGATTTCTTCCGGGGCTCGCAGCTTCAAAGAGGGTGAAACCATCTGAACTAAAGCGCCAGGAAGTTAGCAGTCTCTCTTTTGTCAGGCCAAGGGTTTGTTTTCATGTCTCCTGTGAAGCCGGCTTCCTGATTAGTAGAAACACTGACTCCAAACGGGGCGGGGACAACTAACTGTGCATAGTATAGATGCGAACTTCAAAAGACAAAGACTTGATAATGTAGATTAATAAACACAATCGATGCCTATTCATATGTTCCATATGCAAATGTTTGCATCTGGCCGAGAGGCAGTGAATCTGTCATCTTAAGCCAAACCAGCTGAAATGGAGACGCATGTCTGCATTTTGACTTTGGAATTATTGCTGACTAATATGTTTGAACTTTGAATAAATACAATTTTGGCACATTTCAATTTTTGCGGTACCATTTTTTTGCACATTTTGAACAGGTGAAGGAAAAGGTCGCCAAAAAAATTTTCTACAAATGTTTGAGGTCTAAAATGTCAAAGTAGTTTTATGTTACATCCGCTGCTGACTGAGCCAAACCTTACAGGCAAAGAAAAACCATACGTTCTTCTGGGATATGTTAGCCGATTTGGGAAACCCTTCCGCAGAAAATATTGATCTCCTGTCTGCTCACTGAGTACGAAACTACTGTGGGATCAGTCAATAGGTTCTGGTTCTAAAATCTGGAAGCTAATAGAAAATCTTTAAGGGTCAACTTATTTTTTGTTTTTTGCCAAGTAATATCATCCAGCCCGGAGAAGCTTCTAGCTGTGCTATGATAGTTGCATCATCATCATTTTGTTTGATCAACTGAAATTAATTTTGATTTGATAACTGAAAGCATGGAAACAGGTCTATTGTCAGTACTGTCCAACATTATGCCACTGTAGTGGGTAAGAAACGTGAACACAATCACTGAAAGTGCGACTCCATGATTGATTTTTCACCAGATTGATTGCTGAGTCTTTATCTCCATCTCCGTGACTGACTGATTGTTTCCCATTAGCTTCTTGTACAAAATGGAGGCGATCTGACAACAACACCACTGATGCTACCTCAGCTAAAAAAGGAGAGAGCACTTCCTGAGTGATGGTGTCAGTAAAAGTCTGTGATGAATCCTCTGCCACCACATTGGGAGAAGCCCACTGTGGAAAAATCAATGGCTAATAAAGCTAATGCTTAACTCTCCTTTGGGGTATGAACACTGCAGACACAATGAAGGGAAAAATCGGGTTGGGATTTTAGGGGGTTTAATACTCATGCCTCAGAAAATATGCTAATGTGATTTTATACAGAATAATGAACATGACATTAAAAAACTAAATGCATAAATCCAGTCAAACTGAAAAACATATGAGACTGAAGTTTCGGGAGTTTACAGTTCACTTCAATGTCAAATTACAATTTCCCACCACCGTGATCGCCCCTAAAGACCACCAGGGGCTTTCTTTCCTATATACGGTGTTGTTTCTCCCTTATAGGTTACAAAAGGAACTCTTGATGTGAGATTTATAGGTATTTTAAAAACAACTTACCCAATAAATCTCATGTGCCTACAGTGTGGTGCCATGCCCAAACAACATTCACAGTGAGAAACACATGTAAAACAGCCAATGTCCAGGGGCGCTGCATGCTGAGAGATTTATGTGCTTTCCAAAATTCCTGGCTTTCCTTTACATCCAGGTCTTATCAGCAAGACAGCAGCCAACTTTAACACCTTCAGTCAACCAGAACAAAAAAAAAAAACCAACACACCTCCAGGATACTGATGAGGAGCCAATTAGGTCGTCCGAACACTGCATCGGGTCTCACCAGCCAATGACAGTGAGTTACTTATTACTGTGGTTGGTTAATTTTGGTGCTCTCCCTGAGTCGCCTGCATCCACAGCGATAAATGCAGTCCTTGATTAAAAACGGACCGAGTGCTGCTCTGCGACGGCAAACAATGCGAAGACAATGGTTCTGTAGGCCAGGGATGTGATTTATGATGCCAGACAGATGTTGCTACACACTCTGCAATACACTGGGATTTAGGCTAAATAGTTGTGGGTTCTTGAGGACATTTTGCTATTGTTGGGTAATTTTAATCGATTATAATAAAAATTATAAATGCAGCTATTAATGTTCATTCAAGATTACAAATTTAAATGAGAGGGAAAAAATATCAGCTGGTCCATCCATTATACTACTAAAAAAAACAAGCATACTAATAATTCAGGGCCTGAATAGATAACGGTGAATTAAGAAGTGTTAAATACGAAGTGATTTGAGACGCAGTAGTAGTTTATGATTTTCTCTTTATGGGTTGTGCTTGTATCAAGTCCAACAAATGATGTCTTACTTCATTTGATATCTCTTTGGAATAAGTGACTAAAGAGCAGCATCAGTTTCCAGTCCCAATTTTCTGCTGAGGTTACTATGGTTACCATTACAGCTCCAGTGGCGTCACAGCTTCTCCACTGCTAGCTTGTAATCATACTTCTTTTTTTTTTCCAGCACCACGCTGCTTTTTCCCTTTATCCTTTGCCTCTGCTTCTACAATCAATTCGACTGGCCTACTTCCAGAGAGGCTGCGCCTGTTGGCACAGTGACCGACAAAAACATGCACCTCCAGACACCTGAACACAAAACTGCAGAAACATCCTTCCTACACATTAATTAAAATGGATATGAAAATGTTGCCTGGCACTGGTTTGACTCTTCAGGGAATGCTGACAGGTCACGAGGGATCGCAGCTCAGAATCGACTGCCAATGTTGCCGGCTCACTTTTGAACTTAGCACAGATCTACAATTTGCAATAATAATTTCCATGTACTCATGAAGAGGACCTGGTTTGAACAGACTGCTCTAAAAATCCCTGACACTATTGTCTCCAGAGTCCTGCAGACATTGGCAGGATTAAACTAGGTCTTTTGTCCCTTGCTGAGGTAAAAAAAAAAAAAAGTGTTTTTCTCTCCAAGTGTGTTACTAGACATTGAAAACTATTGGAACTCAGGAGCACTGAACAATAGTGTAACCATTACTTGCTCTCCCACAAAACAGCACCAAATAATCAAGCATTTTGAATACTTCATAAGGAATCTATCGTCTGCGTTGCAGAGCTGTTGGGTGGGGACAGAATTTCAGAATTCCTTTGAGGGAACAGGATCTTTTTTTTGTCTGCTGCTGAGATTATAATGAGTAGAACTTTAATTGCTGATGACAAATCATGAAGCCAGTGTAAGATTCGGAGCACTGCAGGACTGCCAAGGGAGCAGCTGGTGAAACAAAGCAGCATTCTGTTTCTGCTCAAAAGCCTTCTGTCTCTGATTAAACAAAAACACTTTAATGCTCCATCGGAATTGGTTTGTAATCCGATCACAAATTAAAAAAATGAAAATGTAGAGGATTTGTGTCTCAATGGTGTATGTAGAGTGAGTGGGAGTTGTATGTACAGGAAACAGAACTCCCCACCGTGTCACACTCTGACTACTCTCTGCCTTGACGGCTTTCACCGGTCAGATTCGCATGCAGCACTTGTAATGGCCAAGTATGCCGTGCTAAGCGACCATACAGCACTGTATCCAATCCAGAATAGGCCAGCCTTTCTTCTGCCGTGACCAGTTGTCACATTCCAGCATTAGCGGGAGAGAAACGATGGCTATAGAGGGGTGCCACGGGGGCCAACCCAAACCAAATCTGTCTTCTTTTCAAGTATGTGTGCTAATTATCTCAGATCTTTACAAATTCTGATCTGTGATCTGTTGAACACGGCTGGTACAACAAAACCATTTGCCTGGACTTGACTCTTACATTAGGACCAATGTCATCGCTGAAGTGCAAAACCCCATCCACTTAACCCTTATCTATAAACACAAAGCAAAAGTTGGTTATAATGGGCCGCTTTAATTTGCCAAACATTCTTTCGGACTTCAAACCCCCTGGAAATACAAATTGGTGGTCCGAAGATTAATTATTAACTATGGCTATTAAATTACGCCAAAGTTCAGTGCAATAATAAACTATATGTGATGTATTTCCCTATAGGAGATTTAATGTAATTCAAGTTTGTCAAACTATCACCAGGGGTTCCAAAGTATATGGCACTGTTTAAAATAGTACAGGAAACTCCATTATAAAACCATAAAATGCATCGTATAACATCTTAAAAGAACCATATTCCCCTCTGAGATGGACCGGAGGGACAAGCAGACATGATGTCATGTGGCAACATCATGACATTTGTATGGAAGACTGGGTTACAAGTGATTGCAGCCAAGTTGTTCTTTCTGTTCTTCAGTGTATACATATACATCACTGCAATATTAAGGAGTGACGGAGAGTAACTGAACACTTCCCCCTGATTTCCCTGGATAAGAAACGACTGACACAAGCTTACAGGAAAAGTTTGACAGCCAGTTAGCATAGCTTAGCATTAACTGGTTGAGTGAGGGTAATAAAAATTCACCCACAAACTCATTCATTCATTAAATTCTACCATTTTAAGCCACGGAAAAACGGAAGCACAAAACACGCCGTCTTTGTCATTTTAGTACATCATTTGCACAAATTTAAAAAAAAAAAAAATTACCATGTTATTTAAAAAAGCATGGAAGAGATATTTGGCATATTCTATTGTCTTGAGTAGAACCAGGGTAGCTGTTTGATCTCAGCTAAGTTATTTGGCGGCTTTAAACTCATTGCAAAAGACACAAGCATGGCCTTGGTCTTCTTGTTGAGCCTTCATCTTTCAAAAAAACTTTTCCTATAACCTCTCTGCAGCTGCAGAACAAAAGGAGTTGATGCGTAAAGGCGCTAAGCTAAAAATAGACTGCATCTCCATGGCTTTGACGAACAGGATGAGTTCATTTTACTTTGCAGACAAACATCTTTCCTGACTGCAATGGGGATGTCACATGGCATGTTTCTGCTGCTGATAACACTATGAGTGAGTAGATTCTGCTAGTCGTGGCAGGGAAAAAAACAGTGAGACTACAGTATGTGGATTAAATTGTCACTTTACGCCGCCTCAGTAATGGATTGACTGGATGTGGTATCGCGATAATGAGTAAGCCTTGGGGGAAAATGATTGAGTGTTCTATTTTTTTGGGATGAAATCTCAATGGTAGCCTCTAATACGTCTGTGCTTCATGAATACAGGGCAGAGGTAGGAATCCAGAGCAAGAAAATGCTTTTGGAAGGTGGAATTTACATGAAAAAGACGGATTGGTTGCCTGGGATTATGGATTTTTTTTTTTTAGGTAAACTCTGGAATACCTTGAAAACAAGCTACGGATCTCATCTCGAGACTGACTGCAGAAACGAGATGTTCATTGTGAGATGGATGAGTGGGCAATGCTTGGTATAAATGCTTCCTGACTTTGCACAGAAAATTAAAGAGGAAAAAGGAAACTTGAAGGATGGTGGTCTTTACTGTGGTAAACATTTAAAGATGAATTTCCTATGGAACCAAACTTAACGAAACTGATGTTTCAGTTGGGATGTATCACAAAACCAAATGTCAGTCCTACTTATATTTTCTTACGAAGCGACATTTAGAAGTCCTGTCTAAGAATATTTCTATCATATGAGAGGAAGACCACACCGCAATAAAGTAAACATAGTCATTAAAAAATATTGGCCACAGAGGGCTTTATTCATGTTTCCAACTCGCACAGTAGCTCTTCTTGTGAAATCTGAGGCAGACTACACCAATAACATCTTGTCCCATGACGAAACGTGAAATTTTCTTTTCACGAATATATATAAACGTTTGATCATTTTTCAGCCCAATGGTTTTGAGAATCTAAAGAATTGGGTCACATTTTAAGAAGTGCAGTGATTGGACAATGGAAAAAAAAAGTGGACTTCCTGTTGGGTTTAGGTCATTGTCACCAAGACTATTTTTTGTAGTTCTGGTCATGATGCATATGTACATATGTGCATCTTTGAACATTTAAAGGGGCAATACGGCGTTATTTAGACCCAATGATTTTCATTCTCCAATATTTAATTTTTCTTTGAGAAAACACGTTCAGTTTGGCATAATACACACAATAAATAATACATTTTCAAGGTCCATATAAATGGTGAAAACTGTTTTACAGCTTTCTTATCTACATAAAAAACCAGGAATTTTTCATATCTGGAAGAATTTTTTAGAAAACAGCCACAGATGGACATAACCAATTCCAATAGCCCTCATCCACTTCTTGGCAGGTCAGAAAATCTGTGGCTGTACAGTGAAACAGGAAATTCCAAGTCTAAATAACCGAGCATCAAGCTATACAGATTTGTCTTTCTTGAACACTAACATTTTTCTAACCATAGATGCAAATTCATGCTATTTCCACGTATCTATAATGGTCACCTCACTTTGTTTTCTACAAATAGCCATCCATTGTGTCATAAACCACCACACACAGCTGCATGGAGACCTGCACGCTTCCTCTATCTGTATTATCGAGCGTAGTTTTCTGATTTTAGGCGCTTATCAGGGGGGAAACAGGAAAAAGAGAAAGGCTATCTCCTTCCGCAA
Organism: Antennarius striatus; assembly: GCF_040054535.1. Taxonomy (NCBI): domain Eukaryota; kingdom Metazoa; phylum Chordata; class Actinopteri; order Lophiiformes; family Antennariidae; genus Antennarius; species Antennarius striatus. The sequence goes on from NC_090797.1 coordinate 5,491,566, forward strand.
AATAAATAATGAGGACGGGAATGAAATATGAACGAACTGCATGTTTAGAAGAAATGCGAGCAGAATTTGGGGAGATCACAAAGGATTCAATCCATATGGGAAGTAGAAATTTTACACATGTGCAAACAATTCACAAAACAGAGGAATCATTCATATATTTCAGGCTAATTTCTTCGGAAAGTCTCTTAAGTTGTGCTTTAAGGTAACTGAAGGACAATAAATACTGTCACCACACGTAGAGACAAAGCTTCCAGAATAATCACTTTACTCCCCCCTACATGTTAATACCAAACTATGAGCGTGCACTTGAGTAAAGGCTTGTCATCTGATCTCTCTCGAACCTTAAATCTCGCAAGCCCTCACACCACCTCCCTCAATCTCTCCCTCTCAGGTTTTTATGAGGTGAGAAGCACAAACCGATTTTTTTCCCTCCACACACTCCGTTCTCTGCAGTTCCGACCCAGGCAGCCTCATTCATATTAGTATATTTTACAAGCGTTCGCTGGCGTAACCATGCGTGAAGATGGAAAGAGTTTGTGCAGGGCTCAGCTAAGGTTCAGTGCCAAGGGTGTCGAGCTAATTAATCCCTAATGATTTGTGGGGCGCATCTCACTTATACAGTGTCACGCTCAGATAAATGGGGGTTTCATCCCTCAGTGAATGGCACAGTGATTTTTGTCAATCAACCGGCTTGTTTCGCTTTACAAAAACATTTATTTCTCCTTTTATCTTCAGTCGATATTTCTCTCAACTCAGCTTAATGAAGCTTGGGAAAATGTTTCAGATGATGATAACAGCAGGTAGCCTAAAATTTTAGGGCTGCTAATTATAAGCAGATGTTAAATGTTTGCTTTATGTGCATACCAAAGTTCAAATTATCCACTAGGCTGAGGACTTACATAGACATCTTGATTTGCAAGTCTTTGTGTAAGGTAAGCATTGGAAAGGTTAAAGAAATCAATCATGAATTTGGGCAAACAGGAAGTCTAAATGGTGACAAAATCCCCCCAACCAGTGCCTTTTATCCCGGCAATTTAATACGTTGTAAATAGTTTGGTTTGCTTAAGCCACACAAAAATGGAAGTGGATTTAAACTTAACCTGCCTCTTGATTCTAGGTAGTCCACATGAAAAATAAATCTAGCCAAGCTTTTAACTGAAAAAGGTTAATAATTGCTCTCCTTGCTGTAGCTCCAAATAGTGAAGGCATTAAACAATTAATTAAGGGAGAGGTATCGATCTTGTTTGCATTTTAGAGAGGCTAATTTTTGGAGCAAAATAGACAAACTGATCACATCTTAGGCAAAACAATTATCACCCACTTAGATAAGTAGCCTGACTGGGGGGGAAATTACCTCATCTGGTGGCATTTGTTCAATCAAGTTAATGTCGGACAATTTTCAGTGCGAAAAAATAAAAACACACCAACGTCCTTCACAGGTACAAACAGAACCCTTTAACTTATGTGGAACTGAGTGACTGGTGTCAGACGTCCCTTTAGAGAGGTATTCACAGTCACAAACGATACAAGCTGTAGTGAAATGTGAGCATGTTGTTTGATTCTTCTGACAGCTGTTCTGAGCTCCGGACAAAAAAAATCTCCTTGGTCGCTGAAAGACAATACTCAATGCTATGGATTACAAAAGGTAGAAAGGGTAACCGCTTGAGATTCCTGTGATCCCTGGGTTGGTTTTCGGTTTTCTATTACGCCCCAACTGCTGTAAGTTGTTGTAAGTCCACCTTGTGGTTTTAAGAGAGAATGTGGACGCCAGCTTCTAAGCGTAATTTAACGCCACAAAAAGGAACTGCTTACAAAGTGCAACGGGCAAGAAATTCAACCCCATGGTTGTGAACATGGAAAGGCCTCACTTAGGGAAGAGCACAATGAACAAGAGTATTTACTTTACCCCTTTATCAGTGGTTTGAGGTTTTCATCCTTCTAAATCTTGGTGTACATGACAAATATACTGCACTGATATTTGTATCCTAAAGGGAGGGCACTAGCAATTTTTTTCAGGTCCAGTTGTCCATGGATACCAGTGTTTTGGGACCCACATACGGTGTGTATACGGGAAGGGTCGTGGGATTGAGGTTTGGCGGTCACATCTTGGCAGATGGGTGGGTCTACGCAGCCTGCAAAGCACAAAGGCCAGCCAAGGGTTAGTAGCGGCAACCCGCATCATGGATATCTGGGAATGAACGTTACAAAGAGGTGCAAACTAAAAATAAACATACCCATCTCTTCTTAATATCTAATGGGTGGTGTTTCCACTGGGTAAAGTAGAATTAGATATTAAGCTAATTATACCGAACAAAGGAATTAAGTAAAGTTGTGCATGATATGTTTTAGAACATGACTTTTTTGCCTCAATTGGGGATGACTTTAATATTAGCAGCCTGCAACACTTTTTTAAATTTACAGCATATAGAATTATTTCACTTAAAAATATCACACAGCAGTGATCCAAATCCCAAACTGATGGCTTTAATTTAGTTTTTTGAGAATGAATTTTCAGACCGACTTAATCAGTGTGTCAGTTATATTTAATAATGATTAAATCTTCATTGGTTGACGAAGGTAAGCTAAGAAATCTAATCCATCTTTATCCTTTGGAGGGCTGCAAAGTGTGCCGGATGTGACTGCATTTGACTTTAGCGAGTTGACTTCATTTCAAAATAGTCTAAGCTCCTGGATGTTATAAAACCTATGGCCACAAAAGAAATCATACGTGTGAAATGATTGCACTCACTCTTATCTGAATCTTTATGGAAACAGGGAAGACACTATGGCAGTCCAGCATTTTCTTAAGTCAGAAATTCCAGCGGGCAGACTTTAAAACTGCACATGATGAAAAATTTGTATATTATGCAAAACCTTCTGTAAAAAAATTCAATCTGCCTTGTGCATATCTCCGTACCCTCTTATTATTTGAAGCAAACTTTGGAAGCACTTCTTTTTGCAAGAAGACTGTTTTTCTTGCCCCTTTGTTGACACTGGAGCAAATCCCAACGTAAAACAGCACAAGTCTTGAACAATTCATTCCCTAAAGTTATCCATTGGGATGTCTTCACATAAAAGACACCATTGGGATCTCCAATGAGATTCTAACTCGCTCCATTCTACAAAGTGACTTCAGGACTTTGTGGCTTTAAAGCAGCTTCAAACCCTCAACATGTGTAGCTGACCACTAAGTGCTTTTGTTAGTAAGATCTGCAAGTAATTAAAATAAACCTCTTTGTCCCTGTCCTCCCATTGTTTTTATGAAAGTCCCAATCCTGCACTGGGGACAAACCGGGAAAACAAGACATCCCCAGCAACAATCAATCGAGTGAGACTCAATACTTGGGAAAGTCTGTTTGTGAGATGCTCGCATCTTTTTTTCATCACCAAACCACACTCTTCCAGAGGTTTCACCCGCTTCTCCTCAAAAACACATCATCCTTTATGCACACAAGGCTAGTTAAAAGCCTCTTGCCTCACAACCGTCTCAGATTACCATTCATACACACTTTTTTTCATTCACTTTATTCACCACACTTTATTTCTCTACATGTCTCTGGGCAGTCTTGCTCATTTCTAAAGTGCTCCCAGGGAGTAGTCCTCCTGACAGAGAAAAGGAATTTTCACCTCAGCTTTATTAATTATGACTCAGAGAGATTCTGCTAACTCGTTTCATTAGCTTACATCTTCGCCCAATATTTATCTGCTCCGAGCACATACTGTAACTTCAACAGCCTCCACACATGTTTCAGATAATTATTCCACTGAAGGAAGATATTCCTGGCAGCACTTACTACAGTAGGTTGAAAGTGATCGCAGTGAGCCTTGGTATGAAAAAACAATGACGAGCAGTGGCTAACACACTGTGATGGAGCACATTCTATGTTTTAAATGCACCCCCGGTGTTACGCCGATTAAGCATTCCATTCTTTTTTAAACAAGACCAGAGCTAACGCGATGGTAAATGTCACGCATTGCAAAACATGGAATCTGAGTCAGCACTTCACCGCCTCCGATTTTAAACAGATCATTTTTTTACAGCCCAAGGATCTTAACACATCCCCACCACCTTGTGTGTGACGGTTCGGAGTTGTTTTTTTCGTTAGCGCCAATAAAATCAAGTGGCGTGCCGTGACAATATTTCAAAACTCTGCTGACAAACTGAGGAAAGATCATTTATCACAATGTCAGCTGAGAAGGAACGGGATGAGAAGTCTTTACTCATTCAGTCAGATCACTTAGTCAGGTTTTCCTGTTCAAGGATACTCACTCTTGATTTGTTTGCTTACGTGCAACTCTGAAGGACAACGTGCAGTTTCATGTTCATGAATGGTGCATTTTTAGAGCTTCTATGAAGCCTTGCAAAGGACTTTTTGGGTTGATTGACAGAAACCTCCAAAATATTAATGTCATCTTTATTTTGCATTCTTATTCATTCTTACTTTTAATTTTAAACACATAGTATTGTCAATATTGCCATTAGATTTTAACTGGATTTTAATGGAGATTTGAGTTAGCATCTTACCATCTTGTGACATCATAGTCACCACTTTTACATTGTGCAACTGACTGCTATGTAGTCAGTCATAAGGGAGGAGGTCATAGAGAAAAACTTTATTGTCATCTACTTTTAGTCACTGGAAAGGGCTGACATTTTGATGCTGTGTAAGACATCAGCTTATTATAAACATTTCACCTAATCTAGCCGAGACAAATATAATATGTATTTTTCAAATGACTCTTGTGACACATCAGATTTTTCTGATGATTAATTGATGACAGCAGCTTTAATGATTTAGAATGATGCCTTTTCCGAAGAATTCAATCTAAGGAATAAATCCTTTTATGAAACATGTTTTTATCTGTATTTTGAGTCAATCACAAAAGTGAGGCCTTTTGGCCATTTAGATGGGCCAATAGGTTTAGATGTTTTCAGACCCAAGACCTCCAAACATTGGTTTTACCAGATGAAAGTCATGAGCTGCAGCTATCCTGAGGGAAACTTAGGAGGAATCCAGCTGGTTCCATTACTTCACCACTGTACCCAGGTCGGACAAACGATCTGCTCATCAGAAAAACCAACAACGAAAGCTGACCTCCTGAATAAAACGGACCCAAATCGCAGCTACTCCTATCTCAGACGATACAAGCACATGAACATGCCTGACGAAGCAGTGCTTCTCATAAACTAAGCCTTTATTACTTACAGATTTATAGATGGAACGGCCGTGAAGGACAAAAAGCGAAAGTTCTGTGTTTTTGTTTTAAAGATAAGACTCAGATTTATAGGTAATCCATGTATATGTTAAACAGCGGGCTCAGAATTAATACACACAAAGGTGGTTTATGAGCAGTTTAAGAACTACACTATGAACCGAATGGCACTTCCTAAAGGCAATCCCATACTGATGCACTTATTCTACAACCTCAGGATCTGAGCTGGAAATATAACTGATTGCAGTAAACATATTGTGATCATCTGTCTTTTCTAGAGTCACTACACTGTGTCCCCTATGTTATTCGAGTTGCATATTAAATTGTTTAAACCCTTGTTTGGAATGAGCTCTTAAAAGTACTAACGATGAGGATATCTCTAATAAAAAATAAAACAAAAAAATTAGCCATCGGGGGAAATCTAAACTTTACCAAATACCTAAAAACCTCCCTGCACACAGACATGTGATTCTTAAGATCTTCTGAAACAAAGAAGGAAGATGTTTGCACTCTAATCCCAAAGGGACCATAATGCATTTCTGCATTGGGCAGAGGACTATGACATGATTGAGGTCACAGATGTTTGGAGATACATGACTCTGAATGCTGAAAACCACTTAAAATGCATTTCATTTCCTTTGTCTCATCTTTGCTCCACTCTTAGTGCAGAAGAATGTCCTTATTCTTCAAACCAATATCATTAAAATGTCTGCAGCACGAGCAGCTTCAGACCGAAGAGCTTGGAGGTGGTGAATGTATTTTCTAATCTATGGTCCAAACTCTCAAGCAAACAAACTTATCAGTACCAATAAGGCATTTGGCTCCACCAGAGAAAAGCCCGCCTGTAAACCACTGCATCACATCTTATTTCTAAATCAAAAATAGCCTGGCTCAAGTCCTCTGTCCGCTCCCGTAAAACTATGTTATTTCACAAGCACAGGCTTTTCATTGGGATTACCAAAGGCCCAGAGAGAGTTTGGCTGGCCCCCTTGAGCAATGCCAAGGAAAAACATGATTGACATGATTGAAAAAGCAGAGACCAGCAGCAGCATCCCCGCAATTTGAAGAGTTATCTGCTTTGCCATCTCACCTTTCAAGTAAAGAACCGCAGCAGACACTTTTGTGATACAACTAAAAAGGTCAGACCAGATTGTCTCAGTTTACAGGGCATCACAAAGGAGCAATAACTAATTTGTCTACACCCCAACTATCTTTCTTTTTTAAAAAACATCTCCGGACCAGATTAATCCGCTCAACACCCCTCCACTTCAATCTTTGTCTTGCCTTAACCTTTTGCTCATAATTCTCTTGGAATCCCTGAGGGAATAGACAGGGAGCACACGACTCTTGACCCCTTGAGATGACGCTGTTTGATGAATGACCAAGGGAGGTCAGGCTGCTGATTGGTATTCAACCTCCTCCTTCAGACGGCACTGAACCAAAACGCCAGCATGTGTCCCCCCAGAGTGCAAATTACCATGGTGACTTTGATAGATACGCAGCAATGGCAGATACTTAACTCTCACTGAGGGAATGGAGTGTAAGTGTAGGCTGAAGCTGGAGAGGCAGCACCGCAGGTAATATGTCACCAGAGGGCTTTTGTTGACAACCTTAGCGATGTCACGGTCACATGTACAGATGGGTGACCGGCTGCACGCCGCTTTTTACAAGGATGCATGGAGAGGTGTGATGGAACTGGACACGGCGTACATAGCTCAGTCCTGCCACCTCTCTATGTTTCTTCACTACCTTCTCCTTCACCTCACACACACAGAGGGGTCACCGATGGCGCTGAAAAGTAAAGTAGGGGGGATCTTTGACCTTTCAGGGGCGTCTGGAGATGCATACCAGACGGCAGCGACCGACTGAGGCGAGCACGAATGAGGGAGGCATCCTGTTCACTGCCTGTTAATAGTTTTTATTCCCATGCGGAGAAATCTACCGCATACCTTTCATATCAGTAGTTTTCATTCGAAGATTTAATAGTTGATAATGGAAGACTAATTAATATCAAATTTGACAGAACCTGTACAGGAGCCAAAACTAAGTATGCAGAGAAAAGGAAGAACAACCTGTTCAGCAAGGCTTCTTTTAAACGTTGGACCAGCTGCGGGGAAAACCAGCGAACATTTACACAAATTGGTGATATTGTTACAGAAAACACAAGTAAAACTAATTTATACTCTTTTGTTTTGTGTATATGTTTTACAATATGCCATTCGGCAAGACAAAGAGAGAGACAGAAAGAGTAGGAGAAATATTTTAATGTTGAAATGAATGCTTGAAAATTTTCAACAACAATTATATAAAGATAGATTAAGAAGGTAAATACAACAGAAACGGACAATTTTACCTCCACCAGAAGGTGTAAAAACTCTGAAGGGAGGGCGCAATTCATATCAGCTATGGGGGGGGTGAGGGATAAAGGCACAGCACTGCCCCAACATGTGGATGATCTGCAGGTTAGGAAGTTATGTCTCGACTAAAATGCATCCTTCATAAACCATGGGTAAAAAAATAATAATTTCAGGTTCCCAGGGTGGTGGAATTAGGAAACATAATCTAGAATGAGGCGGCACTAATACCAGTAATCTGACACAATCATGGCAACAAATACAAAAGTGTGTTATAACCGTAACAATTCATGATCTTCTGATAGTCTCTGCTTCAATGTGAGGATTGTTTTAGGATTTCCTTTAGAAATTGCCAGGAAACTATTTTCTGATTGTTCGGGGTTTCAGTGGTGTTGGCAGATGTATTAGCTTTTTCTTTTTGCTTTCTTTTTTTTTACTGTTCATGATATTTAGCACACGAATTAACCAAATGATTAGTGAGAAAAATTATGATGTAGATAAAGCATGATTAAAATAACAGCTTGTTTTAGTATAGTCAGATTTTTGCTTAAATCAACAGTAGCAGATATTTTACTCACTTCTAAGTGAAAACTTAAAATTAAAATCACCTTTTTCCACCTTGTCCTTCACCTCTAGGCTTTAAACTGTCCCTCAGCGCAGCACAGGTCAGACACCCCCCCCCCCCGCCCCATTGTGCTTCATGAAAACCTCGACATGTTTGTTCAGCTGTTGGCAAAATGAAACTACCTCCCTGTTTAAATTAGCTTTAACTCCCCCCGGGTGGGGGCACAGTGGCAGCAGGCATCAACGCGTGAAACATCTGATCCACTTGGTGCTCGCAGCGTGTGACGAGGACCCGGGCTGACGCGCAACGCGTTCAACTTCACGCCTTTTACTGTGGATGTGCGCTTTCTTTGTTAATGGTATGAAAACACATTAAAAAAAAACAACTATCGTTTGGCACTTTTTTTTTTATACTACGCGCACATGATGGGAAATTGCGCATTTAAATGAGCATCAAATGCTCATTTCATGTAAAACAACATCACAACACGTGTTTTGGTGTCAGTAAAATGCCACTGAGCAAGTTTCCCTACTTCCCCTTCCTCTGCGCTGTTGACTACAATTAGCGGTGATTTATTATAGGCACCGGACAAAAAAAAGCACAAACAGTCAGGCATCCCCCCCCCGCTCTCATTTCCGTGCGGAGGTAACGAGAGGAGATGACAAGTGGAGGGACGGATGGTCATGTTGCTGACAGCGGTTGCTGCTGCGTTCCGTTCGGGTGAACCGAGCCTACCTGTCATCGTAGCAGAAATCTGCGTCCAGCGTGTTCAGATAAAGACCCACAGCGACGGCGGTGCACACCAGCTCCGTGATCATCTCTCAAAGCCAAAGTGGGCGAAGGAGCTGAGATAGAAATGACTGAAAAACCAGGTCCGGTTCTCTGTTATTGTGGTCTCAATTCAGCCGCTCGGTCGCAGAACGGCTCTCCCGACGACGCAGGGCATTTCCCATGATGCGCAAAGTCTGTCAAAGTTTTCCATGTTCCTTCTATCCCATCATGTGGAGACACGAGTCAGCGGGTGGTGTGGGGGTGAAGCCATCACCGGGTGTGCGAGCTGTGCGCATTTCTGTGCCGCGATGTCCACAATGAGCGCATCTCTCTCCGCCTTGGTACCGGAGAGAACGGAGCGGGGAGACGCATGTGGTTTTGACGGAGGCTGCGCATGCGCAGTGGCTCTGCAGTGGAGGTAATCGCTGGAAGGTGGTGGCAATGTGTTTTAATGTGTTGTTAGAATAAATCGTGAGAATAAATTGCGTCGAAGTCTAAAGTTTTTCAGATGAAATTTCATCTGTTCAAAAAGTTTTTCAGTAAATGAATGAACTACAGTGTCTGAACAGATTTTGAAAAATTAAAGAGATTGCTTTAGAAATAGTATAAAAGCAACAAAAAAAGGTCTATAGACGAGTTTTTTGTAAATGTTTCCGGCTTAAATAAATCTATCTAGGGTCTTCATCTTTCTGAAATTAATCCGCCTGTGTTCAAAGATTTTGGAGCAACATGCTGTCATTTCACAGTAAATTGGTGGTTTCAATGACTACATTTGAGATGATAAAATTAACACTCATGCATGTCTACGTTGGAGCAACTGTGAAATTGTTAAAATTAAGTTAATTTAACACGTTAAACCATGTCAGTGTTACCTAACATCCTCTCACTTGCGACTAATGCATGGGTGACAATTACACTGAAATGATGTTCACTAATTAGATGAGCACACTGTTCACTGCAACTGAAAGCACACTTTTAAAAATAGATTCATCTACTAACATTTTAAACATGTGATTGATTTAGTTGTAAATTATACATTAAATCATATAAAACCAATAACACTTTCAGCATCGCTATTTAGCAAACGGCAACTATTGCATAGAATAAAAAAAACATTATATCCATGATCCAAATAGCTTAAACTGCTTCCCATTATTATAAAACTAATAATTAGCCTCAGAGGTCAACACTTAACATATGACAGAGATAACTTTATACTAATGTTAGAAAGACTTATTGTTTTCATAACTGATCATAATCCTACTGAAATACAAAATAGAAATGACACGATGAACTTTAGCTGTGCCAGGATGCTGATGTAGGTGTTAGGGACTATCAATTCTGTTGCCACCCCATCAGCTTCAACTTACCTTACTCATACAGATCAGAATGAACAGAGAAACCACAACAACATTAAAGCTGGTGTTGTTCTGTAACTTACTGCAGCAATGTCAAAGTAACTTGTGAGTGGCAATAACTTTATAGTAACCTCTAAGTTTAGAGTAAACCCCTACATGCCGGTTAATGCCGAGCCATCTGCTGTTATTGGTATCATCTCATCCAGCCACAAATTGAATATAATGATGGATTTGCTACACACCTAGCCCCCACCATCTCGGCGGAGAGGCTAAACTGGGAGAGTAGGCGTGATTGATGAACTGCTGCACCTCACCCTGTGGTGAGTATGGGCGTCGGTCTGGAATGCGCAGCCCAGTCCTGCTGACTACCAGCTGGACTAACGCCTGTTTGTCAGTAGGAGCTCCAAGCAAAGAAATCCAGAGCAGAGCAGCAGAGAAAGAAAAACAGATGGTTGGAGAAGGATGCACAGTATAATGTGTCAGCTGATGAGAGAGAGCACAGGGTAGGGAGAAAGAGTCATTTATAAAAGTGGCATCGGCGACCCTGTTGCTCAACAAGACTTCACCTTGACCTCATGAAGGGTACTGGACGGAGTTTTTATACCTGAGACAAATTCCTTTTCCTTATCATTCATCAATGTCCAAAGTCAAAAATGTGTTTGGATTGCTGCTTTCGTATATCCAAACAAACCCTGCTGTATGTACTGGAGAACACAGCCCACAAGATGCCCGATGTGCCCTCAGGGGATAAGGGCTGTTCTGTCTCGTGGTCGTCTCAAGTGATTTAGAGATTAGTTAAGCAAAAGAGAGAGGTCAAGCAGGTCCAAGGCAAAACAAACTCATAATGGGATATAACAATGTTCAGTCCTTCAACGGATTACCTGCTGCGTTCTCACTGCAGTGGAGCGCAATGATTATATCATTACCTTTTAAGGTGTAAACAGACAGCAGTCCTAAAGACAGCAGCTAAGGGCTCTGGTAAATGGTTGACGTGGAATCATCCATCACACATGCACTGTTTGTTCTTTTATTTTATTTCGTTTTAGAAAAAAAGTCAAAATATTTGTACGTTTTGTCAAAGTTTGGTTTCTTCAGTTTTACCTGAAAAATGTCCAAACTGTTCTGTTGATGCCTACAGGCCATATGCTATTAAATATTATTCAGCACAAATGTATGCATTATTCGCATACATTTGGTTGCTGGACAGAGACAAATGTATTGGTTTGTCCTGAACAGTCATTGTCCAAAGATGTTATCTATAAGATAACAACCAACAACTGAGAAAATTGTTATTTCCCTCCAGCTTCTCCTTTCCTCTTAACTTTATATGTTTATAAAGCAGATTCTTAAAGCCCATGTTGTACAGGATGTTTTTCCCTAAATCACATCTTCATGTCTGCATAAATGTACTTCCTGAAATGTTCAAGTATTTCTGTACACACTTCATGCATTGTTCACAGGTATGTTAAATTCACAGATCAAACAAGATGCAAAGGCACAAACCGGATCATTTTCACCAAGAAAGAGTAATTGTTGGCACTATTTGGAGATTTCTAATCCCTTTTTAGCTACACAAACCAAGTAATTATGTTTTCTTTGTGCTATTTACTCCAAAAGCACTTCTTCAGTCCAGCAGATAAAATCCCACAGGATACAGATAATCACAGCTGGAGGGACTGAGCCCGGGACCTGCCCTCACAGGAATAGCACACTCATAATATTCAGCCAGTGAAATTAGGAGATATCACACAGAGGATCAAATCCACAGTGGCTTTTGGAACATCCCCAAGGGTGTCGCCTCTTCAGTCAGGAAGAGCTGACCTAACTGTAAATGGGAAAAAAAAGGGGGGTTTTGATTATTGTTTGGGTTTGTTGCTGAATTTAGAATAAGTTAATGACAGTTATTTTCCATTTAAATGATGTTAAAAGAGGATTGTATTGTTCTGGAAAAGGATAAATGAAAATGAGACACGCCCATATTATGACCTGAGCCTGGGCTTCTTTTAGCCTGTGGAATGAATTGGCCTTTAGAGTCAGATCAGTGATATAAATGTAAAATGAAGCTGATCAATACCTGTATGTGACTGGCTGCACACATACAGAAAATTAACAACACAATGTTAAATTAGTGCATGGAGTGAGATGAAAGTACAACAAGCCAAACCAGGCTATCATAAGACAACTAAAATAGCATTAAAAAGTTTTTTGGATAACTTATTTGATGTGTGATTTTTTTTTTCTGTCAGCCTATAGGCTGTAAAACCAAAGCAGAACAAACAAAACAAAAAAAAATCTCAACAGACCAACAGAACTGGAGTTTCCGACAAACAATATTGATTTACTTGAGTCTGCAGTTTCACGATGATAATGATCCTCTCCTTTCATCCTCTCCTTTGCCCTCAAGATCATCATAATCCTCCCATCCTGATTGGCTGACAGTCATTAGTTAAGGGTCAGACAAGGTGCTCTTTTGCAGCTAATCGAAATATCAATCTTGTTTTTTGATTAGTTATTGCTTTCTTCATCTGTTTACTTTGGGCATATTTATACCAATTTTACTATAATTATTAGTAAGTGTGGCTCTTCTTAAGCTAAGGACTTATTACTTCAAACTGTATGACTTGCATGAAAGTGCTACACAAATGAAATTTTTCATTATCATAGGACAATTATTGTCAAACTTCATGATGATAAATGACCAATCGGGACTCTGGGGACACGTTAAGTCAAACACAGACACACAAAAAATTATATATACTTTGATCATTTTACTTTAATGGTGAATCCGTAATTAATTAATCCTAGGCTGACACATTATTTCAACTATGTTTAATGTTAAGGTTTTTGTTTCAGCTAAAAGTAAAGATATGCTGGAGGTATACAAGGAAAGTAAAGGGGAAAAAAAACGAGCAATCTGTTGTGAATGTGGAGTTTGGTCTGGACTGACGTTTTCGATTTCCATCCTGATTTATCTTCCCAGTCCTGCCTGATCATAACCGTACAGCTCAGCAGCTCATAATGCCCTTTACTATCAGCATTACTATGTCACATAAATTTGTTTTGTATGAAGTCCCTGGAATAAAATGGGAGGGATGCTAAACCTGACTGGTTATATCACCTCAGAGGCCTTTCTAGTTTTGTGCCTCAGTGAACACAGTGCCACTGCAAAATAAATCCATTTATACAACTCAGCATTTTCTTACCTTAGAAAAGTCTTTAAACCCAGTGGTAAGAATGGACCATTAATAATATACGACAGCAAAACTTTGGCTGTCCTCTTTCTATTAAATCTCATTCAATACAGTAGAGAACTACACTGATCCACTGTAAAAGCTATTGGTAAGTAATTATTGAAAGGATGCATTTGAAATTATTTTTCAAATGCATCCTGAAATTGACTTTTTGGTTTGGGTAAGCTGTTCATGCTCCCATTTTTTTCTCCAGTTTTTTTATGTCTTCGCAGATGATCTAGTTTGATATTAATCTGGATGAAATTACAAAGGGATTGGCAAGATTAATGGAAAATATGGATCAGAGGGACAAGTATTGTATTGTATTGTAAATATGTGATGACTGTGCTTCTCATTAAAAACAGCAGTTGTGCATTTCTCAATTGTTTCTTCAGGGTGCCATTGTTTGAGGCTCCGAGTCAAACATTTTAAGACTTGAGGTGCCTGTTTACACAGCCACAGATAAATCTCTGACGTGTGTGAAATGCATGTTTGTCCACGTGTCTCTTTGTGGAATGAATGTGCAATGACTTGTGTGTGATCAAGATCCAAGACTCCTGTTCCTTGTAGGGCATCCAGCAGAGGAACTTTGGCCGTTACCAAATGCAAGGGCAGCATGATGATGGCAGACCACTTCCTGGCACCCGTCTCTCCAATGATGAAAAAAAAAACCCAGTTAAAGGACAGCTTGAGTATTATTCTCAAATACCATTCAGATTGGGTGTATGAGCGGATGCAGAAGTAAATGTGGTTCTGTGACGTGATACTTTAACAGACCTTTAAATGCTTTATTCACCATCGTCATGCTTCAAAGCATTTAACAACGATCAAATAAAGTAGCCCACATCTTTCTTGTACTCTGGTGGATATAATGTTACCGAGGATATCTTTAAAAGTTGTTAAAGGGTTCTGATGAATTTCCTGGAGGGGTGGATGATGGAGGGCCAAAGATTATTCAAGGCCAATTTAACCATTCATTATTTTGATAACGGAGAGGGTTGCAGATGTGACACTTCCACCGACATGCAGATTTATACGACCTTTGTGTTTCTGTGGGAGTAAAAAAACCCAGATCCATTATAATGAGGATTTTTAACGAAATTGTGCTGATAATTCATAAAATACTTATGATAAATGCGTAACGTAAAAAGTTATGCGGTGTCAAGGATGAAGGAATTAGGTAGATTTACTTCTGTAAAGTTCTCCTTCTGGGTGATTTCACCAAGCATCAGTAACAAGAATGTCCAGGATCCAACTTCCCCCCCACCTGAGAACTTTTCTACTTGTGCAGACATCATTGGGCAAAGTCTTCAAACTGCATTTGTGGGTCCATTCTGTCTGTGAGGAAACTTGAGATGATTTTTTTTTTTCAAACCAAAGGGACCAACAGAAAACTTGATTCATATCCAACACAACCGTGAGAACAGACGATCGGACTAAAGGGTTGAAGCTTTGACGCACCACCCTCACTTCCCCACCACTTCCTTTTATTTCTATCTCGCAATGAGAAGTCATCTGCGGCGGAATTGTCTTGCATGATCCCCCCCTTCCCTCCAAATGCAGGCTATTTCTGTCTCCCAGCCTTCATCATATCCTGTAATCATTCTTCCCATCTCCTGCAAAGTGCAGTGGGATTGTAGTTGGACCTGCTTTGTTGTCTGTGTCACTTTTCCATTTTTATTTAAAATTGCATTTTGTTTGTGGCGTTGGAAGCAGGCC
The DNA here is from genome assembly GCF_040054535.1 of Antennarius striatus. Lineage (NCBI taxonomy): Eukaryota > Metazoa > Chordata > Actinopteri > Lophiiformes > Antennariidae > Antennarius > Antennarius striatus. Next base: position 5,506,777 of record NC_090797.1, read on the forward strand.
ATTCATTTGTCTTGTCATCCATGTGGGCACATGAATCAGACGGTCCCAGGACGTGTTTATATATACATAGACGTGCGCAAACATGCGTGCAAGCATCAAGGCTGGGACAGGTTGACAGGACATGACTCACTCAGCCACAACACAACCCCAGCAACAATTATCTTCCAAAGCCTTGCTCACATCTTGAATTTCTTGCATGCGTGTCAGTCCAGTTTGCCCACTGCAGTCAGCACTAAAGGGTTCTGGATGTAGTTTGGATGCAGCAAAGTAGCTCAGTCCTTAACAGAATTAAAAATATTTCTGTGACACACTGGTGAAGCTGACAAAAATTTGCAAGTATGGGTAATATAATTGGAGCAGGCAGAAGAGGCGACAGGAGCAGTTTTCACCCATGTCTGTCACCAGGATAATGAAAAAGTCATTGGACAGAACTCCACAAAAAATGGAAAGGATGAGCCAGGAAAAACTTAAAGGAGAGGGTAAAAGCACAGATCCAAGATTTCTTTTTTCCCTACTGTCTTTAACGTTGCTAGAAATGGTCTATATTCGCAATGTTTTCCCAAATTAACCCCCCCCCCCCCCCAAAAAAAAATGACTGACTTGGTTTCCAAAAAAATAAGCTGTCAGGTGAGACAGGGGTCAGCAACATGAACAGACATGATTGTTTAGACTTGGTGGAAATATGAACTCCCACAGCATCCCATGACAATTTCAGAAACATTTTGTTCACGATGGTCTCCATGATTTTGGGAAAATGCGCGACTACAGCTGCTACAGGTTAAACCCTACATGCAAAACCGAAATGACATCTAATAAAAGCAAGGTACTGTGGGACACATCATACTATACATACTACGACACAATTCATGTTCAGTATGAAGGAACTTTCTTTTTTGTGGTCGGTTCCTAGACTCTTCCTGTCACGTTTCAAATGCTCACGTGTGAATCGATTTTAAACAGGATCTTGTTTCATTATATGAACACATTTTTTAGAATATTTCTTTCATGCAGCTGAACTGTTACTAAGTGGATGTTTAAATTATGTTGCCATTCTTTTTTAGTTAATTTCATCTTTAACTACTTATTTCGAAGTGTACCCACAACTTTAAGCCACTCATCGGAACCATTTCGCCTCAACTTTTGGCTCGACTATATCAATAATTTTAAGCTTGACGTAGACCAATGATAGGACAGATTTGAGGAAGCCTTTTTTTCCTCGCTTTAGACTGGTTTAATTCTTCTGGTCATGGTGTTTTTTGTGAATCGTCTTCAATCTGAAACAAAATTCTGACAATTATCCATGCTGCATTTATCCAAACACTTCCAGATGACCACACCCTAGTTAAATCAACCCACTTTTATACAATGCATGAAGATTGGGAGAAATCTGGAAAGATGAGTGAATATAAAGCAGCAATAATCACACCTCCCTGAACAACCATTAAAATCAAGAGTTTTCAAGAGTCACTAAACATAAAGACAAAACCCACTGACGGATATGGATACGGTTTATTCAGGTGTTTTGACCAACCATTTTCACGCGGGGTATAAAATCCCTCATTTAACATTTATTTTTCATTAAAAAATACAGATATAAAAAAAGAAAGCTGTTATGAAAAGTGATACAAACCCCATTACAATATTCAAATCATTAAGACGATCAAGGAGAATCTATACATGAATCCAGTCACCCCCGAGGGATGATTGCTGATGCAATCACACATTCTTCAACTTGAACTTCTGTGACTCTTCAGTCCAACCACGGCGTAGCATCGTGGTGAAAGCAGGGGATCGAAGAGTTGCACCAGCGCTGAGAATGATAAATCCTCCTGCAGCAAACAATGGGACATAAAAGAATGGAAATCAACACAGGATTCTTCTCCCCCGGTTTCACCTCGCGACCTCTGGCATCCTCCGCCGTGTGATGATCTCAGTATTAAAGATTTCTCTATTGAATCAACAGATAGAAGACATCTGTAAAAACACAGTTAGGTGGTCTCTAGATTTGACTTCCTTTGATGGACCAGCCGTTTCCTCGTAGGTCATTCTGAGAGAGAAAGGGGACGACGGGCCGTGTTCAACAAAGATGTCGGGGCTAATTTTAAATCAGTAGTAATATCCGCCGGCGTTGGTTGACTATTAACACCTGAGCCAGAAGACTCTTCTGAAACATTCAGAAATTAACGATGGTGTGTGCGCTGAAATCAGTCTGCAAGACTGAACTTGCCTCAGCTCACTTATCATCATATGGATCATATTCACATACATCCATCACCTCTCTCTCTCTGCTTCCTCCTCGAGGGAGGCCACTCAAAGCAGCGCTCTCCATGTTATCCAGTCTGATTACACGACCCTATTAAAGAAATCCATCTGACACGTGTAATCACATCTTCAAAGCGCCGGCCTCGGACGTATCTGATCGCAGCGACTCACACCAGAGATTTGTGTGTTGTGTTTGGCCGCAGACGTTAAAATGAGGACTGGCTTTCATTTTGTCGGAGCCTATATCGTTATGTTGGTGGGGAAACCAAAAAAAATCTGGATTTCACATGAGATTTCCATCTTCACTTTTCATCTGGGGAACAAACAATAAGCTGTACGAGCAAATTATGTAAATGAATCCAGCTGAAAAATAAATGTGTCATATGTAGTTTGTTAACTTCGGATTTATTTTCAAGCACGAGTTTGAGGACTTTGGTTGTAAAACTTAATTCCATCGTATTTTTATTTGTTTTTTGAGTGAATGTAGTTTATTCAATTTTTTTGAAATGTAATGAATATTTGCTAGTTTTATTCATCTTGATGAAAACAAATCATCCATTAAAGCTCAATATTAACTTATTTTTAACAATTTGCAGGTGTTTTATAGACAAATACTTCTAAATATCAAGAAAACAAATTGTAGATGAATAGAAATTAAAATAAATGTTACATTCCCTATTTTCTTCCTTCGGTTTGGGTGTGCATCTATTTAAATGTACTATAACATAAGTATAACCATAAAAAATACTTTCTGAAGCATCGTGGGAGCAGTTTACATTGGGATGAATGAGATGGAAATGATTTTACCTGTTCTTTCAGGTAGCAGAGGCGATCGAGGAGAATTAACCCTTCGATACATGGAGCCAGAGCCACCTTCAACTACACAGAGAAATGAGAGAAGAAAGAGGTTTTTGATGGGTTCTCATGTCTGTCTGGTGCAAAGCAGGTCTCTTTTTACAAGTTGTCTCTTTAGGGATAGTCCCTATACTAAAACTACACACAAACCACAGTGACTAGTGTCTTCCCAGTAGCTGAATGATCCCCCAAAAACACTTTCACTGCTTTATGTCATGAAGGAAAATTGGTGTATTTGGGTGACGCCACAATTAGTGGCCTGGGCTAAAAACCAGAAGAGTGGTTTTCTTCTCCAATCTGTCCATTCATTCCTGCAATCCTTCCACGAAGAACACAGTGATCTCACTTAATGGCCTTTATTGGTGTCTCATTTTACAAGAATGAGTTAAAACAGGTTGTTGTGGCTTGGAAACATTCCCGCAAAAGCTTAGGATATTGCCTCACCATGTTAAAGGCATGCATCTCTGCCATCCGTGGTAAGTACGTGTCGTGGTAAGCCTGGATATCGCTGTCGGAGAGCTGGGAAAGAGAGCAAAGTGTTTTGATTATGCCACAGTGTGACGGATAAAAGTTTAAAGATGGAGGAAGATTAAAAAGGGAATTGTGGATGATGCAGAAAAGATGCCACCTTTATCACCATGGATACCAGCTTCTCAACATCCCACACAACCAAAGCGAGCATCTCAAGCAAGCCTGTATACTTTATTAACCTGACATGAATTGGAATATTACATAAAAATCAAATAAGACTACAGTTTCCCTCCAGTTGAGCCAGAATCAGGAACATTTTTCCTGCGGTGTTTTCCCCCTGTATTTCCCATGTTTTGTTTCTGGAAGGTGTTCTGTACATCGATCCCAGTCCCAACCTTTGATTCATCCAGTTCCAGCTTGCGCAAACCTCGCCGAACATAATCCACAAATGATTTCGCCTTGGAGTAGACTTTCCCGATTCGTTTTTCACTGCAAAGCAAACATATACAGGACATCCATCATTTCTCTGCCCCTGAACATTGTATTTCTGCACAATGAAATAAACATCATTCTTTCGCTCTCCAGTTCACCCTGTGTGTGTGTGTGTGTGTTTTTTTTTAAATCAAGCCTTAGCAACCCGAGCCAAACTGTGAAACACTTCTTAAAGACAAACCAGTGATGAATAGGTACTGCTTAGAAAAAGGAATGGATATTCAATACTGATCTAATGCTAGTGATTAAACTGAAGGTCGCAGAGCAGTGGGGTTCAGGCATAGCTCAGCTTGTTTACCGGCGTCTGCATGGAGTACATTCAATAAAGGCTAATACGTGACTTAGTTCTATAATTTGGTTTATTAGTGTAGAAGACAGTGATGATCATCATCCATCAAAGATCTGGATCACCAGGATCAGCAGCTATTCGTTTGGAAAAGTAAAGTAAGACAAGCTGAACTAAGGTCACATAAATGCTTATTTGTTTTTCTTTGTGTTCTTCAGTATAATAAGATGGAGACAAAGTTAGATTAGATTCCAATGGTTTGGTCATGTTCAGAGGAGAGATTGTGAGTACTATTCGTAACAGGGTGATGGAGCTGCAAGAGGGCAGTTGGCTGACAGGAAAGAGGATGACACAATATGGCGATCCCTAAAAGTACAAGCCAAAAGGAGGAGAAGAAGAAGTATAATACAACCAAGAATTGTTTGTTTCCACAAAAAAATGACGACAAACATAAAACAACTCCATAAAGTTTGCAAGGTGCCCTCCAGAACTCCAGAAGCTGGAAGATCTGGAAACTGTAAAACTTCTATTTATGACCTTTTTGAAGCTGAAATCATCACCATAGCCTCAGGTGGTGCAGCCCTGCTGAGGCGCTCTGCTATACATTCATTCTAAAAGACTAAAAATGTAGCATTAAATCCAAAAGTGAGGGATGCATCTTGCTGGGTTAATGCAGAGATTGCAAGTCCTTGTTATCACATGCTAACGTTTTTGCGAAAATGCATATTTTACCTCCAAAAAGTGACATGAGGGAAGTATTTTTACATTAATTTAATGTCTCTGACTAATTTTTATCTTTATAAACCACTTTGTTCTCATCTTACATACAAAATCTGGTCTGTTAGTGAGTGTATTTAACATTTGTTTGCAATATTTGGGTCATCTGTAACCTAAATAAACCACAAACAAAAACTTTTTTTTGGTTCAGAGAAAATTAGTGATTTTTTTTTTTTAAATCCTTTCTCCTGCTACTGAAGTGCCTGCAAAACACATGTTGCTGTATGTGGATGCTGTGACATAATGAGCAATTAAAGAACAAAAGGTTCCACGTGCTTGTGGTCATTTCTCATATTAAATGGATGCCAGATGTAAACTGCCGTGCGTTACCTTTTAAAGGAGCCGTAGTGATCTCTCAGAATAACGTGAAAGACCGCCCGGAAAAACAGAGACTCCATCTGAATCTGAAGGAAACATCAAGCTTAACTTGGTTTAACATAATGCAAATTAACCGTGTTTCTCTTTTATTCCCCTATGAATTAGTCGAGCATATGTGCGAACAGTCGGCGAATATTTCTGACACTTTTCAGACCCGATGCAAGATTACCAAGCAATCAAGCAGGACCCAGATCTAAAGAGTGATCAATCTCACTCCAACTGCATTAATATGTATAAGCATTCCATATTAATGGATGGTGGTATCGTGTATCAGCTTAGGGCCGGAGACTCAACCGCTGAATTTCAAAATAAATAATCTGCAGTCAATCACAGATTTACTGTATGACAACAGCAGCATTAATTTAATGGGTGGATTAATTTTTTTAATGAATATGATGCAATGACGACAATTTATTTATTTGTGTTGTTTACAATTAGCATGCATGCTTTACTTACCCCCTGGCCGACTGAAAATCTCTCAAGGGCCTGTATTAATAGGAAAATGGTTTTCAGTATTTATTTAAAAGAAACTATTTGCAGAGATAAAAACTTGTAGAATTCATTGAAGCTGAAACAGCAGACAGGACGTTGTGCACATTTATCACAGCTTTGTTCAAACTCACCAAACATGCAGACATCCTGGCGTTTCTGCCGCAGAACCAGGACCGGTGGCGGAGGTACTGGCTCAGAGGGAAACCACACGAACTGTGCAAGCTCTCTGTGAGGGAACACACAAAGCTGATGTTGACTGATCTGTTTATAGCTGCACTCAGTGGGTTCACATTTGAACCATTTCTCAATGAAACTCTTGGAGGACACATTTTGATTTTGATTCATGACGATGGAAAATTCGCCTTTTTGGCGATGTAGATCATCTGAACCAAGTTTGAAAGAGCTGCTTATGTGTTAAACATTCACCTAAATGTTTGACATTTTTTGAAAATGCTTATTTGCTTTTTTTTTTTTTTTTGCCCAGAGTTAGATGAGAAGATTCATTCCGCTCTGGTAACCGTTGGTGAAATCTGAAGCTACAGGCACGGAGGTATTGCACTAAGACTGAAGGCAAATTATAGCTCTTTTCTTTTTCTGAATAAAACTGCATCTTTAAAAAAGTCATTTTCCTATTTCCTAGTCATATTCCTTCCTTGCAGGTGTATAAAAATAATTTAAATAAATATATTTTACCATAAAAAGGGAGGATTGCTGAAGTGGAGGAGCAAAAAGTAGCTCGCACTCCCAACCACAGCAGAGCATACACACACACACATGCACACGCATGCACGCACACACAGACACACACACACACACACACACACACACACACACACACACACAGATTCCCTGTGGGAGGGTACTGTGTATGACTAGCTGACAGCCTGCCATCCTTTCCATGTAATTTCTAAAAGGGTCAATGACTGGGGCCAAGGCGCAGCGAATCCAGAGGGAAGCAGTCAAAAGAAGCAGTAATAGCATGTGCAGCTGCAGCCAAAACACGCTAACATGTTGGCAGCTGCCTTAGCTTCCATTCTGCCCAGCGCATGGCCTGCTGACAGAGGCCCTCTGAGGCTATTGAAGTGGACAAGCCTTTCCTCCATCTGAAGGGTGGATTACAGTACGTACATAGAGCTGTTTATAGTAGCTAACCTCACGCCAGCCACAGACGTCACATCAGAAGTGGCCACGTACCCTGAAGACAAATATTCCTGATATTCCCATGAGCGATCCGGCCAACAGTTTGTTAAGAGAAAGGTCGCAGACACCCTAAATGTGATGGTCTTGAAGCAATTGGTGCTGCAAGGTTGTAAAAAATGGAGGATGGGTTTGAGAAATTGCTCCTTTTTAGGGTGAAGTAGGCCACCGCAGGAGCTGGCCCACATCCCAGACCCTACCGTAAGGCCCAACAATGGAGAGTCTATGTGTGTGTCTGTGTCTGTTTTTATTCATTTCTGCGAAAGAAAGTTGGAGGAACAAACATATAAAAAGGGAGGGTTTTGAACCAGCTGTCGCCACATCATATCCCGATCTTAGCTGACACCACGGTGGTTTTCGTGATGCCAAAGATGGTTTGTTAACAACAGATATTGCATTGCCTGCAGTGAGGCCTCTTTCCTGAGGAGACTCAAAGGCTGGAGTCACAGCATGAGGACACAAGTCGAGGATTTCACACTTCGTAAACGGGAAAAAAAGGAGCATGAAACGAGGACGACATCCTGCTTTTAGCACCTAAATTTTAGCACCTTTGGGGCGGCAGTGGCTCAGCGGTAGAGCAGAGGTCTTGAAGACAGATCGCCCAGCCATCGGTGGATCGATTCCCGCTCCCGCCAGAACATCTCCGGAGTGTGAGCTGACGGTGGGAGGCGTCAGCTCACCTCCCAGCCACTGCCGAGGCACCCTTGAGCAAGGTGCCGTCCCCCTTACAAGCTGCTCTATTGGGGCGCACTCCAGGAAGCTGCTGCCCGTCACTCTGCCTCCCAATGTACAGCTTGATGTTGTGTTGTGTTGTGTTTGTATACTAACTGCATGATTACAGGCCCCTTTGTGTGCTGTGGTTGTTTCAGGGGCCTGTACATACATAGTGTGAAAAACTAACACAAAAAATGTAACAAACACCTGAGTGACAAATGTAATTTCCCCTAGGGGATCAATAAAGTGTATCTTCTTCTTCTTCTTCTTCTAAATTTGCCTCAAAGGAATGACTGACATGAGGCCGCTTCTGTGTGGAAATCAAGACAGACTTAATTACAGTATTACAACACTCCACACTAATTGCAGAATCAATCGCTCTCATTGTGTTCCCAGCAGCAACAACAACAACAACAAAAAAATGGCCTTACTTATTCATCCTAAATCCATAAATCCACTCCAATGGCTCAAACAGTGGCAATCTGAGCTTAACTCAATATCCAGAAGGGCTGGCCGGGTTTTCCCAAGTCTCAATAGGTCCTCTAACTTGTTTACTTACTATAAATTATACATATATATGCATATAAATATAAAGGCGATTGTGGTTTTATGTGAGATGGTGGAGGATGAGGGTGATGAAGTGACCGCTGCAGGTGTCTGAGGTTGGATTATGAGACGTGTGACAGTGAAAAACGAGAGTCGAGAATAGAAACACAGACTGGGAGCTTTTTAGACTATAGAAACCATATGTTTCCTAAAAAAAAGAAAAGAAAAAAAAAAAGAGGGAATTGTGTTTGTGTGTGTGTGTGTGTTGGAGGGTGTGTATGTATGTGTGGTTACCGTGTCCAGCAGGGTCAAACTCCTCAGACAGCAGGTGATAGCAGCAGCCCACACTGCAGACAGCGGCCAGCTCCGGTTTAGCCACAAACATCCTCAGGGTGCTGGGAGCCAAGTCGCCGCATGTGTGCAGGCCAACCATGACCGCATCCTGGAATTCGAAGAAAGGCGTGCAGGGAAAGGAGAGAGCAGAAAGAAGAGGGGGGTGGGGGTGGGGGGGTGGAGATCAATGGTAAAATTTATTGATGATGACGCACTCCAGATTTGGCGCCGCAGCAGCATCCAGCACTTGCTCCACTAATGTGAACTCCAGCTGCTGTGACAGACTTTCAGGAGCTGCTGTGGGAATCACGCTTCGCTGGAGTGTTTTTGGGTTTTTGTTTTTTTTTTAAACTCTGGATTTGCTCACCTGCAGCTCATTGATGAGTTCTCTGAGCTCGGTTTCCGCGGTAACATAAGACGTGAGGGGTGAAAACACAGCACGAGTGATGTCGGTTCTGTTCTGAGCTTTCTTTTCCAGATTCTCCCTCTTTCTCCTCTCCTTTTCCTCGGGGCTCAGCTGGTTGGGAGGGACTCTGGGGGATGTAGTCTGTATCACATCCACGGATAGAGCACTCAGGAAGAGCTCCTCCGTTTCAGGTGTTTCTTCTGAATGCGTTTCCACATCTGAAATGGGGATTAGCAGCTCCTCCTGCGGCGCCATGCCTGCCACGCCGTCATATGAAGCATCGCAGTCTCCTTTCAACGCAGTCTTGATTTCAAACAACTCCTCTGGAGGTGAATTTGGAGCCTCCCCCTGAGTCCTCGCTACGTTTTTGTGTTTCTGGTACGCCCTCGAGAACTTCTTTAGCTTCCTGTTCCTCTCCTGCGCGCCATGGGTGTTGGTGTTGGATGAGTCAATGCCGTAGACCTGAAGACCGTACTGCAGAGACAAAAAAGAACTCAGGTAGCCCTTCCCTGAGCCAACGTCAATCACCTGGAGGGGGAAAAAACGTGAGGAATTATCAAAACAATACTGTGATTAACCACAAAATCACAACTGTTCTTCTACCTGTTTGACTCCACAGTGCTGGGCCAGACAGGCCACCACCTCTGACATGGACCGGACCTCATGAGATTTCTTGGAGTTCATAAATTCATCCGGTTCAAGCTGAGCGTCTGAGTCAGACAGAACAAAAACGAGCATGAAATATTGAGATGGACATCTCTGGACAATCTTTGACTGCTTTCCAACTATCAGCATGACAGAATGCCTTGAAACCCTGCCCACCTGTGTCTTCTCTGCTCTCCCCAAGAATCTCCAATAGCTCATCCCTGCTCAAACTCACTCCAAGGTCAGGGAGGGAGTGGGATTTGGCTGCTTGAAGCAATTCATGGGTATCAATCAGTCGATGTGTGTCACTGCAAAACCCAAAAAGGGTTGTAGATCTCTCTGTTTAGGGAGACGGACATGGAGTCGATGATGATGACAAAAGAGAGTTTAGTCTGCATAAAAAAATCTATTCTGTATTCATTCTTTCCATTTAATTCTTATTTAGAAAGTAATCAGTTCTGGTTATCCATTATTAAGTGTTGTTAATATTTTTTGGACCAAATCCTCAGCAGCTTTTTTTTTTTTTTTTTAAATTTACTATGCTTATTTTTTTTTGTCAGGGACTCAAATTGTCTTGCCAACTGAGAAACATTAAACGGCTATGTTCTAACAGCTATGAAGCTATAAGCATTAATAAATAATGTCCCATACATTGAGAAAGGGGCACGCACTGTACAATTTCCATGTTCTCATTCTCCTGAAAACGCTCAATGTATTTACCTTTTACTCTGCGCTCTGGCGCCCTCTTCTGGTTATTATACGAGCTAACAGATGACAGGACATCTTGAGGAGGGACGGCCATGAATCGGTTCCACACGTCGCGTGTGTAAAACTCCACCGTGTGAGCATTTGCTATACTCAGTGTTATAGACAAAAACTGCTTGACTTCATCGATCCGACGTTGAATTTCTACGAGGCTGTACGAGACGGAGGCCATTCCAAAGACTTCCTAAGAGCTCATGAGAAAGAAACACGGCGAGTCTCGGTGATGTATGCCAAGACATTAGCAGTCGAGTGTACTATTCGATGAGTTCACTAGATTTTCTGCAGTTAAATTGTCGAATTTACATCTACATACATATGTTAAAATATATTTAGGTAGAATCAACATTATAACAAGCCTAAACAAGCGTTACACGCACACACAAATACACGCAAATTTGTGCGACTAATATGCTAGTTGTTGCGTTATTAATTATAACATACGTTAGAAAATTACGATACTTCAATTTTTTTTCAAATTACTGAAACAGTTGTTGTCGTATTCCGATGTAGAAAATCGTGTTATTTTAGAAATGGCCTGCATATAATTAAATGATCTAGAAATTAAAATATATATTTTTGGTGGCGCTATTCTGTAATCGACTTGTAAGGGCTGCCTAATACGTCATCAGTCTGCGACTATCGGGAAAGTCAACCCTCGCGTGGTGTAAACATAAAATTTAGCTCAAAATGGCACCAACCGATGGAAAAATGAAGAATAAGAAGTTTACAGGAAAAGGTGATGACTGGAAAAAATCCAAAGCGAATACACAAGGTGTCTTTAAAAAGAAAAAATGGATTCCAGACAATAAAGTATACCAAGGCAGTGTGAAGGAAGGTACGTTTTTGTTAAAACACAACAGTGTCTGCGTTGGAATGGAAAAAGAACTGCATTTACATTAATTTCACTGAATAGTCTACGTAATATCTTATGTCATGGTTTCACTTTCAGGTCAGGGGTTTGCTCTAAACAGGAAACAAAAAGTCAAACATGAGTACAACAAACTACTTCGGAAGGAGAGAAAGAAGACGCATGAGTCGAAGTCTTTGTACCAGGAGGAGTACCCAGAGCACCTCAGACATCTGTACATGGCAGAGGCAGAGAAACTGAAGAAAGAGGCTTGGACGAATAGAATGAACAGGAGCAAGATGAGGATGCAGGGACAGAAGAAGGATGAGGAGATGTGTGGAAATGATGATGCTACACAACGGAGTGAAGCCATTGATCCAGACCCGGAGGTGAATGTTGTATCCCAGATGACAGAGTGTGTCACTGGGAGCGAAGAACCGACAACAGCAGCAGAGAAAGAATGGTGAGGGAACACATATCGGCAGCAGTTTGGAAGATTTAGTGACTTAAAGTGAGAAATGTGAAGATAAATGATTACACAAAACCCTTATTAAAGCCTGAACACACTTAAAACATTGGAAGCATCGAAGGAGAGTTGAAAAAACTTTTACTTCCACAGTTGGATAACTAAGTGTAAACCAGTTCATGCATCTTAAAGTCTGTTTACTCTTTTTGGAAACACTTCTGCTATTGCTGCTACTACTACGTACTACTACTACTATTACATGCTACTACTACTACAGCTGTGTTAGTGAAAAGAAATTTTACACGTGATTAACACATTTAGCGATAGAGCGACAAACTATCTTATTATTTATGGTAATATAAACATTTATGAACCCTCCCCATACTGATATTATACCATCATTTATTTATTACCTTTTCCCACTCTTATTGACTGTTTAAAGCAATTCTGTGTCTCATGGAAGTCCAACACTCGCAGAACGTAGCGCACTTCTGGATGCCGTCAGCCAATAGAATGTGCCTATGGTATCACATGACCACCTTCCAAAAATCCGCGATGAATATAAAAGTTGAAATTTGACTTTGACCCAGTTTTCTGAAGGCCGAGGTCATCAACTCATTTTCATCCCCTTTTCCACCCGAGTAATGTGCTTTTTCTTTCATCTTTCTATCTGCAACGGATATGAAGATATTTGGTGGACGAATGGACGGACAGACGGATGGAAGAACACACAAACTCTGACAATTATAATACTGTACATCACCGCTTCGCGGGATATAAAGATACCAGAGGAAGAGACGTAAAGTAAATCTATTCTCACGATGTTTTCTTGCAGTCTTCCAATGAGCAACCGAATGAGGAAGAAAATGCTGAAGAAGACATCCTATCAGAAGACCAAAGAGGAGTTTGAAGCAGTCAGAGAAAAGCGGAGAAAAAAGAAAGAGGTGATTTTTTTTTCTCTGTTATCCTTTTTGTAAAAAAAAAAAAACAATCTGTATTTGTTCTGGTAGGTTGTCTGGTTCTTTACATTAATTTTTTTCTGAAATTGTCAGGAGTACATGAAGAAACAGCAGCAGAAAGAAGAAGCTATTCAGAAGTACAAACAGAAAAAAATGGAGGCGTTTCAGATGCTGGGCAAGAAAACAAAGAAAGGACAGCCCAATCTAAACCTCCAGATGGAGTATTTACTTCAAAAGATTCAAGGAACTGGAAAATGAACTAACGCCACCGGAGAGTACAGTAATAGGAATCATGTGGTCCTTGCAAACTGTTTGGGATTGGGTGTTTCACACAGAAAACACGCTTTTGTCATGCTTTTTATTAAAAGTGTTAATATAAAATAAAAGTTTGTGTCTTTTTGTATAAACTCTTGTCCAGTATTTGATTTCTGAAAACTAGAAATTGTGGCACGTAATAATCTCAGGCCACTAGAGGGCGTTGTGAGACATGAGTAGATGGTGGGAAAAGTCCTCATGAAAGACATTTTTTTAAAATTCTGTGATGCAGCAATAATAAATTTTACTTCTAACGACCATTTAAAATTTATCCAAAATCTGTTATTTACAAAAACCAGCATTGCTGATGCCAAACAGCCACTTCTAAGTTCCTTATAAACCCCCTTCAGTAACACGTCACTGTTAAACTTGGGGCTGCTGTTGGCATAAATGCAGGTTATGTAAATGTCTTCCAAGGAGAGCTCACCCTACATCCCTCCCTCTCTCAGCGCGGGGATCAGCGTGCAGACAGCCTGCAGAGCCTCAGGCTGCTTCCTCATGGCATCACATGGTTGCAGAGTGACTAACATTCATCAGTGAGGCAAGACTTCCTAAACAGAAGAGGAAAAAAAGGTTTCAGCGTCTTGCACTTGTCACTTTCTGAAGGTAGGAAGTTTCCTTCCGTGTTTGGTGTATTAAAATGAATTATCTAACTAATTGTAAAGCATATTAAAGTTGTGTTTTAGTGTAGGATTAACTTTTTGATGCAGAAAGTGCGATCATTTGTTGTAAATGATTTTTGTCATCTTCCATGCTTGAAATTTAGAGTGTAGCAGTTTCTGATAATGTTGAAGGGAAACTTTGTGCTGCAAGTCATTTGAGGTTATTGAAGGGAGTGTTACTGTGTGATTTTTAAACATTTGATTTGCTAGAAACAAGGGTAGCTGAAGCTCCATGACATGAAAATCACATGTCTCCCTCTTTTGAAAAAAAACCCCAACTTTTTCCTGCTTCATAATCTGACAAATGGATCGCAGCTCTTAAAATTCCAAAGACCTTGTCTGAGTTATGAAGTTGTGCTGAAAGTAGGATCCGTTTGAGCAGAGAGGGACATCTAACATCTTACAGACATTCCGTCGTCATGTGTTCAGCACGGCGGGGTATTATGATAATCCTTTACACTGTGTTTACATACCTTTGTAAGCAGCTTGTTCTTGGCTTATAAAAAAAAAAAGAGGGAAGTGATGTGGCAACAAACACGGAACTGTTGCATTAATCACCTTTACCAAATGTTTTTAACGTTCGTACGATTTCCGTCCCTGACAGGAGCCTGGAACCAGTTTTGAGAGATTATATAAACCACAAAGTTACCAGGGATCTCATCAGGGACGCTGCATCTGGTTTTTTTGGTCACTATGGCAACTTTGGGAATCCCTGAGCACTGGTAGCAAGGCCAGCCAGGAAGCCTGATGTCTGATTCCACGTCTGACTGTCAGTGAAATACACACTACTTCCTCTCCGAGGTGTCTGAGTGTCCCAAAGGTAGTGTCCCAGTCATGGAGAAGGAGGAGGACAGGGTGAATGGTTTTGTGAGCCCCGTGAGGAGGGGCTCAGACTGGGGTCCGATCGCCCTGCTGGCCAAGACCAAGGAGTTCTTCCGGACCTGTGATGTAGAGGACAAAGGCTTCATCACCCGCAGAGATATGAGGGTCAGAGAAGGTGTCTGTGTCCTCAAAGTGTGTGTGTGTGTGTGTGTGTGTGTTTGTGTGTGTGTGTGTTTGATCATATCTTTTAAACACCTCTTCACTGCATCTTTTAAACAAGTTTCACACAAAATGTCAAATATCACAATTGTCCTTGAGAGAGGGCTTTGTAGTGAAACCAGCGATTCGACATCACTATGTCATGAGCACATGCAAAAACATGAGTCGACAAATGTAAATCTTTCAAAATGAATGTGTAAAAGGATTATAACTGAAAAAACAATCCACAAGATAGTCTCAAACACTTAATTCTGTGCAAAGACTGTAACATTTGAGTTGTTACTTCTTGTTACCTTTCAAAGCCCGTAAGTAAAAACTGCACACCAGAGATGGAGATCAGAAGAGATGATTCCAAAGTTTTTAGAGGATTTTGTTAGAATAATTCTCTTCATGTTTGGATATTTTAGCAAAGATGTACAGTAATGTACAGTAATTTGGCGTTTAAATATCACACACGGTGAAATATGCTTACCACAGCTTCATTTAATGGCTTTATTGTCCAAACCAAAACCAGCAACATCACATAAGTCAAGAATAGGTACACATTTTTCACATTTTATTAGATGAAACCTGCCAATTTTGGGCATTTTTTCCTCAAAGCACATGATATGATTGTTGAATTTACTAATCAATCATTTTATATATTTAAATTTCATATATTTTTAGACAATACATGTTCTACAAATGAATGATCCTGGACAAAGGATGATAAGCACATGTTTTTATTTGTGGTGGACTGTAGCAACATGTGAGGCTGTAATGAACAACAAGCACAGAACACTTGAATCTCAGATTTCTTTTTGTGCTCATTGTCATTGAAGAAGCACTTCTGCACTCGAAGCACTCAACCGCTTGGTGAAGTGGCGGAGCAGCGCCATTGATGGAAATGTTTATGAGTATGAGTTCGGATCATGCACGGGTGCATCTCACTGGCTTAAACAGGAAAAACAGGCCTTTTGTTGCTGTTATTTGGGTTCAGTTTCTGAGAAACGTTGTGAGCAGTGACACCAGAAAACACACGAAACAAACATTTTATGATGGTGTTTATGCTGAGCCAGAATTATATAAATACAGAGCCAGATTTTAGGCTCAACAGTTTCATTTGCAGTTTCCTGGTCGTTAACCCCTATCCACATCCACAGTGAATAACGTGCCATGTTTCATATTGCTGATAGTTTATTTTTAGCACAGCTCAGCACAAAAACTTGTGGGGTTTTTTTTTTTTCCTTGGCAGAGGCTGCACAGAGAGCTGCCTCTGTCTGCAGAGGAGCTGGAGGACGTGTTCGACTCTCTGGATACGGAACACAGCGGTTACCTCACGCTGGAGGCATTCTCCTCTGGATTCAGTAGGTGTCAGCGTTCACATGGATGTAAACTTTGAACAGGATTCAGGAATGAAAGACAATCAGATGTGGTGTTAAGAAAGACTAATTCACCTCTTTCTTCAAATTTTGATTTCCTCATAATAACAACTCATAATAGTGCTCATAATAGTGCTTTTGAAGTCAATTTTAGGCATGTGACCTTAACAAATATTGATGTGTTAGCAACCTCGGGAGAATCTAAAACGCCCCACCAGCAAGTTAAAACTGAAATTTCTTCAAATCTTAAATATAGTGGAGGTTCAACTGCTTCAGATTCAACCTCCAGGGATTTAAAACACTTAAACGACATCAAGAAGAGCAAAAAACAGATCAGCTGGACTTACTTTGGGTTAGTTAAAGATGTGTTCAACCAACCTAAAGCAGTCCAGTTGATTGTTTTTTTTTCTCTTCTTGATTCATCTGGACCTGGATGACTGACAACCTACACAGACACTCAAAACTGCCTTATGTAATTTTGGCTAAATCCGAGACCTGTTTGGCTAATTACAGAACAGATTCAGTAGAACAGAAACTCAGATAAGATTCTTTAATGGTACACGGACCTTGAGACCAGCTATATTCATGGCACATCTGTCTTTGAATTTTGGATCAAGGTTTAATTTAATGAAAAGGGAAGGCTGGCAAGATATGTAGTCTACTTACATTATTAATGCTAGTTCATTTAAAAAAGTCTTCTGCCACTGTTCTTTTGTGTCTTAGGTGAGTTCCTGCATGGCAGAAGGATCTCTGTGGCTGACGACCAATATCAGGCTCCCAGTCCAGTGCTTATTGCCAAGGAAGCCCTCTATCAGAGCCAATGGGAAGCCAAGCTGTCAGCAGCTGAGGATGAAGAGGAGAGGCACTTCTGTATGCTGCTGGACAGCCTGGGGGCCAGCAACGTGTTTGAGGAGTGAGTCTTATCACCGCAAATCCACAAGTATCTGTTTTCTCTTTTTGTTTTTTTGTGTTTTGCTTAGACTAAAGGCGCTTTGTGAATGCTTCGATCAACATCTGACATGTGGTTTAATGTGACTAATCTTTTCTCTGCATCTCCTGCTCCGTCTCCCCAGCCCGGACGAGGTGCGCTGCCTTTGGACGCAGCTCCGGCGAGACGAGCCTCACCTCCTGTCCAATTTCGAGGAGTTCCTGGCCAGGGTCACCCACCAGATCAAGGAGGCCCACCAAGAGAAGAAGGAGATGGAGAGCGCCCTCCAGAGGTAGTGGGGCAGGATGCACATAAACTCTCGTAATATTTTTATCAGATTGGTGGGATGAAAAGAAAAATGAAGGATACAGCAGAAGAAGAGATGGACTGAAAATATGGGAACGTTAGCATATGGCGCACGCCAAGAAATACAGGGATTAAAGGAATGTGCTGTTTACTAGCAGGAGCAGCAAATGTGGTTCCTGGATTGAAACAGCCACATTTCTCAAAGGATTCTCACGCTTTAAGTGTTTGAGGATCGTATCCTATGCAGCGCATAAAGCAGACATTCTTCTTTCTAGCCGCCTAATGAACCAGTAACACAACAGTACGTTTGCATGTGTGTGGGTGTTTGCATTGCTGCGCCACGCTGGGCCCGCAGCCTCCAAGCTTTTGCATGGATTTTCCTGTAATTCTCTATAGAACAACCTCTTTATCCGTGTCAGATGACCGCTAATCTGAAGGCACACTGTGGAGTCTGACCACCCTCTGCTAATGTAAAAATATTCATAATATCGAGCAGTAAGAAATAAAAAAATAGTGCATTTCAGTGTAATAACTTTACTTAATGATACATAGAGAAATGTGTTTGAGGATGAGGCCATTACATCTGAAACCAGTGTGATTTAGTGAGTCTGGATGTTTTCCCATGGTGCTGCTTGGTACTGTACAGCAGCTTGTTATCCCTCCAGTCTGTACTAATTGGCTGTTTGGGTCTTAACAATTTTTCAGAAGGAATTTAAATACAAATCAGCATTCTGTGTGTGTGTATGTGTGTGTGTGTGTGTGTGAGTGTGTGTGTGTGTGTGCGTGTGTGTGTGTGTGTGTGTGTGTGTGTGTGTGTGTTTGTTAAAGTATTTACATGTAATAACAGGTACAGAGGGAATAGCACAACTTTAATCTAAACTTAGACAACAATGCTGACTTCTGTCACTGATCTATCCATCCATCCATCCATCCATCCATCCATCCATTTTCTTGAAGAAAATGACACCTTCATTCTCTATTCTGCCTTGAGGGTCACCAGTGTTGTTGACTATTATCAAGAGGCGGGGTACACCCCATATGTGTCGCCAGCACATCGCGGGGCCACACAAAATGACAAACACTCACACACACACTCACACCTATGGTCAGTTTGGAGTTAACAATTCACCTAAAGAGCATGTTTTTGGATGTGGGAAGAGGCCGGAAAACCAGGAGAGAGCTGACGCAGATGCGGGGAGAACATACAAACTCCACACAGAAAGGAATCAAACCCAGAATTTGCCATTTATAATACTGTTCCCTCTTTGCAGGAAAGCTGCAACACACGACAGTGAGATCCGTCATTTATATGAAGAGATGGAGGCTCAGATCAACAACGAGAAGGACAGGCTGCTCCTAAAGGTGCCAGAACTCCAGCATAAAGAGTTAGAGGAGTGATTTTTTTTTTCTTTCAAAATATGTACTTTGCTTATTGTCAATTTGTTTTGATGTATTAACTTTTTTAAGCAAGTTAGAGGACTATTTTTACCTTGAATCATGTGCTAACTTCTTATATGTTTCACCTTCACTTTTTTTTTTTTTTCCTTATGCCCGTTCAGGATTCTGAGCGTCTTCAACTGCGCAGCCACGATCTGGAACACCAACTTTCATCAAAGGAAAAAGAGCTGGAACATCTTTTCCAGAAGCAGAAAAAGGTCAGTGCGTATTCACAACATGTCACATGACCTGATTAAAACACGACCAAGAGTGCAATTTCCCTTTTGAAATGATTTCCACCGTAGTTAATTTAGAAATAGCTCAGTACAACTCCTGCATTTATTTATAATGATGCAACCCCTAATGGATAATTCATAATGTGTGCTCATATGGTAAAAGCAATAGATGGGACTTTTCTGGGGAGAGTTTAAAACAGTTTCTTTCATTCTCCAAGTTGGAACTCCAGTGTCACGAACTCAGCAGCGACAAGCAGGAGAGTTACGTGGAAAACGTTAAGCTGAAGATGACCAACGATGAGCTGTCCCGAGCGCTGGAGAGCACCAGCCAGGAGCTGGGGCTAGCCCAGGAACAGCTGGCTATGCTGCAGGAGCAGGCTGCCAGACTGCAGCAGGAGAAAGAGATGTGGGTACCGAGAGCACGTATTAGTATTGTTTCCCTTACCACAGCCTATTTATGTCCAAGAAGGATTTACCTTGAGAAAGCACTCTTAAAGAAATGAACATACTACCAACATGCATGTGTAATTTCAGGGAAATGTATAGAGTAACTGAAGGATTGCAAAGAGAGAAGCAAAGTCTCATGAAGCAGCTCGACCTCCTCAGGTACTATAAGAGCATCAAACATTGTTGTTCTCAAAGCATTTGACCTTTGATTCATTTATTTGTAAAATAATTTCCTTTCTTGATCTTCTCAGAGAAATGAACAAGCACTTAAAAGATGAGAGAGACATATCCTGTGGTGTAGTGAGTATATGTTTGATCTGGCATCTGTCAGGGTCTAACCTAACTGATAAAACAATCAGAGTAACCTAATCGTGCTCTCCTGTTCATACAAGCCCCGGACCTCACTCAGAAAGAAGCAGAAGCAGAGAACGGGCCTTGCCAACTTATTCGATGATGCCAGCCAGCCGGCAAAAAGGTGATTCATTTATTTCCGCCTCGTTCTTTGACTCAGATCACCTCTGCCATTGTTAAATGTAACACAAGAAGGATTCCAGTCTGAGTGTGACGCGAAAATCAAGTATCAAAGGAGGAAAAACAGAGGATCTGATTCCATACATACAATACAATCAACTAAACTAGTATATTTGAGATTTTTCAGACTATAATCTGAGAAAATATTTGGCGACTAGATTTTCATCTCAGCCAAATGAACTGATCCAGTGTATCCTCTGTTTCTCCTCTGTTTTTTTAAAGAGCTCCATTGTTGGTGGATGGGTCCTACCAGTCTCTGGAGGCCTTGCCTATAGAGCACCTTCAAATCGTGTTTGTTGCTTCCTCCTCCTGCAGTGAGGACGACACCAACACAGCACCCTCCTCTACCACTACTGGGAGTTCACAACGTCCTGTGGTGAAGAAAAGCTTAGCCAATGGTTACGCCAATCCCATTCCGCCCAAAGTGCAGGACGTGAAGGCAAAGGCCAAAAAAACCCCCAGCAAGATTCCTGTTAATAAAAAAGTGTCAAGCAAAGACAGAGTACGCACAAAGAAACTGGAAATTGAGAAGAAGAAGGCCGTAGAAGAGGACGTGTTGGATGCCCCTCCAGATGGGTGGCCCCTCCGACGGGTCATCTCCATCGAGGAGGATCACCTACCCCACCTGCTCCAAGGAGGGCCTCAACCTTTGCTGCACCAGCTCAGTGAAGAGGAGGATGAAGTGTATGATGAGGATGTCGAGGAAGCTCTGAGTGACATCGAAACAAGTGTTGCCGCGGCTGCCGCTCCCACTCCTGTGTCAGGAGAAGCTGTTCCAGGGAGAAAATCCCGCCTTAAGATTTCCCGAAGAGGACAGCCTGTCGGGAAGGAGACCCAGCAGGTACGTCTACAACTCTGGGGTTTGTTTTTTTAAATAGATCCTACAAAAATCTGGCAGAACATGCTGAGATGTTACAGCTGAGGTAATGAACCAGATGAAATTATCAGGATTAGCTGGAACTAATCTTAGCTGGGGTTTTATCTTCAGAAAGTAAATGAAGCAGCGCTGTTTGCCCCAGACCGACTATTCAAAGTGGTCCTGGTGGGAAACTCCAGTGTGGGCAAGACATCCCTGCTACGTTCTTTCTGCGAGGGCCGTTTCCACCCTGCCACGACCGCCACTGTGGGTGAGAAGAGAAATATTGTAATGCTGTTGTTTGCTGTTTTGAATGGATTCAGATGGCACGTGTGTGTGTGTGTGAGTTTGTGCGTGTCTTTGTGTATGCTAAAACAGAAGATGGGAGGGTGACTTAGCATCACATGAGAGGGCTAGTGAAGTCACACTGCATGTCTCAGAGTCCTGGCACTCATTGTACTGCAGATTATATCCCTTTGATATATTTTGATCCTCACTTTCATCTCTCCCGACCCTCAATGAAGCCTTGTTATCTCCACCATGTTGCCTCATTAAGAGTAATCAGTATCACACTTTGCCCCCTGGTGGTCATTTTTTGTCCTTGTCACTGTCAAACAAGCTCAATAACATTAATATGACCACTGTGTTCACATCTAGCTAATATCAAAATCCTTTACATGTCCTTGGTATATAAAGTTGCTTTTATGAAATGCAACTGTTCTTATTCAGGTATTGACTACAGTGTGAAGACACTAACCATGGATAATATGCAAATAGCCATGCAGCTTTGGGACACAGCAGGTCAAGAAAGGTGACTTTCTATTTGTTTTCATTCATTTTAATTTCACTGAAAAAAAATAGACATGAGTATGCAACCAACAGAAAATGTAATACTGTATATTCATTTCTATATATCAATAAAAAGTATTATAATACTGTATAGTTTATTATCCCTCCTGCAGTACTTGTACTAACTATAAAATCATATGCTAATAAACAATACTAATCTCTTTTGTTGCCACAGGTACCGCAGCATAACTAAGCAGTTCTTTCGTAAGGCTGATGGTGTGGTGGTGATTTATGATGTCACCCAGGAGGACAGCTTCAGGGCTGTGAAATCGTGGCTCAACAATGTTCAGGTCTGACCTTTGACCTAATGAAATCCTCCACAGGCCTGTTTGAGTTTTGTTTTTTTAAATTGACATTGGGTGACAGGTTTACATAATCTGTAATGCAGTTTTTCTATCCTTTTAAGTGTTAATGGAGATTGAAAACAGATTTTGCCGTGTCACAGTTGGACAATGTCCCATTGTCCCAGGTCTATTAATGAAAAGATTCTCCTGCTGTTTTTCAGGAAGCAGCAGGAGAAGGGATCCCCATCCTCCTTTTGGGCAATAAAATGGACATTGGCGGAGACAGGCAGGTGTCATTCAAAGAAGCTGACCATCTGGCTTATGTGAGTATAATTCAGACCTAGAGGTATTTTTTCTATTTTAATACAATGAGCAGCTCCATTGTTCTTTTAGTAAAGTGTAGCTGAGTCCAACACCATTTAAACTGCTAGTAGTTTTGATATGCTCTCAATATCCTATGTAGGAAAACAACGTGATATTTTTTGAAGTCAGTGCCTACACGGGTAAGAATGTGACTGAGTCTCTGATGCACCTGGCCAGGTAAGAACAATGTTGTGAAATAAGTAAAGTAATAAAGATGCACTCTGCACCAGATCTAATTGGCTGACATATTTTTTTCTACGTTTACTCAGAGTGTTAATGGAGCAGGAAGACAGGGTGAGAGACCCGACAACACTCGTCCTCAGCACCCAACCCCTAAAGAAGAAAGCCTGCTGCAAGTGAAGAGTACACTCGTATCAGTTTGACTCAGGCGTTTTGGTGTTTTAGTCAACATCATTCTCGGACCTTTATCATAAAATGAAACTGTGTCTTTCCACCAACAGTCTTCATTTTGGTCATTTGTTGAGGATGATGTGAAGGTACAGTATGTATCGCCCGCATGAATATAACCCTAACGGTCAAACTTAAATGATGGGGCCATATGGAAGAAATTGGAGTAAAAAGGTAACATGCTATTTTCTGTAAATAACAGCAGCTCTGTCAGTAAGGTTTAAAGTAGAAATTGTACTATAATTACTTTAAATAACCTCATGATAAATCATAAACATACTGTAGCTTTTTCATAACTGAATGCTAACTTTCTAGTTTTAATTTATCCGTTTTTGTTTGTTGTATTATCTGTTAGTGTATTCAAATTCTGTGCTGAAACGAAAAAGTGGAGTAAATTTAAAATATGTGATAAGAATCAGACTTCATTCATTCCCATTTTATTCATCATTGCGTTCAGCGTTTTTTTTCATAATAATCATTTGTCTTCAAAACCTCTACAAACAAAGTCATACATCACGTTTTGCATCTGTGTTTTGTCGCTTTTCTAAGGCTCTGTTTTATTCTGGCACCAAAGTAGTGTTGTTCTGAATTATCCTCATTCAAAGAAATAAATTCATTTACATGTCACATCTTTCTAAGATCAACAAAGCAAAAAAAAAACAAAAAACCTTTACATGCAAATAATAAATAAATAAAATGACTGATTACTGTACCATCTATACAATTACAAGGTGTATAATAAATCTAAACAAATGACTAAAGGAATAAACAGATAATGACTGTGCTTTAACCATCTAAACATCACACAGATCTTTTCAGTTAGCTGCACCGTTAAAATAGAGACTCATTATAGCCTTGTTTTTTATACTTAAAATAGATGAAATTTCAGAAACCGGTCAGAGGAAAAGAAATCATATTTGTTAGGATGATACATTCAGTGATTTGCCGACTCACTCAAGTTGGAACAGGTAATGGCACTATTGCTGATAGATGCTTTCTTTTCTGATGACGTCACTTAGCTGCTGGCATGATGGCATCCAATCAGATGCATGTGGCCGCCTTCGCTGACCAACCAGAATTCATCAGCGAGCCCGGGCCCCTCCTCTTCTACAAGTGGATCTGGAGGGGCTGAGAAGAGTTGGCTGATTGATTGCTTTTCCTAACGCATTTTGTAGTCGTGGGAAATGGCAGCTTCACACAGCTGCCCTTTAAAGTCTAACTCCAGGGTGAACTCCAGGTCACGCTACAAAATAAACAAAAAAACCCAACATTTTTATTTATTAGGTAATGAAATTAATGGCAGATGTTTTTCTTTTTTTCTTTTTTTTACTGCACAGCATTTACTGAAGAGCTTTAGATATTGATGTATAACTGATTAAATGAACTGTAAAATTGTTAGAACTGACTCTACTTTAAGCGGTTACAACAGTACCCGTTTGAAATGGAGATTTCTCTATCAGTAATAATAATATATAATGTATAACATGTGACTTACCTAATTTTTTAAATTTATCTTTTAAATTGTGTGAGTGAAGGAAAATATAATCAAATATATTCTCAGGTTTTGTATTTACTTTGTATTTCACTTAAAAATGTTATAGCTAAATATATTGTGTAATGGGTGTCCACCGCATGGCGGCGGACGTCAGTTGTGTAACTTGTTCGACTCTTTGTTTAGATGGAGACCGGAAGGAGAACCAACCAACCAGAGAACGACACGGTGTGCCCGAATTGACCAATCGGAGAACAACACGATGTATATGAGCTAATGTATAGTGGTCCATCCTTAAGGTGGAGCCTAGTGACGTGCAAAATAAATATCTGAGATTCTCTAGAATGTGTTGTTCCTGCCCCCTGTCACGGTTCATACAACACAAGATTTTGTAATAGGGACAGAGAAATCAGATATGTTTAAAATTATTGTTATCAGGACAAATACATTAGACCAACAAAACGGTTTGTTTCTTGTTTCTCCTTCCGTTTTTGAACACGCACAACTGCTCTGGGTGGACTTCGGGATAAAAGCCCGTTTACCTAACAGTGAGCTAAAAGAATAAGTCAGTGAGCAGGAAAAGGGGAACCTGCAAAGTGTTGTGAGAACACTTTGCCTGTGTTCACATAACACTGGGAATGACAATTATCTTTGGCTACACGTTCCGCTTTGGACTGAAATTCTCTCAGTACTACAGAGCTAATGGTGGTAGCAATAAGTAAACAGATTTATCTCATAAATTGTTGCTTGTTCAAGTTTATATGCATGAGAGGAAAAAATGTTTTCGCACGTTAAGTTGTAAAAATTTTTATTTTTTTGGCGACAGAATAGTCACGTCCTCTGTGTGCTAACTGTTGGCTGCCTCGTTTTTATTAAATATGTAGATCGGAGGTCATGTCAGTTTTCTTGTTTAACTCTTCACCATAGAATGAATAAACATAGTTCTCAAAAATGTCAAACTTTTCCACTATTTTTCACATTTTAATTACTGGCAGTTTCACACATATTTCTTTGAAGTCTTACCACATTCTTCTCATTGGGCCTGACAGAAATACTGCCAAAGATCTCTTCTCCCTTCTTGACAGTTAAGTAGTCTTCTAAGTAAAACACCGTCTGCTTCCAGTGCGTGCTGGCAGCATCTGGAGCTGAGGTAAAGGAGGATGGAATAGTGTAGAGCGAAAAGGGAAAAAAAGAATAAAACAAGGTGAGGGAAGAAAGTGAGAATGAAAGTGGTAAAGCAGAAACAGGAAAGGGAAGATAAGGAGAGTGAGAGAAATCTTCAAATTTACAGAACACACTGGATCCAATGGGCACACAGCTCCATTAGGTGTGCCAGCATGGCTGAAATTTCACAGGAGCATGGCTGAAACTCACTTTCCAGTGGGAGAAATACAGAGGCTGATATTAGACAACTCTGTCAGCGATGCTGAGCCTCAGGCCCAACAGACTTGGCCAAACATAGAACCTCCTCTACACAACATTATGTAAGCTCCGAATGCATGAATGTATTAACATAAGCTTACATAACGGCTCAGCTCTATAATAATCGGAGCCGTGTAACCAGAAGTGGCGATTCCGCTGGCGTAAAGAGCAGCTAAGTTCACAGAACACCAGCACAGTGTAGCCAAGAGTCGAGATGTTTGATATTGATTGGAGAAAATAAAACAAAGCTTAAAGATTTCAAGAGAAATTCTCGCTAGATATTTCAGTATACAGAGCAAGTGAAGTTTAAAAAACTTGTATACTTAAATTTTAGTTCCTTACATTGAATTCACATTTTTGAAGGTTTCTACTGTGAAACGCTGTTTAAAAACTGTGACCATTTAGTCCTTTTTGTGATTTTGTGATCTAGTATCTGGCAAGAATTTTGAGATACAAGAATTTCCCATTTATGTCTCGCTTTTCCTCACTTTCTTATGTTAGTAATATTCCATATGTGTATTTGTATGTGAGTAGGTGAATGAGTTAAGAGTCAAACCGGTGGAGAAGCCAGTTTTCTTGTGACACTTGGTGAACTCGATGTTAAAATACGTGACGAGAGCGTGGACGTAATCGTTGCGTTGGATCTGCAGACAGAAGGCTGAGGTAAAGGACAGGTCCTCTGGTTTCACGGTGTAGATGTCCACTTCCTGTATTCAAAAAAAAAAAAAAAAAGCAGAATATTCTTTTTGAAATTATGCTTTGGCTTCTCTTGAAACCATAAAAGGTGTGAAGAGCAGTACGGTAAAGGAGTGCACAAAGCATAGAGCCACGGAAGTTGTCATCCACACTTTCCTATTCTTTCACACACTTGCGTTACATTTATATTTGAATCCCTCTCGATTATTCACCATGATTATGGTGGATGTGTGAGTGTATGTGTGTGAAAGCCCACAGGTTGAATCATGCCTGGCAAGCGAAGCCTGCTCACAGTACACATGCTGAGTGGGTGTCCTCCTTGAAGTCTACAAGAGAGGGAGGCTGGTTATGTGTGTGTGTATGTGTGTATGCCCCTTACGATCATGACCATAAATTCAAGTATCACATTTTGTTACCTAGCTGGGTCCCACAACTGAACTGGAGCAGGTGTCTCTGCTTTGCATGTAGATGATGTTTGTATTTAAGAGGATGTGGGGGGGATTTGTTCATCTTGCCCTCCCTATGGGTTGTGGATTGCTTGGCCATGTGGCGTCAGCATGACAGATTGTGATTTAACACCTCTGTCCTCTCCAGTGATACAAGACCAGTATCATATACAGCAAATTGTGGGAGGAGAGAGAAAAAGAAAGTCCTTGGGAGCGACTGTAATTTTAGCAAGTGAGGAATGAATGGCAGTTTGAATTAAGGAAGTGTTGGCGGTGAGGGAATGGGTGAATAAGCCCTAAATACATACATGTGAAACAGATACAGAGAGCGAGAAATAATCTCCAGACCGGCATGTCAGTAACTACTAACCACCCCCGAACCTCACACATAAATCACCTTCTTGAACACAAAAGAAGGGCTGGTGCTCATCCAAGTGATGGGAGCCCACTTCATCCCCACTGGTGACTCAATGCCGGCTCCTGCGTGACATTTCACTATCGCACAGAGGGAGACACGGAGCGAGACCTCCCTATTTGTTCAGACTAGTGAGGCCTGACATTGCTTAAATCAGAGAATGTCGCGGAAGAAGAAGGGTGAGAAAAAGTAAGCGGGAAGGAGTGAGAAAACAAAAAAAAAGATGAGGGAGCAATGAAGACATTTGATATTGGAAATAGAAAAAAAAAACAGGATAAGACGTGAAGAAATGGAACAGTGAATGAGGAAAAGTGATGAAAAGAAAGGTTGTTGTGGAGGGCACAAAGAAAATAGGCTTTTGCCTCTCTGAATGCTCTTATCCCCTGTTCATTTGTGAGATGAAAGACAAGCCGCTGATGCATTTTCAAGAATAAAAACAGGATCTGCAGCTCTCCAGAAATCTATATGATCTACACGAAAACAACCTCGGCTTACTTGAAATCCCCAGGGACTTGGATACCGATGGCTGTCTCAGACTTTTCATCAAGGAGGTGATGCTTTACTGATTTGATTTGTTTCTGGGACAGTTTGGGATTGGTCAAAAGAACAATGCATTTGATTTGGGCGACGATCCCAAATAATGAAATATGAGATAATAATACCTACAATATCAAACTAATAATCATACCATGGTGATTTCATAGTGGGGCGGCACGATGGTGCAGTGGTTAGCACTGCTGTCTTATAGTAAGAAGGTTCTGGGTTCAAGTTCTTTCTGTTGCGATTTTGTATGTTCTCCCCGTGTCTGCATGGGTTATCTCTTGGTTCTTTGCCTTCTTCCGACCTCCAACAACTGATTGACCTTAGGTGAAAGTGTGTGCATGAGTGGTTGTTTGTCTTTCAAGTGGACCCGTGAGGACCCTCAGTTTTGTCATTAGTTGCAATGACAAAATGGGGAAACGCTGCTGGTGGTAGAGCACAACAGATCAAATCCTTTGCTATTTTTGGAGCGTATTGAAGTTACATTCTTACAAGTTATAGAACAACATAGATTGAAAGTCAATGATTCATCAAGACCGACCTTTAGGAGGCAGGCGTTAGTCACCACCTGCTTGGGATCCACCACATCGACCAGAGGCTCTTTGATAGCCACGTTACGAATGCAGCTCATGTCGAACCCATACACGTTTTCCCACCCTGCTCAGGCACACAACATAAACATGTGAAGTGCAGCACACACACACACACACACGTGTACACATGAATCCTAGAATGCAGGTTTGTTAGTTTTGTGAATTTTCATACAAATCCGAGGCTCTGATCTCTGTTCCTGTGAGGATGTCATCAGATAAAGAGATAGAAAATAAAAGAAAACAAAGAAATCAACCCTGCCAGGAAATGGTGACAAAATCTGACACTGTCTCTCCGTCTATCTAGCGTGCCTTCTTGAAAATAGACAGCGTCCTCCTCCACCTCCTCCACCATGTCTGGCAAGCTTTTTTTTTTCTTTTCTTTTTTAATCATAATTTGGACTGAAAACACACACCAAGCAGTCCTTCCCTCCCCCATTCCCTCTGCCACTCTGCTCCACCTTACTCTGTCTTTGGGCCAAACACTAAATCTGAACAATGAGAAGGTGGAACATGCCACCGACGAGGCAAGGCCCTAAAAATAAGAGTGTGAGGGTTTGGGTTGATGGAGTACTTTGGGGATTTATGAGAAAGTCAGCATGTAATAGAACAGAGAAGGCCACCTGTGCAGTAAAAGGAAACTCAGCGGGAGCTATTAACCCAGAATCAAGTGTTGAATGGCACCTTTAATATTGGTGGTTTATCTGGATTGCAATGTTAATCTCAACCCACCTACTGTGATAGCTTTGGAGCAGAGAATGCACCTTCTGAAAAGGACACATGCATTATTAGAAAGCTAGGCTTCCTAATAACGCATTTTGCACACAGGGTTTCAAAAATGGAACTGCTCACTATATTAATTTATAATCAGTTTAGAAAAGTCTAAAAATGAGGCCGTATTGAACATGCTATTTGGATTACCAAGTTGTAGTCCTTGCTCTGTCTTTGCATCAAATATTAGTGAAGTTAGCTCAGTTTGACATTTATGAAAGAGTAAAATCAATTTATCCAAATGGTAAAAGTTAAAAACCCAAATTTGAGGGGCTTTCTGCTGGACACATTCTTTATTATGGGCTTTGCAATATTAACTACAACCACAATGACTCATTAAAGCATGACAAACCCATGACCTTTATTTCTGACCAACTCATTTCTCACAGTCTACAATAACACACCAGCCAACAGATTTCTCACAACCTGGCAACCCACATGTTATCCTTATTAATGGCATACTGCTGGTCAGCAAAGCCTTAAAGCTGCTCTAATTAATATTTTTGTATTAACATGGGATCAAATGACTGCGTGTTACTTCGTCGGTCTTTCATAGGAATGAATCATTCCCCTCTGTGAAGCATTCCAGTCTTCCAGTTCTGAAGCTTCACATCTTGGAACTTTAATGTTTTAAAATAGTCTCTTACAAAAACAGATCACATAATTTAGCGATTATCTGACAGAGCACGCAGAGTATTTAGAGGATAAACAGCCTGCTTTTTTTGCAGGATTTGGTAGAGAGAGTTAGAATGGGGGTAATTTTAAATAAAGGCTAAAGTCTTTATCTGTTTTCTAAAATGTATATTTGCCACGTTAAATGTTATTAATAAATAAGAAATGTCTTATATTTAACGAATCTTTTAGCCAAAGCTTTGATTAACAATGTCTTCGACAGTGGAAAAACACAATTTTTACACCTTGTGTGATTTAGATTTTTTTTTCATCTGCAATATGGTCATTAATTTTGCATTATGCCACTGAGAGTGAGACAGAAAGGGGCAAGGGGAAGCAGTGGCTGGGAGGAAGAGCTAACAAGCCTGCTGTAATTACTCACAGTGAATCTTGAAGTCCTTGTACTGCCTGTCTTCAATGGCGACCACATACAGTGCTGCTCTGTCAGGAAACATCAGGCCTCCCGGTTTCTGAACATAAAAAGAAGCTTCAGGAATCACCGCGTACACAAGCGGACAATTACCTTCACTATTCATACACCTAGGATGTAATTTAAGATCAGGTGTGAGGCGTGTAAAGCCCCACAGGCGGCCGCCGATTGGGAATTCAGATTTCATGTACACCTGCTGCAGAAAAACTGTGCAGTAAATCCTCTACTTAGTCAGCCTCTGGTTGTTTCACAGCGTTATTTGTCCAGCCAGCTACACACAGGCACACACAACCTTCTCATAGCACTGTCTCATACCAGCCACTTGTCCCTGGCGAAGATGACGGTGTTGAGCATAGACTCATAGAACAGGCAATAGCCCATCCACTCTGAGATGATAATGTCCACCTTCTCCACAGGCAGCTCCACCTCCTCCACCTTGCCCTTGAAGATGGTAATGACTGTGGTGTAGACAGAGAGACATAAAACAGCAGGCAACAAATGACTTCACCGCGTCTTATAGAAAAATCAAACAATAAGTCTCTTCACAGAATGTGCTGTGTTTTTTTAATATCTTTGGGATTGCTTTAAATTAGTGTCACATAATTACAATGTTTATCATACGTCTCAGTGTCTTTTGTGTGAATTTGAATTCGGGCCACTTTGATCCATCATACAAAGGTATGAGAAGATAAACGCGGTATAAATGAAATAGATATAATAGGGAGTTTTGCACCATAATAACCAGTAATTACAGAGAAATGCTCCAATTTTTCATTCAGTTAAATAAATGGATCCAAGGCTTCTTCTTGAAGCCACAGAAAATAAGTGAAAGCAAATTATGAACTGGCTCTAAAAGGAAAAATATGTCTATTATTCTCTACAGGATTCTATGGGGTTGTATAATCTTATTTCTTCTGCCTGATGGGTTTTCCAGGCCAACTTGGTTAAACCAATTTTCTTACTTTATGTTATCTGAATGAAAAAAAGTGTTTACTACAGATTCACTAATAAATAATACAAAAAGAAGATAAGATTAAATGCATTTAGTGCTTTATAAGTATGCTTTGAAGATGCAGTAATTGTATTTTTAGTACAATCACTGACTATTCATGAACAGTTGGGTTAATTCTTGACAGCTTTAAGTGCCTGAAACAGCAGATGAGACCAAAAAAAAGCCGATATGAAACCCACCACCTCGTGCCAGTCCCCCCCCCATCTGTGCGGTTCAGGGTGGCATTTTACAATAGCAATCAGTAACAGTGAGGGGTTTGTGATTAATGCTGAAGATTATGGTTATTTGACATTAGAGGTGAAGCCCCAATGTTAGCCATCAGAACTGTGACTAACACTGTCAGGTGTGACGCTAATGATAGAAATAAGCAGATTTTACACACAGCTTCAAATCCAAATATCATCACCCTGATGCAGACAGATGGGTGAGAGGTGTTTGGTAGGGATGGAAAACCGCTCCGTCTTACCGTTGTGTAAGTGATTTGACTTGATGATCGTCTCTGAATATTCTGATATGCTCGAACATTCGATCTGTAGATGCAAGGAAAATAACCACCGGTAAAAAAAACCCCTCATAAAACAAATTTACTTTTCATTAATTGGATAAAAATAGATGATCGGCAGTGGCATTAGCTTCCATTTACCCTGCCCATATACTGTGTGGCAGATTAACCTTTTGGTTATCATCAGAAGGACATGTTTAATAAAAAAGCATTAGCCATCCAAACAGAATTGTCCCTCATGGCTTTCCAAAGACCTTTTGCAGCATGAAAACGAATACGTCAAGCGTTCCTCCATCCATAAGTGTGTAATACAGCATATTAATCACATATAACTGTTGGAGACACCTTCACTAATGTAGCGTGTGACTTACAGTGCTGCCAAGCATCTCTTACTGTATCTGACTTGCAATTGTCTGAGAGAGATCTCCCATTTCTGGATAAAACCCGATATCAGCACTTGAGGAATTTTATAACGGTAGGGAATGCTGCATAATTTTGTGGGAAGGAAAGGCCACGGATGAGAGATAACATGACGGCAGAGGGAGATATGATATTAAATTGGGAGAGGGCATGTAGCACTGCGCTCTCATTCCCTCGTTTTAACCGATTAAAGTCTGTTAGATGATTATAATGAAGAATTTAAATTGTTCAGCGTTTATTCGTAGTCAGAGGGCGTGCCTATCTATCTCACCCCATACACGTGTTTGGCACCGGCATTGGCGGCAAACATAGACAGGATCCCCGTGCCGCTGCCGACATCCAGGACGATTTTATCTTTGAACACATGCTTGTTGTGGTACATGGCGTTCCTGTAGGTCAGCGTCCGCACCTCATCTTTCAGCATCTCCTGTTTGAAATTAAGGCAAGAAAAAACCAAAGAGATTACAGCTTCTTCTTTTTCCTTTGCAGGAGAACATGTCATTCACAATACTTTCCAAATATGTTCAAAAGAACACAAGAAGAAGGTCATGTTCCATAATTCATATGCCAGTATGGATACGTCATTATAAAAGTAAGTGACTGTAGATTTTTCCCAGCCTATGAATGCATAATTTTTTCATGCAAAGTGAAGCATCTGTGGTGGTTTTTAGGCCAAACCCTCTACGCCAGTGGCAGAGCTTCTTGAAATAGACAGGAGTACAACATAAAGCCTTTGGGGACCACCTGATATCCATCTCCTAAGCCTATTCGCACATCCCACTTTTCATTTTCCTTGCTTTGCACTCCTTTAATCAGGACACCCATTGTCTGCCAGCCCGACCCACATCCTAAATATGGATATCTGAAAAGGTGTTAATGTCCCCAAACGTTCCCACCACTGTCGCTGCCGCTTCTGATGAAGGTCATCAGCAGGGATGTAGCATTTTCCTGTAGACGACTGTAAAAGTCAGTCTTCCAGTGTCGTTACCATACATTTGGTGTCGCTTTTACCAGCTGGTAATTGAACAGTCTGTTCTTTAGTAAAGGGGACGCTCTCCACCATATGTGGATTATTCAGCAACTTTATATTTCCTGGCTAGATCCAATCATCCATTGTCTTGAACTGCTTTTTATTCTGTGGGGCTAAAACAGACCTAGATTTGAACTCAGATCTTTCTGATTCTGAGGTACCAGCACTAAACACCACCATAACATCACTTCACAATGAGATCTCAGTCCTAACACTTAATCTGACTGCATGACTCTGAGGTTTATGTTTGGATAAGATTTTTTTTTTTTTTTGACACATCCCTCCTACAGAAATCCACACTGTTGAAACACCTTGACAAGTTCAGGCTAAATAAAACAGGAGGCCTCCAATGGAATTCTTTCTCACCAAGCTGCTGTTTGTCAGCTTGGCCAGCCTACCTCATGGATGCCAAAGTGGGCATAGGAGTCAAAGTAGTAGTCCCGAGATGTCATTTCTTCAGGGCTGAGGAACTTGGCAATTTTCCCCCGACCAGGACAGGTGGTCAGAGCCGCTACGTGAGGTGTATGCGGGATGCACGGCACATGGTGGGTGGTAGGCACTGGTTTAGGCAGTGGGGAGGGCTGGGCTGACTGGGAGAGGGAGGACGTGATGGGTTGCTGCCGCTGTTAAAGAGACATAAAATACTACGGTCAGGTTTATATATGATAGACAATTTCATTCTTACTAAAACTTCAAATATAGTTTCCAGGCTATGCCAAAAGAAGATCCATGGATGGATCATTAAAAATAAATCGTATATTTTAATAATTTAAGTGAAATATAATCTACACATATTAAATGCACTCTTTTATACAGAAAAGTTAAACATGGCTTTTGAAGAACAGCCTAATAGATTTTAAAATTCCTTGTTTATATACATTCTACTATTGATTATGTGAATTTATTATCTGTTTAATATCCAGTTTTAAAATAAATACAAGGTGGACTTTCTTTATTTTAATTGGTGTAATATTGTTTTTGATTTCTTTAGAAAGTGTGTATTAGTTGAAGAAAATCGAAAATGATTAAGAATTTGCATCTCCATCCGGATCCACCTCAAAATGTAATCCACCCGTGCATAAAATGTGGTAATTTTTTTTACTTGGAACCTTTTTTAAAGCCATATTACGGATTATTAGATGATGTAACAACCGTGGGTGATCACTTAACCTCCTACAACTTTTATTGGTTTAACTAATGAGTCAAAATGCAAAGTGGATTTAGGAATTTAGGGGGAGTAAAAGAGCTTCGGAACTGCGTTATATAATTACGCACAAGCAGCGGATGAATGGGACCACATAGTGTTTGTAGTGACACGCTAATTTACCACGCCAGCGGACTTGTCGACGTTTCAACATGGATCCAAGAGAGGCGGCATAAATGACTTCCAGAGGGAAACCTAATGAGCAGCCATTCATTCATAAAACATTTAATGATCACACAAACACGGGACCGAGAACGGCAGAAGACGCTGATTCCGTTTCAGCACCAAGGACAGTGCGCATAGTATCCACAGCTGCTCCCCACGAAACCCAAGGGTGAACATTTAGTGCAAGACTACACCATCTGCGTGCATGATCACTATGATCACTACAATTATCGATCCACCTGGATCTTCCAAAACATCTGCAGGACACCGGGAAATGTACTTTTTTCTTGCATGCGCGCCATCACAGTGATTATAAACGAGATGCTGCTGCTGATATTGGAGATGATGATGATGATGATGATAATGATATGGAGAGCAGCGATAGTATTTAAGTGAAATGTGCTGTCATCATAAAAAAAAAGAAGAACAGACCACACCGAGAGGGTCCCGGTCCCTCTGTGACCGGGTTCAGGACACCACAAGGTCCCTACCTCCGAGCTGTCCGCCTCCGCCATCTTCCGCCGTAGCAGCAAACAACGCGACGAATGCCTCAGTCCCATGAGAGTAGGCGAGATTTTGGATTCAACTCTTTTAAGTGTAGGAAGGCTCGTATTTCTCAGCAGAAACGTGTCACAAATGACACTAAACCGCCGGATACATGACAAGAACACGTGTCAATGTGATTGCCGCGGTGATTGCTGTCCCCGTTTCGACTCATTAAATCCATTCCACGCGAAAAGTTGTTAAATTGATTTGCGCAAAGCGCCCGGTGGTCCCCACGGTAGATATGATAACAGGTTGTTTCAGTGGCGGACACCGGACTGCGACCGGGAAGGATGGAGGTTTGTTCCCGGTAGAAGTGTCCATCAATAGTCCGGGCGACCCGCTCAGGTGTCCCCGCTGCTCGCTCCTTTTAAATAATGTGGCCAAGAGCATCCGAGGAAAAAAAAAAAGGCACCGGATGAACAAGATAAATTTAAAAAAAAAACAACCCAAGGATTTAAAAAAAAAAAAGAGAATAAAACAAAAAAAGCTTCTTTGCTCTTCTTCTCTTGGAAGCACTTTCAGCTCTGATCTCAAGTCCGCTGTTCTCGCCTCCGTGCGCCGCGGAAAAGTCCTTTGCGTAATCCTGACGGGTTTCCCCGCAGACAAAGTTAAAAGGGGGTTCAAATTGAGGATGGTGATGATGATGATGAAAGAAAAAAAAATTGTAATAACAGTCACGCAAAAGGCTTCGACTCTGCCACAGAAAGATTTAAAAGAAAAAATCCAGCTCTGAGGCAACCAGTCAGTTTGTCGCTTACGTAACATAGGTGTTTTATGAGCTGTACACTTTCTTGAGTTACATGCAGTAGCCTATTGGTTGTGATATTCAGGGCTTCCGTAGCTAATAAACATGACCATATTAGGATAATATTTAAATTTAATCCGCATATAATTCTGGTAAATTCAAACAGTTGCATTTTCATTGGCTGTGCGTAAATCAAGAAGGTACCAGTTTTTTGCCCTAATAACAGCATTTATTTTTTCTAGTTTCAATTATTATATTATACTGTATATTCCAACCAATCGGGCAGGTTTGTGATAACTCAGTCCAAAAATATCCACTTTTAAAATATGGCTATATTCGACTCATCTCTTCTTAACCCATGAAATTCCACATCTGGGGCAACATGACCAGGATTGTGCCGTTGGCGTGCCTGAGGTGGGGCAGTCCATTACAGCAGTAATCAGGGCAGTGAATGCTCATCATTCCATAAAAAGTTCATTCACTCCTTCTGTAGCCAGGGAAATGATGACAGATTGTCTGCACCCTGGTCAACCATGTATAGCAACCCAGAATCAGGATCGACACCATCTGCCTGCTGCACCTTAGAAATATGACTTGACTGGCCAATGAAATGACAGCAACGACCAGTGGTATCACCAACAGGCTTGTACATGCTAAACAATAAAGCCTGGTGGTCCTCCAGCCTCTAAAACCCTGTGCTGATGCTACACCTAGGAGTGTCACATTTCACGGCTCGCCAAGGACAAGTCTTAACCTGAACCTTGTTAGAAACGTGTGGGGATGGTTGAGTGAGAGAATGCATTGTGTGAAAATCAACCAAAGAGTCAGCGGCAGCCTTGGGCAGCTCTGACCGATCAGTGGGTTTCTCTCCTACGAGGCAGAGGTTGTGATCACTGCTACAATCAATAATGAACGGGGACTCATTGCTGATTGTGTGAAACATTGTCTCCTCCAGTTGTGTCAAAAATTTTTGTGCCTAGATTTGACATTCATCTTAATTTTTTTAAACAATTTAAGTAAGATAAACATGGAAATGTAAAAAGGAGTAAAATACAATTTATTTTCATATAACTCAAACTTCCTCAGCAAAATAGCTGTTAAAGACAAATGTGTGTCAAACAGCATACATACTACCAGTTTTTAGTTTTTGCTTTTTTGCTAATATCCATCCATACATCCGTTTTCTTGTAGACAAGATGATCGCATTTATTTCATCTACAGCTGCCTATCTGCTCTGCAGGTCAGTGGTGTGCTGGAGCCTATCCCAGTGCGCTACTAATGGTGGGGTACACCCTGGATAAAACCAGCTCATCATGGGGCCACATGAAAGACAAACAACTTCTCACAGTCACACCTATAGACAATTTTTAGTGTGACCAATTCACCTAAACTGCATGTTTCTGTAGGTGGGAGGAAGCCGGAGAACCTGGAGAGAACCCACGTAGACACGGGGAGAACATACAAACTCTGCACAGAAAGGAATCGAACCCAGAATCTTCTTGCTGTGAGGTTACTGAGTTACCCACTGAGCCACCTTGCCACCCTGGGGCAAATATTTTTAATTGAGTTGAATACATTTTAGTTTGGGAAATTTCTGAGAAAATCCCAACTGTCTGGATTGTTCACTAATGAACAAAGATTCTCATGAGTGAAAACTTCCAAGAGCATCACGCTCTTCCTTCATCCCAATCAGTGAAGTCACAGCAGGGGCTTTTCAGCGGCCGATAACAACATAACACCTGCTGTGTCATCACTGATTGGAATGAAGAAAAAAATACAATGTGTTTGAAAGTTTAAATTCAAGAGAGAGAGCTTTTATGTTTTGTTAGGTTCTAAGAACAACAGGCTTGAACTTTGAATCCATAAAGTGAGTTGTGATACTGTTGGTCATAATAATGCAGTCCATTAATCTTCCAATATCGACTATCCTTTCCTGGACCTTCTCATACAGGTACATACAGCAAAAGAGCAAATACAACATTGTTGTTGTCGCTCTTATTTTTCACAATTTGGAGCAGAATATTTAAGACTTTTTAAAAAACTGCATATTAATGACTTATTTCTATTTGATTTTGAGCATACATTTGTTGCAACATTAATTTCCCAATACATTTATACCCACTATCTTCCCCATGGAAAATTTTCAAAATCTATCCATTCTGTTAATGTCTACATCTTTATCCCTGTCTGTGCTGACATCCTCCCTTATCTTATATCCAATTCAGTGGAAGCCCTCTCTGCACTATCACAAGGCATCTGTCTTTAAAGAAAAATGGGCTCATACTCCATTAATTATATCCAAGTACAATGAAACACACCAGGTTTTAGTCACAGCTATGGATGAGCTCCATCAGTGGTGCTTAAGAACATCATCCCACGCATCACACTTGAGTTAATGCGTGCACCTACTCTATCGAACACACTTGCACACACACATAATCAGTGTGGGGGCAGGAGCATGTATATAGGCAGGAGTCAGGAGTGAAAGCAGTGGGCAGTGGCTATTGATAGATTTGCAAGTTTCACAAAGCAAATATCATGACAAAGACACAAGGAGATAAACTGCAGACGTTATTGACACTAATTTGTAGCCTAAAAGTCATAACTTGAAATGCACACAGATTTATTATACATAAGAAAGGGGTTGCAATCATACCTTGTA
The DNA here is from genome assembly GCF_040054535.1 of Antennarius striatus. Classification (NCBI taxonomy): domain Eukaryota; kingdom Metazoa; phylum Chordata; class Actinopteri; order Lophiiformes; family Antennariidae; genus Antennarius; species Antennarius striatus. The sequence goes on from NC_090797.1 coordinate 5,545,452, forward strand.
AATGACTTGAATAGTATAGATAAAAGAAAAAAGAATCAATTCATTCATTTTGTATTTTTCCTCATTTTTTCACAGTAAACCCTCAGGAGGTGCTGAAATGCTTTGCAGCGTCAGTCACAGTGCAATTGTGCAGGAATGTCATGAAAAATGACATTCGATCACATAAAACTTTTTCACATCAAGCGACTGAATTATTTAAAAAATTAATATCAGAATAGAAATAATACACATGCTGTTTGTTTTTACCCCCCAGCGCTATTCCTCTTTGTAAATTTAAATCGAAGTATTGCATGCATGAGACAGCAATGGAATATCACCATCCATGTTTCCAATGGACCGTTTAGAGTCACCAGTTCACCTATATATACACCTCAGTATGGACTGTAAGAGGAAGCCAGAGTGCTTGGAGGGATTCCATTCATCCAGAGCCCTCCCACCCCCGTATTACATTTAATCTTGATAAATAACGCATCACATAATGGTATCTAAAAAAAAATGTCATTGTGCTGCATCACTATCATCAGTTGTCACATAAGTGGAAAGAGAATGGAAAGAACTGCCACTCATGATGCTGCACCATGCTTTTTATTTTTACACATCTCTGCATGAAAAGAAAACATTTTAAATATTTAGTATGCTATTTTCATCATCAGTAATGCATCTTAAATTTTCTGTTGAGGAGATTTATATTAGAGGATGGATATCTCTGTCTCTTCATAAGCCACAAAGATGTCTACGTTCTCAATTATTATTTGAAGATGTTATATGCACTTCAAATTCCCCCCCTGTTGTCAAGACCAATTTTTTTTTATTCTGTCAGAATGTTTATCCATTAGTTCATCAGCTCTCCAGTTTTAAGCAATCAGAGTACCTCAGATTGCTTAAAAACAAAAGGTCATCAAATACCGAGACAAGTGCATTGATATTTACAGAAATAAAGATGCACTCATCAGTTATTAGTTGGTTATCCTACAGATTATATTCTAGATTTTTGAGGAGGTTTTGGATACAATTTATCCACAAGGAACTATTACAGCCAAGCTCTCAGTTTTATTTCGTCAGACTAAAGTTATGATAGCAGCTCTGAGGCTATTTAAACACAGGGGTGCTTTAAGATAAAATGCAATGATCCTAACAATAATATGCTCCAACAGAGCCAACACACTGTTTTTTTGCAAGTCAGTGTTCCACGTGCATTTTATAATACAACTGTCTCTCCTTTGTCAACAGGTCACTGCTTTTCCATAGTTACATCCATCACCTCAACAGGCTCAGTGAAGATCTGGCTTCTTTCTCTGCATTTGTCTGGATGACATTAACAGAATTTTCAATTTCAACTGTCGTGTCAGACTGTGATGGTATCATCCTTTGGATATCTGTCAATGTCACATCTCTTTCTGACCATCACAAATTCATATTCTTCCTGAAGTGAGATAACTACATCATCTGTTTCTGAACATGTGCTGGGTCAGTACTGCAGTGCAGTTGTGTGCACTTCTAGAAATACCCTGAGCTCATCAGGCAACATTTTACGGTCTTTACCTTAATCTTCAGCAAATATCACATGGTGCATCAGGAAATAGTATGTTTGATGTTGACAATTTGACTCAAGTTGACATCATTAAGTCAGCATTTAACTCAGAAATTATACTATTGAAATGTTCAGGTCAAATCTTGGAGAACATATCCTTTTTCAAAATGGACTTTGGCAAATGAAGCTGATGTCCCATTATTTACAGATAAATGATCTGCAGAAGCTGTGTCCACATGGTGTTTGTAGAGAGTGGCACAAGGAACACATCCAGACAGACATGGCACTTTCTCCAACAGACAGCTGGCAATTGCCAAAAATGGGAAAGAACTAACAAATAAAAATTGAGTAGTTGTTGCTCCACTTTATACACACATTTGATAATAGTTTTTGTTGAAATAATGGCACCTTATCTGCGGTTACAAGACACAGCATGCCTACTCTTAATACACGACACACCTGCTTTCTATCATGGCACACCTTCTTTACAATACAATACATCTCAGGCCGGTGTTTGTTTGCAAAAACATAATTTTACATGTTCTGTTACATTTTTGAACACTTTTGATGCACTTACAGTGTTTGAATAAGTATTCAGGTGCTTCGTTTTAGTAAAGGTGTTATTAACAAAACTAATAAATACTTTGCTGTAGGTAAAAGCCCTTGAAAATGTCATTATCTGTAAAATATACATGCAAGAAAAGGAAAAAGCAGTCATGCAATGTTGCTCATTCCAGACCAATACGTATTTTATCACTGGATCTTAATGGAAAATATAGTATAGAATCTAAAGTAGGTTTTTTAATAGTTTTGATTCAACATTCACAATCTGCTTGTGAACTGCTTACTTTCGGCATCATAGTTGTCATCTCTGTCAGTTTTAAAGTTTTTGTTTTGCTGCTCTGTTGTTGTTGGCTGATGACAATAGAGCTTGGTGCAACTTGTGTTCCAATTTGATGGTTCTCATTCAGCATGTAAGTGATTCAAATCTTACTGGAAATGATTCACACAGGCCTGAAATAAAATGTCAGGGTTTTGGAATGGAAGCTGTGGTTAACACTAAAGTCCTGTATTAACAACTTCACCAATAAAATGCCACAAAACAGTATAAATTATACACGCCACACAGCTTCAAATTCATCACTTGAGTTTTAAAAATATCAGTCAAGACAATTTTTCATCAATTCATTTACATTTTTTGCTCACTACGTCCACAAATTCACACCAGTTGTCATTCGATCTCTGCAAATTGCACCATGGAACAAACACCAGCTGTCTGCCCAACCAGACAGGCACTTATCCAAATAAACAGATGCCAAAACCTAAGAAGTATAATGAGAAATATAAGTGAACAGAAGCATAACACTGCAGTAGCATGTGTGCAATTTTGAAAGCCTTCCTGTCATTATTTCATGTTTTTTTGACATACTTTCTCTCGGTCAGTCATAAAATCACATGCATTCACCGATGCACATCATGCAAGCTTTCCCTTGATCAGTATCTGAAATGAATATTAGGTGCTGCAAAGTATGAGAGGTGATCAATTATACAGCAGAATGAAAGTGTGCATGGAGACACAAGCTATGGGAATGAAAATTAACTGATTTTCGGGGAAACTGCTTTTGTGTTTGTTCTGCCATGTGTCAACTACGCAAATATGAGGAAGAAGCAGAGAAGCAGAAAATCTTATGATTTCTTATATATATTCTTTAAAAAATTGCTGACTGAAAACCCTAAGTGATACTGTTTTGGTAGACTGACATCACTGGTACGGGTGACAGCAGCAGATTTCCTTCCCCCTGCAACCATTATCTGCTCCTAACCTCCAAGTATTGAATGAATTAGTTGGAGAAAGAGGTAAATACATAATGAGGATCTGTTTTGTAAGCGAGGACATTTTGACGATGCTCAGAAGCAGGCCAAGCTTTGCAAGCAGTGACCTGACCTTTAATGATTTTATTTTGAAGAAGTTATTGGCTTTTGTGTCATGAAAAGAAATCTGACGATGAGGTTCTTTCATTTTTTTTCTCTCTCTATTTTTCTCTTCCATAAAATTAATTCCTCTGAGTTTTTTTATGGAGATATCTGTACATTTCTGGTAATCAGAGGAAACCAGAGTATACAAATCAGACAAGTCTAGACAATCAAATCAATGCTGATCTGCTTACTACTGAAGTACCAATTACTGTCTCCCCCTTCGGATACCCAGATGTGATCAGTTTAGTCAATTTGTAGTCTTACATAACAAAGGGCAATTTAAAAAAGAATTGTTAGTGTTATTGACTCGAGTGGAATTCATAATGAGGTGTATCCAAGTGCACTGCAACGGATTCTACTGCCTGACATTCAATCCCTGTCATTGCAAACACAACCCTTTCACTAGGTTTGACGCTGTGCTCGCCGTTGCGTGTGTTGCCTCTGTTTATTCATGTACACCTCATTGACAAATTCTTCAGGGGGTATGTGGTTACATTGTAACTAAGGCTCGCCACCATTCAGCTTTGAGTAACAACTCCACTTCCTCCCGTCGATTGTGACCCTTTCCACAAGTTAACACTATGCTGCGTTCAAGAGCTCGCGGAAATATTTTACATTAAAAAAAACATTAGGTATCGTCAGCATTTGAAAAAAACCCTAATAATCGTATGTATTATGCCAAATGTACATACATTGAAATCAAAATACTATATTAATTAGTTACGTTAGTTAATTAATGAAACAGTTTATTACGCGCAATATTTTCCTAGATATTTCTACATCAGCACAAGACACACATCTATACCGTAGGTTGCATTCTGTCCTAAATTTGGTGAGAAAGTTAGCATTGAGTCGGGACATTTTCAAAATAATGAATCTTGAAACTATATGTACATTCGTTGTATTTTTTAAAGTGGATATTCTCAAAGAGACTACAGATAAAGCTGATAATGTTAAAAATACGGTTACTCATGTTAAAATATTTATTCTATACCATATTGGACTAGTTAGTGTGTGTTTGTTAAGCCATTATCTGTGAGTAGATTGCGTTCGTCATGAAGTACGTCCCGTAAGTTAAAAAAAAAACGAGCTGCACCTAAAAGCACCATCTGCACAGACCTGCGGTCGGACACCCTGAGAGCAACAAGCTTGACTGGACGAAACGCTCGCTGCTGCAGTACTGTACGCTGTGAACTGACAGGATTAGCATCCAAACGAGGTAAATATTTCCACTAAACGCTTGTCTGGTGAGTATGTTCCTGGGTATGACGCGAAAACATCAGTATGTCGATGTAAGGGCGAGAAAATCCGCTTAAACTTTTGTCCTGTGCATCAACGACGCAGGTGTTTTTTTTTTGTTTTGTTTTTTTACAGGATGCTCTAGCCTGAAGCTACACCCTATCCCGACAAAGATGAAGCTACAAAGTTTGTCGTAAACCATGAAACACGTATAATCTGATCGATTTATGACTCGTCTCTGTCGTTAAAACGACGTCTGGGTCAAAGTCCGACGAGCTCATCCCGAGAAGAAACCACATTAGCATGTTAACAGCTGTCCCCCCCCCCCCGGCGACATATTGGCCAACGTTGAGGAGTAATTTACAGCCTTTTGGGTAAAATTAAATCATCACATCCGTAAGATTAAGAAGAACCTGCTTGCGTTATATATGTGCCTCAAACAGGCCAACTATAATATTATCAGTGTGTGGTATAAATAGGCCACATAGTCAAAATCCTGTAGCAATAGTTCAACAACTTTAAAAAAGGTTGGTGCACCTGCACCGTTAGCTCTGATGCTCTCCGCTGAGAGACACTGCAGATCAATTTTATGGATCTGTTTTGCTCTCCACCAAAAAAAAGGCCTTTTATTTACAGAACTAGAACTGGATGCAGATCAATTAATGACTCGGAGGTTTATGGTCTTTTCAGTCCCCATGAATAATTTAAAGATGTGGTTTGTGGATAAAATAAGTGGAGGTGATATTCTGATGTCAAAGCTGCATCATTTAAGTTAGTCAAGCCATACAAAAATGAAATATAGCAGACTCTCAGTTAGAAAAGTCAACTCAACTTTATTTATACAGCGCTGATTCACACCAGAGGCGTCTTGAAGCACTTTACACAGAATAAAGAAGGAACCTACTGAACCCCTGAGAGCAAGCATTAAACGACAGTGGCCAGGAAAAACTCCCTATTGGAAGGAAACAACGAGCAGCTCCTGACTCTCTGGGGGACGATCCTCTGCTTTGACTGGTTGGGTTGAAAAGGAAATACAAAATTGAAGAGATACACAGATAATACTAGAGTGGCTGAACTTCTGCTTTGTCAAAAGCTTTGGACGCACTACAAGTGTTAAAAGTCGCAGTCTTGTAATAGAAATGTGATTGGAACTTGCTAGTAGTTTGAAATAATTTTTGCAGTCAAAATTTATTTTCCATATCTTCTTATTCCATCGAGGAAAACCCTATCCTGTCAGGACTGAATTGGAGGAAGCAAAATGTCTACAGCTTGTAAAGATGACCAGGATGACTGGCTGACGGTGTGTCTCAAGTACCTCCTCTTTGTTTTCAACTTTTTCTTCTGGGTAAGTTACATCTGTGAATGCAGTACTTGTCGGACCCCTACTCTCGTTAAAACCGTTTACACACATATATTCCAAAGCTTTCTATAAGTACTAGTTTATAGCCAGATGGTTGAACAATCAGGCATTATCATTGACAAGTCACATCACGTTATATTTTTGGATCCTGGTTATTTTCACCAAAACTCCATCTAACTAGAATATAGATTTTAGTCATGTCACATCTGGATGTTAACCCCCCCACCGTTATGTGTTTCCACAGAGCATTAGGGAGACATTTATTCATTCTGTTTTAATTGGTCTTTAATTACTGGGTGACTTTGGAAAGGAATAACCCTCTTAAGATAATTTTGCATTTGGTTGATTCATGCTGAACAAATCCTGCAGCAAATCAACCTAAAGTGTAGGAAACTGGAATGAACGCCATTTTCCGATTAGGTAAATGAAAAATGAAGGCGGTGTTATTACTGTTTCAGAACTCCTGGTCCAAGGGAAGGTGTGAACACACCGTTAAATCTGAACCTCTTTGTCAGGTGGCGAATTGCATTGATTCACGATTAAGAACAAATAAGCCATAGTTTAAAAATCTACTTAGAATCATATGTTACTGCTTTCAGACGGTATAAAAAGGACTTCTTTTAAAAACTGCAGACATACTCAATCTCCGCAAGAAGAGAGAGCGGTCTGAGTTCTGATTCTGAAATATTTGACCCGTGGACTCAGCCCAAAGCGAGTCATGGATTATTTAGGGCTCGTGGGTGAGTGATGGGATACAGTGTCAGTCCTGCTCTTTGGCAACACACATTATGATACTGCAATTTACTGCTAAAAGTGTTTCCTATTAAGAATACTGTATAGCATCTGGAGTCAAGAAGCAAAGGGAATACTGAATGCAGAGGCATATTTTTCCTCACCTCAGGTTTTAGACTCACCATCATAACATGATTAGTCATCTGGGCATCTTTTACAAGGATTTCCCTTGGTTTTTGTCTTTCTAAATATTTATACGCTTAGATTGGATCATTGTAGCCTAGCGAGCAGATTCTGTCAGGGATTAGAGTTTAATAAATATTGATACCACCTTTGGATTTAACAGAATCCAAACTTACCCTAAAGTACTGGCTCAGCCCTTGGTTTATTTAAAACATTTTAAAGATATATTATTTTCTATTAACATTTTTGTGTTTTAATTCCTAAATACATGCTATAGCTTGCTAACAGTAATGTCTCTCTGAGGCCTGTGAATCTGGCTTTTGATGGAAATGAAACGGGGGGATGAACAGGAGACGCTCTCCGAGACATTTCCTATCTGTATGCTTGTGAAACCGATGACAGGAACAGATCTGGGCACCACCCTGGGTCTGTTACCCAGGAGTGTTTGAGAGGAAGTGGTCTTTATGTCCTGACTTGGCCTCTGAAATTCCATGGTCCTAATGCTGTGATGGAAGTTATGCTTGGCTGCTCCTCTATTTCTTTTTTCTCCTTTACTGCTTCTCTCTCTCTCTCTCTCTCTCTCTCTCTCTCTCTCTCTCTCCGTCTCTCTCTCTCTCTCTCGCTCTCTCTCTCTCTCTCCTCTTCCATTTTTTTAAATTCTCTCATTGTTTTCTCTTGTTGCCTTTCTGGGACTCATCTCATAGCATTAAACTTACTTCCTGTTTGTCACTTCCTGCCCTTGAAAGTGGTGGAATGTTTTTTCCTTTGTTTTTTCTGAACAGAGATGTCATAACACATTTACTGTTTCCCTGTGAAAGCCATCAATAAATTCCCTTTGAATGTTTTTTTCCCCACCATGCTTGTCGCTTGTCTTCTTTTCAGCATTTTTCTTACCTGCAAACTTTTATACCCCCCTTCCCCTAACACCACAACCGCTTCCCTTCCCCTCGTCTGTTCTTGTTTTCAGGCGGGTGGAGCAGCTGTTTTGGGTGTAGGAGTCTGGACTCTAGTGGAGAAGAGTGACTACTTGAGTCTGCTGGCATCCAGCACTTTTGCTGTCTCTGCATATATCCTCATCCTGGCCGGCAGCTTGGTGGTGGTTACGGGCTTCTTGGGCTGCTGTGCTGTCATCCGTGAGCAGAGAAGCTGTCTGTCCACGGTGAGGCCAGGGACCCACAGAGGGGTTTCTGCAAAGCCTGTTTGTTTTCCATGATTTAGCATACATTTTAACAAAGTTAGAAATTTCACACATTGGATGTTTTTTTACTGAGCTTGTTTTTATATTCCTATACAGTTTTAAGTTGGTTTCATGTCAGTTTGCCCATATTTTTTTTTCCAGTAGCAGGGGGCATCTGTGTTCCTTGTTATGGTCAGAGGAATCTGGATATCTAGGTCACCCTTGCTCCTCTGGAGGTATTGGGTGCACCTGCGACATTCTTCCCCAGTTGACGGCAGTCAGCCCGGCTTGGAGGTTATATAAGTAGGTTGGTGTTCCATGCTCAGTCTCCAGAGAGTCAGCACCATCAGTTCACTTTCTGTGTTTCTGTTTTCCAGCGGGAATTTGAACAGAGAGTGTGTTGGAAGGGTTTATTTTTTCTTTATTTAAACTAATGTGTGGGAATTCCTGTTTCAACCAGATTCCATTTCATATATTTTCTTTCTTCCATTTTCCGTTGACTCCCAGTTGAAATTTCTCTTGGTTCTGGGCCAGTTCTGTTGTTGTTCATTTTGATAGAATTAGTGGGTGGTTTTGGGGACTGGTAGTTCCCTCTCCCATCATTTTAGATCCTGAAAGGCCTGTTTGTTATTTGAGCATTTTATTTTGGTGACATGTGCACCTTTTTTTTAGTTTCCTCATCATTCAGACGAGAACTTCGGAGGAAATGCATCAGAATGTGAATCTGCTTTGTCTGTTGACTATTTTTTTTAATGTATTCAAACAGGACAGCTATAAATCTATACTTACTATATAATTCAAGATTGTGAGGAAACTAGGTTTTATTACAGATAGCTGCAAGCCAATTACTTTAGTCATGTGATATACTGCTCCAATAAGTTTAGAAGAGCTCTTTGAACAAGTGCGACAGATGTTATCAGACCAGAACTGCTCTTCCTGCAAGTGGGCGACCATGATTTGTGCCATGTCAAACATTTATTGCATTTATCAGGAGCCTGTTCATCAAGCCTGTGGTGCATTGATCAAATTTTGATCAGTAAGCCTTGGCTCTCTGATTGACATCTCTACAATGCTACTGATCGAGGGTGCTTGTTATATTTCACAGGTTATGTCCACAATGAGAAGATACAGTAGTTGCTTGCCAATGTGAATGCAAGCATTTGCTTCCTGTGTAAAACTGCATGCAACAAAATGTCATGTAACTCATCCGTTCTCATCCTGGGGTGAGGTTCAATGACTGGATGGTGACATGTGGTTCTAACAGGACCCTTACTGTCCTCATTATTTTACAGACGCAAGGCCTGTTGGGAGAGAAGCAGGCGGGAGGTGAGCGTTCACTGCAGCAGGACTATTTATAGATCCATCCATCTACTGTTGATGGATGGAGCAAGAGGAGTCAGGGTGGCAGGGGTGATGTGGATTTAGATTCTAGTACATTTTGATTGATTATAACTGCTGATCTGGTAATTACTAAATTAGTTTTGGGTGATCAGTTTGTGATTTGAGCATATGCGTATCAAGGATGGGTGAAGTTTGGTCCTGATCACACAGACACTTATATCTACAGACGCAACCTTTGGAAAAGCACGTCTGCCGAAACAGCATGATGTCCTGCTGGAGGGGCTGCGTGTGCAGCCGGGCAATAAAATGTGTCGGAAGGAGCGTTGCAAATCCTGCATTGGAAAGTGAATACATTAGGTCGTTAATGTTTGCCTGAACGCAAGTAGAAATGTGGTGCGGTGCACATTAGGGGGTTCACACCAGGCTCTTTGCCTTTCCTCTCTCTGATTGGGTGCCTTTATTTGTTCTTGTGACGAACAGGGCAGACTCTGCTGCTGTACGACATGATTCCTGTTATCACTGCAAGACAGAGTGAACCTTTGCTTATGTGTCATATTCCCTCTCTGAGATTGTCGCTCCCCTGTGGCTGTTTGACCACTCACTTTCTTGTTTCCCACGTCCCATAGGATAGTAGAGCATCCACCGAGCTCGGGTGAAGGGAAACCAGTGAAGCAACATTTTGTCTAATATAAACCATCAAAAGATTTGTTCCTGCATCATTTTAAACTGCGGTGTGAGGGTTTTTCTTTTTTTTATCCCACAGCTGTCAGTCTAGCACTCTAAAGGTGAAGCTGTTCATTTCTGTTTGTGCAATGGAACTCATTAAAGCGGAAGCCTGCAATTAGAGCTAATAGAGTTTATTTTTCATTGATATTTTTTTGTTTAAAGCCACTCATGTATTGATTTGCTTTGTAGTCAATTACACTTGATGTCTGATTCATCATCCTCCGTGTTTTCTGTAGTAATACAAATGAACTTTCAGGATGCAGTGATGATTGATGTTTCAATGATTTTTGCACAGTTTAATGACAAGATGCTGTTTTGATTTTGATGATCATGCATCATTTAGCTGCTTGTAAAGCAGCTCTTAGTGCGTTTTAAAAGATGCCGGAGAGAAATATGATTCTACACTCTGTCAAGTTGATTTTTTATTTTTCTGTGCTTTTGTGTGGCTTTGCCATCTGTGTTACGAGTAGCAGATGCAGCAGAATGACAGTTGATGGAAGTCTTTATTGAGCTGCTAAGAGTGTGAGAAAGTTTTTACCTCAGCATATTTCTGCGTCTTCTTTTTCGCCCACAGTATTTCTTCTGCCTGCTGTTGGTCTTCCTGATCGAACTGGTGGCTGGAGTTCTGGCTTATGTCTATTACCATAGGGTAAGTGATCAGTGCTGAAATATAACCACTACTTCATTCAACCCATAAGAACCCACTGTGACACAAGTGTCACCCATCCTTAAAATATCCTGAAATGTTCATTTTAGTGGTTTATTCTTGATTTTTAACTCATGAAGTTCTTACAGGATGCCTCCTGAAACCTTCCTGCGGTTTGTCCTTATACCCTACACTGCATGAGAATTAAAAACCTTCATTTTGTGATTCCATATCAAAACTATCAAACCGATCTGTTGTATAATCTTCGTTTTATTTAACAAACAGAATTTTGGATGCAAACGGCTGCTGGGTGAGGGTGTTTTGCAAGAGAGAAAGTTTGAATAGCTTTTTTTAGGTTCGAGTGTTAGAGATTGTTGTTGCACCAAGAGGAGAACTTTCTGCCAAAAAGAGAACGTTCAAAAGTGCTGTGAAGACACTTCTGAACAAACTCGGCTGTCGAGATGGCGAAAAGTAGAAAAATAAGGCAAAGAAAAAATGAGTCATCCTTGAATGCATTATAGATAAATAAATCTTTGCTAGAAAATCATTTGACTTGTTTATTTATGACATTTGTGTCCATTGGCTTGAAATTTGTGGCATTGCTCCAATATTGATTTAGGTACATTTTTCTAATGTTCACTTGAGTTGATGGTGAGCTTTATAGTGTTAGCTCCTTTTCAGTCAGTGGATCTTTGCACTTTTTGAAAGGAATATGGTTATATAGGTTTCTCGTAGTCTCTATTTTATCTCGTAGGGCTTGGATGAAGATGAGTCACAGGAGAATCCACAGCACGTCTTTTGGCTTTGCTGTTCATTTTTCTCTGTCGGTACACCTGGTTCTCTAAGTGTTTTGTTCTGCATCTGGACTTTATCTAAACTTGCTGTTCTTCAGATCTTGTTTCTGCCTGTCAGTCAGCTAGAACAGCAGACAGCACTGTGCTATCTGAAAACAAGCTCACAGGTTTATTATAATAGAAAAGGATTTATCGCTTTAAGGATAAGACCTGTCATCCTCTCTGTTTCCCGTTGTCTCTCCTGTGTGTGCACACCTATACACTTATGAAAGGCTATGTTGTGAGTCTTCAATGTCTTTTTTTTTTCCAATCGTAAGACTCACAGATGCATGGGAGTTTTGTGTCTTTGCTTAATCCTCCCACTCATTCACTTTCTCCTCCTATCGTCCTTGATCCCGTACATGTGATGTATCCCATATACATCAAATGAGGCTGTGGATACAAAATAAATTGTTACCTCCCATAAATATGCCACCACCTTGTGTCTCATGCTGTTTTCCTCTCTCTCTATGTGTGTCTGTTGTATCTCTTTGTTCCACACTTTCAGCTCAGTGAGGAACTGAAGCAGCATCTCAACCAGACTATGACGGACAACTACGCCCAACCGGGAAAGGAGGGCATCACACTGGCTGTGGACAGACTACAACAGGATGTATAATCTATATTTACAAAGTTTTGTTCATTCACCTAACACAGTTTTCCACATTTTTCTTCAAATAGGATGATTATGTGTAGTTACTTCTTCCCTCAGCTGTATGTCAGGGTTCACACAGTGAATCTGACCCCAAAAAACATAGTTATGATGAAAAAGATGAGGAATTTGGGTTTTAAAACCGACATCTTGAAACAGAACCTTCTTTTTTTGATTCCAGTTCAAGTGCTGCGGCAGTAACAACTCGCATGACTGGATGACAAGTGTGTACATTTCGTCAAACCTGGCGGAAGGTAGGTTGGTGCCAGACAGCTGCTGCAAAACCATCACCCCCTACTGTGGCAAGAGAGACCACCCTTCAAACATCTACAAGGTGGAGGTAGGTGGACTACATGCTGCTGAGAAGTGGAGGTGCTAAATGATTGTCAGTGTAATAATCAAAGTAAATATCGCTAGCATTTACGGAATCCACTGTTGATACATACAAATTATACATTGAATTTGAACTAATCTTAATGTCAAGATGAGAAAAATCAATATAGCTCTTGTCCATTGTATGATTATATTTCATTATGTGCCTTTGCTGCTGCAGGGCGGTTGCATCACTAAATTGGAGCAGTTTCTGGCCGACCATCTGTTGGTCATTGGAGCTGTGGGAATAGGGGTGGCTTGTTTGCAGGTAAACAAAACTCTGCTCTGTTCATCGTCAGTAAGCCTTATATCAACACATTTAAAAAATTTTCTCCAAATTAAAATTCTCCTTTTAAAAGGAGATGTTGTTCTTTATTAAACGAAACCTTACAAAACCCCTGATAAATGCAGCACTATTTTCATTACAGAAAATCTACCAATGCAGCATGTCAACAACTTCTAAATGAACACTTTTTTCTCTCACCCTAGACTTTATCATTATCTGGTTTAGTTCAGTCCTATTATTTGATTTGTCTGAGATCGACTGGAGATTTTAGGCTTTTCAGAGTGGTGTGTTTTTACAATTCCGTGTTGGCTTACAGTCCTTTTTATTGCTCTTTGTACATAAACTTGAGACAAAACAAACCTGCACTGATTCTACCCCTGTGGTTTTCATAAGCCACATACCCTTTTTAATGGCCAACATTTTACATACTATTTAGGTTGAACAGTTTTCATCAGGCACATGGGAACCGGCAAGAAGGCGGGACACCCTGCTGACATGGATCTAGAAATTCTCAATTGTAATAATTAAAATGTGCAAAATCAGCTAAAGAAAACACCAGTCTGTGAGTTTTTGTAAATCTCAAAATAATGAGAAGGGATAGCGACCATAAAGATAAGTTACATTTTATGACACTTCTGGTAAATCTGACATAAAATCCAAAATGCAATGCAAGCTGTTTTGTATTTATTTATTTATTTGTTTGTTTGTTTACGTTGTATTAATCAAAGCCAGTCACATAAAATATGTTATCAAAAGTAGATCATGGATGCTTTTTCATTTTGTCTTAAATTATTAGATAACACACCTGAAATTCAAACATATGTTGCTTTTAAATGGTCCTTTCTCCAGTTTCACTGAAATACCGTGGATCCTTAACTCAGACCATCTGTAGTTCTCATCTTTAAAATTTACGGTACACACAACATGTGTGCCTTGTGTACCGTCCTAACCTGTCTATGGTGACTTGCACTCTTTGTCTTTATGTGTGTATTTCTGTGTGCGGTGTCGCTGTAGCTGGCCGGGGCAGTCTTGACAGCCTGCTTTATTTATCTGCTCTATAAAGAAGAGGAGGAGGACTTCGGTACATTGTGATTTAGCTCTAAAGCAGCTTTGTGGTTTAATCAACTGGAGAGAAAAGGTTGGGGTGCAGCTGTAGAAATTTATATCTGACTGCATGTTTGTTTGCTCCGTGTTAATTGTGAATTCTGTGGCCACACGTCTTGCATGATCTTCTGCCTGATGTGACACATTCCACTGCCTGGCTTTGGCTGTACATCGTAGATTACTTGTCCATAACTGTATGTAAGAGACCGGTATATTTATGTTGGAGCATGATGTGAACTACAGGATAAATCACCGTGGTGAAATAGGCTTTTACAGTTTTTACTCTATAATTCTGTATTAAGATTTTATATATATATATATATATATATATATATATATTTTCAAAATTGATGATTGACTGAAGAAATAATGGCTTCTTCTTTCTTTCTACTTTCAATATAAACAATAAGAAGTAATAGAAACAATGCAGTTTTCTACTTCTGTATAATCGTCACTGCGGTGGTGAAGGAGGGGAAAAAACCCATTTGCCTGCAGATGAGTCGATTCACAATAGCTCGTCCAGGCTTTCTCAGAGGGCTTTTAGAGACTCCATGATTGAATCTGAGCTCTTGCCTCTCAATCCATCAAGCCGGGCAGACGCAGGGGTTTAGGTCAATACTGTATCTGTTCCTGCTCTCTGTACCTTTTCTATAGCAGATTATAGCATAATTCTTCTGTAAATCATGTCTTATGACCTCTTTAGGTTCGTGCATACATCTGTGAACCTATCCTGGTGTAGAGACTGAACAGACTCGGATTGTACATCTTTATCAGAATAAAAACTTCCAGATGACTTTAAAACATTTTCTATATTCATGTGAGGCAGTTTTCTTTTACCATTTAGGTGTTTTTTGTTTTGTTTTTATTAAATGTACCTTTTATTGTACGAGTATTAGCTGAAACATTTAGTTATATTGTTTGGAGATTGAATAGTTAAAGTACATATGTTTCCTGTGTTGAAGCTACTGTGCAGGCACTATATTGATACACACTTACAAGTTAAAATGTAAAAGAAATGTGGAAGTTGCACCCAGTTTGTATGATCGACATTTGTGCATAGCTCTTTTTTTTTGGAGTCTTCGTTTTGCATCTGCTTGCCTGCGCGCACTCTCGTCACCGCCGTAACAGCTGATCGATTCCTGACATCGCCATAGTTACCAGCTGCATACCTTCCTCAATTGTCTTTGTCACCTTTAACCCCTCTCCACCCCTACTGCTTTCATAACTTCTCTCTGTGGGGAATGAGAAGCACCTTCTGACCTAAAGCTTCCTGTTTTCAGGTCTGTGGGATGGTCTTCACCAGCTGCTTGTACAGAAGGATAAAAATGGACCCTTACTAAGCTCTCCGAACCTCCGACACACCACCGGTCTGGAACGATGACCTACTGACGTCCAAACATCAAACTTTAAATCTTGAACCACTCTTACATGGCGATGGAGGCGATGTGCACAAATGTTTCGGAGCTATAGTAGTCAGAAATCAATTGCGCCGTTGACCTCTTGTTCAGTATTTATCCGTTATGCATTTTACTTTAATCCAGTTTCATACATTTCTGACACCCACCTGACTGTGACCTCCTGGATCTACTTGCCCATTTGAGTCATGATTGCATCGGTTTGCATGCATGCTGGACGTCAAAAGAGGATTTATTGAGGTGCACTCATAAAGCATTCTGTCCATAGAATTACAGATGATGCAAATGGTCACGTGTTTTCTTTGTGCATTTATCTGGTAGTGGTTTTGAACATTCCAGCAGTAAGCTTAAGGAAGCTGAGTCAGGGCAACCTGTGCACTTGTGTAACTTTTAATGCAGAGAAGTCATTTTTGGTTGTATCTTTAGCCAACAAAATTCTGTCTGTATCACAATTCTGTTCGTAAATTTTTATTATATTTTATAAAATTCTCTACGTGAATCGTTTGAAAGAGAGCTGAACAAGACAAGAGGCACCATAAGAAAATCTACTTTGCTATAATTATATTTGTAGTTATATTAAATTTCTAAAAGTAGCAGCACCGAATGTTGAAAAGTAGGTTGATTATTTAACCAGTGGTAACACAGGCGTCGGGCTACAAATCAAACTGTTACCAGACCAAGAGATTGGCCTTAAACCATACTGTGTGCTATTATAACTACTTCTGATTGCACTGAATTACACACTAAACATATAAATGTCAAATGGTAGATTTAAACAGTAACATCCATTACCTTTTGTGAATTGCTGACATATTTTTATACTTCCCTTGACACACTGGGCCCCTTCTGTGAGAGCCAAAGGACCTGGATTAGGACCTAATCCATCACTTGCCGTACACTTTCCATTAGATGTAAACACTGTAGAGATGACAGCTCTTGGCTCGACTTTTGTGGTTTATTGAATAAGAAATACAAACAGTTGATTCTGTTTCAAACATTAAAAATGGAAATATCCATTTCACATGTTTGCATGTTCCTTAAAACACCGCATGCAAAGACCCGAGGGCCCCCCCAGAACAAACCATGGTATCACTCATTAGCTTATTTAATGATGGGTGCTAACATATGTCAATGGTTGTCAAGAAGATATGGATGTAACATTTGCATATGCCCCATGCTACTGTTTGATATTCCAAACGTTGGCTTGAACTTCCATAAATAAATGTTTGAATATTGTTGCATCAAGAAAGTTTCATTGTGGGAAGCAAACATTTATTTTTTACAGGCAGTTAATGTGACGTGTTTCCTTTCCAGTGGCGTTCTAGTTGGAATCGTGCAT
Organism: Antennarius striatus; assembly: GCF_040054535.1. Lineage (NCBI taxonomy): Eukaryota > Metazoa > Chordata > Actinopteri > Lophiiformes > Antennariidae > Antennarius > Antennarius striatus. Next base: position 5,562,365 of record NC_090797.1, read on the forward strand.
GATTTCTACCATCTGATGTTTCTGTACAGCACAAAGAATGAACCACCAGAGGGAGACAAAGTTGTTTCCTCCTCAGTTGAAATCCAATCAATAGGAAAGCGAAGATGATGATAGAGGATGATGCCTGAGTGGTTTTACTGTCAGATCACAAAGACTTATTTGATTTAATTTGAATGCATCTTCCTGTGATTCACTTGTCTGTTCTTTATAACCTCGTGATTACACACATGTCAAATCCAGTTTGCTGTTTACATTAGTCCTAACTACTCTCAGCCTTTTATTCTTTTTACAGCTGTTTTCATGTAATTTTTTTGAAGCCGTCTGTATTCACACAGACACAAGCAGCCTCAATGTCCAAACAAAGGATGTAAGCTAAAGTAAAATCTCGTGTCGTGGTAGAAAATCTTGTAGCCATTGCAGTTGAGACCATGTCATTTATGATTTTGTGGAATTTCAGGACAGTTTTCTCAAGCTTATGTATTACTATTCATGCCATATTGTTGACCTATAACCTCACCATTACCTAGGAAGGACAGCTTTTTTCCTGTTCCTTTGTTTCCCCACAGCTCGAAGGTTTCTTACAAGACAATGTGTCGGTTCAGGGCAATTTATCAAGTTTTCTGACTAATTTGGACCTTCTCCAATATTCTGGCTTTAGGAGTCTGTCAGTTCCTTTGTCTTCATCAGCTATAGGAAGATGGCTCTCATTTCCTCTGGATGTCAAATGTACTCGGATGCAGAAAATGGGCACGCTGACAGTGACAAGATAGAAACAAAGAGCACTTGTACAAATGAGGTTGTGTTTATTGGTCTCTGCCAGGAGAAACCAATGAGGGAGAATCAGGAGAAGCTGGAGAGTCAGTGTTCCCATGTGCTGTGGCCTCTTTGCGCAACACACACACACTGCTGAAAACCCTGCATCCTCATCTCGCTGTAGGGGCATTATGTCAAAAGGGCAGCGCAAGAAGTTGCAAAACAACACATTTTGCGGTTCCATATATCAATCTTCCTCCATTGTGTGTTTGTGTGTTTAGGAAAGAAGAGATTTACGCAACAGATTCCAAGGATGAGCAGAAACAAACATCTTTGAGCCATCTGTAAATCAAAATGAGAAATTTTACGTCTGTGTTAAGTTCAGTTTATGCTCCCTTGAATGTCAGCGTGGCATTACAAACTTGGATTGTGTCTTTTCTGTGTTCACAAGGTAGATCCTGAGCTCTTGTAAAACTACTTCTGTCATGATACCACAACTTTAAGGACACCTGTGTTTGATATGTGGAAGAATTACTCAAGACCTTGTAATCAGAAACATTGTGTAATTCATGTGTTGGACTGGACATTTTGTGTTCAGAGTTGCACAAGTATGGTTGAGGAATTATTGCGTTAGAGGCTTTTCAGAAACAACACTGTCAGGAAGACGGTTGGACTGAAATCACACTGCAGGAAAAAGTGACCCAAATGTGATGCTTTATGAGTCGACTGAGTTTGGCCAGGACAGAACAATGTGTCCGTGTGTGTTATTACATCGACTGTCAGTGAGTCCTGCTAATGTGATGGCTGTGAATGGTCAGATCAGAACTCATGTGGACTTTCTCCCTCAGAAAAACTCCACCAACGTCTGCACGATGTCAAGCATGGACTTACTCGCCAACGAAAATCAAAAACTACAGTTTTTAATTGATTAGAAATCATTATTTGCATCTATTCATGTGCTTCTCCCCAGCATGTTGGTTTTATTGCATATTTACTTGTTGGCCTTGAAGTCGTCCAACTTTTATTTTATGGCATTCTGCGAATTTCAAAGTAGATTTAGGCGGGTTCAAGAAAGTAAATCCAACTGAAGTTTATGTCTTCTGTTGTGTCTTGCTAGTGGTTTAAAGAGAAGATAGATTTTAGGTTTCATGATAAATCTGACCAGAGAACATCAAGAACAGGTTAGGAAAACAAAAAATAACTTCATGTCTGCTCCAGAAACGTGTATTTTTTTTTCTGTAAAATTAAACTCTTCCCTTTGACCAATCAAACTGTTTTATCTTTTATTGATATTGGCACAGATTAGAAGCGCAATGTCACGCCCTGATGTCCATATAATCTGGTAGGAAGACATTGCAGTTTAGGGTTGTGCGGTTCTCTTGTTCTTGATTAGCCATGTTAGAACTGACACATGTGAAACATTTTCCAATGGATTACCATGAAACAAACACACATGTATGTTCTCCTCTGACTTTGATGGTTGCTAAACATCTGGCCCCCATCATCCTTTGCAAGTGTCAGCATTCCAGCATGGTAATATCAAGAAATGATATGCAGTATATGGTCATTTTAAAAAATGATCCCAGTCGTGACGGGGTGTTCAAACAGATCTATATCATGACATGGGGGTGTGACCACATACCCCTCCACCTTGTTTCTCATCTGCGTCCCAGAAACCCTCACAATTGAGAAATCTGTGCCTCTTGAGGTGAATGCGTGCGGGATTGGTCTTTGTCCATGCGAGAATGAGTTAAGATGGAAACAAACTTCAGAAGGCGCCATTCAAAAGAATGCTTTCTGATAATGATGATGAGGGTCATGTTGATGTGTGCGGTGACTGATGCCGAACAGATGCTCGGGTATTTGCGGGGTTCCCCAACCATATTCGGATGTGCAGGTACCACAGGGTCAACAAAGACCTCTGACTTCAACGCCTTATGAAAAGTCACAATTCGCTTTGATGAATACTGACAGTTAAATTAGCCACATGCTTACATGACGTGGGTACATCAGTGTGTTTGTGTAACACCCAGCCTCTGCACTGATAGATTGTGATTTGCTGCACTTGTGATCGTGAATCCAAGAAAAGTGTTTGTCAGGGTCAAAAGCATGTGTTCCGGTGTGATGGATGTGGTGTTGCTCGTGTGTGGTAAAACACAGACCGATGAGGGGGGGGATTCATGCTTCGAGTTTGTCAGGGTTGCTGGACTTTAGCGTGGCTTTTAAGGCATTCTCTGATGGCGTCGTTGCACTGTAATTTATATGGGCTGTTTCTGTTTAAAGTGACTGTTTGAGTCTGTAAACTTTTACAAGCTGGCTGCACTCTGTCTCTGCACCCTATGGATAGTTCTGTCATTTGGTTACTATTTACACAGACGACTGTACTCTTGCTTTGGTTTTGTGCATCAAAAGCTTGTCAGGGGAGGGGAGGCGAGGGAGGAAGCTGCAACATCCTGTTTGCAAAAATGGTTTTATTGCAAAAGAAAAGTATTTACGTCTACGTTTTACTGTATGTGTTAAATGTGCAGTTTTGCAGTCGTGCAACCGACGCGCACGGATACAAACACTCCCGTCTTCTTGAGAGTTCTGTAGATCAATACCTTTCTGGCTAATGAAAAACAATGCATGACATGTTTGTCTGCAATGAAAAACGGTGGCGTAGGTTTGAAACACTGAGCTGTGAACCAGAAACGATGCAACTTTTGTATAAAAAACAGATTAGTCTGTCAACCTGTGTTTGTTTGCTCTGCAAGATACATAGGCAAGGGAGGGGAGGCTGTGATATTTGGAGGGAAAGTATATTAAGAAATAGCGTGATCCATGTTTTTGTTTCTCCTGAGATTGATGGCATGGAGGAGGGAGCATGGGAGCGACCTTGCCTTGCTCGCGAGGGGTGGGACTTCGAAGAAAGAAACCAAGAAGGAGAGTATATAATCAGTAAACAGGCTCTGAAGTTCCCCTTTTGGGAAGTAAACACCTAAACTACAAGGCCCCGTGCCATTACAGCTCATGGCCTGAGGAAATGAGATTGAGGAAATAAAGACAGATGGCAAATTGGTTGAAAGGGAGGAGACAGATGTGGGGAGTTTAAAATGTGTTAAATGGAAAATATGTTTGACTGGATCATCGGCGTCAAACTGTGATGCATATTCTCTGCTTCAAAAAACAGACTCATTTGCTCAATTGCATCTTTGCAAAACTCCGTTCCAGATTCTTGCTATAGACACACTTTAAAACCTTTATTACCGACAACAGTCGGAGCGGATGAAGTGATACCAATGTTTTCAGTTGTTTGTCTGTTTGTTTTGACATCTTCAAAAGTTGTCAACAGATCTTGATCGCATTTTGTGTACTGATGGATCTGGGCCCAAGACGTTTAATAAATTTTGAAGCAAAATTAGCTAAAATCACTATTTCCCTTTCCTTAAAAAAATTATGAAAATAATAACAACAGGCCAGTCACAATGACAGTCAAAGGGATGGACAAACTGGCTGTGCAGATTTAAATGTTATTCAAATGGATCTTGAATAAGTTTCCAGGTTTGTGGAATTATGTGTTACTAATTTGGTGTGAAGCAAATCTGAGTGAAGAGAATTTATCATGGAAAGATCAGCATGGCGTGAGCTTTGCTATGCCAAAATGTGATTTTTGACCAGGCAGGGATTTCTAAAAAAAAAAAAAAAACTATCAGCAGAGGTTTCAAATTAGTTTCTGTATGAAGACGGCAGGAGAGGAAACATCTCTCACCCCAAATTTGTCTCATCGCAGGAAAATGCAGACGGCGCTCTTGGCGATCCACTTTGAAAATGTCCTCTTTGAACAGCTGCTCAAAATTTTACGCAAACTCGTCTCCTGCCCTGTAATTATAAGTTGATGTCGTCTAGGTGTGATGTCATGTCAACCAGTGAGGCCATTATGTCCGTTACCCTTCATCTTCAAAAACTGGACCGTGCGTCTGTGCCGTCCTCATGTTTGTGCCATTTGTGTTTTATTTTTAATTAACCAAATAGATGCTAATTTCCTAAAGCACCCTGCAGTTTCTAAAGCAATGCAAGGTGCTGTGAGGATATGAGACATGAACCAGTCTGGGTGGCTGCCCTGACCTCATTTCTTTGTGTAGCTTCATGTTGAAAACAGCGTCTTTCCTACATATCCCAGTGCTAAACATGCACCTGTATTAAAAGGATTCATGATTAAGTTTGAAGTGCCTTGCAAGTGTAGCTGTAGCCTCTGCATCACAGGACTGTTTCCCAACCTCCAGCTTCTCCATCGTCCACCATCTCTCACTTCAAACACTAAATTCATGAATTATCCTGCAGCCGTTTGCTTAAAATGCTACTTGATACAGTCAGGAAAATCTAACTCCCAAGCATGTGGAAGTATTCAATTTTGTATTTAAAACAACTAATATTCTAATTGACAGCCTCATGGTGGCGGCGTACTTGTGGTATTTATCTCTGGCTCAGCCTTGATGTGAGTGCTGTGTTGATATTTTTGAAGCTGCCATGTAGGTTTGGGAACATAAACAGCGTCTGGTATTTCATGGGAGTGTGAGACTGTTTACACGGCTGTTGAAGCTTCGACCGTAAGTTCGTTCTCTGCCGACTGGAAGGTGCGTGTCGGGCCTTAAGGTGTCCAGCTGTGGAGGCTTTGCAGTCTTAACGTCTGGATTTCCTTCCTGCGGGAAACATTTCTCAATGAATTGGCTCCCATCCAGTGAACATGATTTGTAAATGTTTTACCTGTTGTCTGAGAATAACATTATGATGTAGCTGAAGTCCTTCACAAGCAAAGCTTTCATGTCAAATACCACTCGAGTGTGGCAAACACCTTCCAGCATCCGCGTATGAAGAAGCTCTATAATGCTTCACATTTGTAGTGTAATAAAATATGAAATATAGACTGAGGTGTCATTCCTCTCAGTTTCAAAGCAAATCTTTCCTTCTGATTTTTCCCCCCAAAGGTTTTGAGATATAAAGTATGACAGACTTACTTTGTTTGCGGTTGGGTGTTCGGCCAGTTCAGCGCTATTTGTGCAGAGTGTCAAGGAAAATCTCACCGGTGGCGTGACCTCAGGTGTGTGTTTTTTTTGTCTGCGTGAGTCGAGGGTGTAATGAAAACTCTTGCTGACTCTAAACCATCATCACATCGACCCTCAAACACATACATACCTCTGTCAGAATGGGGTCTGTGTCAGAGACGGCCTCTGACACACATGCCTCACATTATACTCCGTGGTTTACGTAGTGAGTTACACATTTTTCTCTTTCCAGATTTATCTGTCCACGTGTCCTTCCTTCCATGAGAAATCTACCTCACGGGAGTCTGAGTTTATTTGCTACTTGCTGAAATTCTGTTTAGAATCTGTGTTTGACATTAAAATAACGTTTCTGGGACGTAAACCGGAGCAGAAGGCTGAACAGACCTTTTTATGCAATTCTCTTTTTATCCACCAGATGGACTCGGTGATTTAACTGACCACTGAGGCCTTGAGCAGGCAGTGCCTTCCTTATTGAGTGTGTAAACCCTCAGCCTTGACTGATGGCTGTGATGATGGTGTGCAAACATAGGAAATATATATTCAACAATTCTCGATAAAGTAAGAATATGCTTTGACAAAATAAATTGTGCTTCTAAAGTGATTAGGAGCTGTTGGCTCTTGTAATTATTTCAAAGTTGTGCTTTCTTGCCAATGGTATTTATGGTGCTCATTTATGGTGCTCTGGAAAAGCTCTGTAGAGAATAATCATGGTTATGAATAAGTAATTTTCTGTGTGTGTGTGTGTGTGTGTGTGTGTGTGTGTGTGTGTGTGTATGTGTGTGTGTGTGTCTGTGTGTGCGCATGTGTGTTGGGGGGAGTATCACATGGGGAACAGAAGAAACAGATGCAGGGGGCAAGTTCTCATGGGCACTAAAACAATTTCCATGGAGACCATGATTTAAGTGTGTGTGTGTGTGTGTGTGTGTGTGTGTGTGTGTGTGTGTGTGTGTGTGTGTGTGTGTGTGTGTGTGCGGTGATGGCATTCGTGTGGAGGCTCATATGTGATGCTTCATGAAAGCTGACCTGAAATCAAGTACAGTAGTGTCTCTCTGCGTGAGGACAAACATGCCTCCATTTGGCGAGCCAAATCAACCATGGCCGTCTCTGGCCAACTGCTGTTGTGTGATGATGGAGGAACACTAGTGAGGAGAAAAACAGGGTAGGTGTTAGCGATCATCACAGAAGTCTAGCAATGAGATCTGATGGCAGAATTTGCCTTTGTGCAAAGAAACACCCTGGAATGAATGAATGAATGAATTGCTTATTCTTTCCATTTGACCATTATATAAGTTGATTCTACTTAGTGATAATTATTCAACAAGCAAGAAGCAAAGACATGCTTATTGACGCACTTCCAAATTAATTCAATATAACCACAGTGTCCCTCCTGAGACAAAGAGTGTCACGGTTGCTGCAGATTTCTGCCGGTGCTCATTATGCAATCCTAAGCTTTGATAATTCCTCCACCGCACCGTTTAATTAGAAACACATGGCCCTGAGATCGTAGTGGAGTACAGAGCTTCTAATGTCTGTGCAGCCTGCGCCATGAGTAATTGTTTCTCCCTCGCTGGTGCCGAGCCATTTTTTAACCTGCTGACAGCCAGAAAGCAGGAGGAGGAGGAGAATGGATAGATGGAGAGAGAGAGAGAGATGAAGACCAAAGACATAAGACCGATTAATCCATATCTGGAGTTTTTTATTATTATTTGCTATTGTTATTATTATTTGCTATTATTTGCAAAGTTGGGAGAAAAATAGGTGAGCAAGGAAGCTTTGGATGAAGAGACCAGAGACATCCTCATTTTTTTTCTCCTTTTCTTTTTAAAGCATTTTCTTCCCTTGGCCAGGAGTTGTTAAGAGTGAAGTAGGTCCCAGGTGAGCTGCAGAACGATGGAGGCTGACATCATGACAGGACACTTCATCAAAGCCCGCAGAGGCTGTTTGGATACCTGCCCCAGCTGAAGAAGATCTGTTATAGCTTCTCCTACATACTGCCAGGCAGTGCATGAACTCTCATCACTCCGCCGGATGTCAAGATCCTGATAGGTCGTGTAATGTTCGTGTGCAAGAGGAAGACAAAGTGAAGCCGTTTTTTATTTTATTTTTACCCCGGCCAATTGACGACGTCTTGCAGACATTTAGTCTTTTTCCGTTACTTGTCACCTCATTTGCTCTTCATCTAGGATAATTGATTTGTTGCCATGGACACATTACATTCTGTCCTTTCTTACGTTCCCTCAAGAGGCTCCTTGAGTCACAAGCACATCATACACACACACACACACACACACACACACACACACACACACACACACACACACACACACACACACACATGCACACACACAGAGCAAAGGATGGCTTTTGTAAGTGGATGAGGACTCACTTTCGTCAATTTGAGCTCGAGAAGTGCATAAACAGTTTTGATCCTACTCTATATTTCTGGTGTGGTAATAAATTTAGAGACCATCATAAAATATTGATCAATTGCCCAACTGATCATTTGATGACATTTAATCATCTTTTCAGTTTATCCACATGCAGCCCCTCTCTACCCCCCCCCCCCAAAAAAAAAGGAAAGGTTCCTCAAGACCCCAAGATGTCCCTGCCTCCAGATTCCAGCTTTGAAAAATTGAGGATTTTCTGTTGTGAAAGGAATACATTTGGGTTTTTGGCTTTGATTTTTAGGCAAAAAAAGCAACTTGCATCTCATTAACCATTTTATAGACTCAATGAATTATCAATTAATCCTAGTCCATAGTCCATATTTTATAATTTCGCACAAGATTCTGTTCTTTGTGAGTGGATTTCTACATGCCATCCACTTTCATGTCCTTTAATACCCTAGTTCTACAACTGTCTCCTTTTTGTCAGATGCCAGTCATCCCTGGGGGGTGCGAGAGCTACCCTGTTGGGTGGTGTATAAATCAGATTCCTACAGCTGTTCACAGACCTTTAAGATGAAAAATGGAGCGAGATGAAAACAGGGAGGAGAGCAGAACTTAAACATTGACCTGCTCTTCAAAGGTCCCAGCAAAGCCTTCCTAAATAATAATGCTGGCTGCAATGAGCTAACAGTTTGGCACGTGTCACTTGTACAGTACGTTGGTGATGTCATGCATCTGGGTGGCGTTTCGTTGTCACCAGGAGCCGTTGCTGTGGTGATGTCACAAAATGGCCATTGTTGTGAGCTTGAGTTGTTGACGGACAGCATGGTGTGTTTGTATGGCGCAGATGGTTGGGGATGGGAGAGGTGGTGATGGGGTGGGGGTGGGTGTGGGGTGGGGGACTTGAGTGCCAGCATGTAAGGTGGCAAAGATGCGTCTTATCAAGTGTTGCCACATGCGGGCTCTGATGTGCTGTTGTGACAGGACTCTTTTCTCCCCTTCATCTAATTTAGTCTCTCATTGTCTATTTTTTCCCTATCGTACCTCGTTGCCTCGCTCTTTAGAGTCGTTTATGAATTTCTCTTTGGGCCCTGTCTGCTTTTTGCTCACTCTTGCTTGTTCTTTGTCTTTCTCTCTTTGTCATTCTCTTTCTGGCTTCGCTATCTATGTATTTCAATTTGCCAGCGTGTTGATTTGCGGTGGTTTATCTGAACCTCTCATCTGCGCTGTCCTTAGCTGTTTTCTGCGACTGTCTCTTCCATTTCTAATTGGGATGCTTTTTAATCCCTCCCTTTGTCGTCTCTCAGTTCCCTTCTCTCCTTCCCTCCATTTCTCCCTTTATCCTTTTCTGGGATTGTGTCTTTCCCCCCTTTGTGCGGTCTGACAGGCCTTTTCCCCTCATTGATAGTGATGGCAGGCTCAACCCCACTCCATAATGCCGCTGATATTTTTCCCACTGGAGACCCCACTGTTGGTGCTGCTGTACTCCCCTGCATATGTAAAAAAAAAAAGGACAGAGAGAACCCTCAATTCTCCCTTCCGATCCATACTTCTCTGTTTCCTGTGACTCTGCCAAACTTCCACTGTTCAGTAGGGGAGCAGTTCAACAAGACTGGTTTGTTTTGGAGAGTCACTGGGCCCCAGCCTCATAGAGATTAATGCTTAGACAGACTGGGATGACATTTATGAGGCATGGGCTGGAGTAGAGGATAGAAGAAGGGGAAATAGTTTGGGGTAGCAGTATTGTATCCAATGTGACCCTTTGTTGAAACACACCACCACATCAGAACGAAACCTTTGGAGCAGAACGAGGACCAAAGAAGCTGTGACTGTACGCTGAACAAAATCGCCATCACCATTCTTGCATTTGCTAATGGTCACTCTGATCGATGACAACAAACTCCTAGCCAGCCGAGTGTTAAAGTAACTTAATCAAATAATTCATTCTTCCGCTATTTGCCCAGAGTGACCATTAATACACGTATCGACATACCCTTCGGTTAGAAGTGATCACTGTGCGCTCGCAGCAGTCATGAATACATCCATAAATGTCTCCAATTATTTCCACCATGTACAGAATGATGAATTTGGCTCACTGGTCTTAAAAGAGTCCTTACCCTATTTTGCACCATAGCATGCACAACACATTGCTCCAAATGGTTCTAGGGGAGAATTTATCAATATAGAGCCAAATTAGAATGGATTATAGCATACAAACAGCAACCTTGTGCTGAGCTCCACGTGTGATCGATGAGGCTATGCAGCCGAGCTGCTGTCTATTCTCATTACTGACACAACTGACCACTGCTTTCTGCTTTTCCCAGAAAGAGAGAGAGAGGGGTGTGTGTGGATGGACGGATGGACAGATATGCTGTTGGAGTGGATATTGTTGTTCACAGTAGTGCTTTTAGAGCAGTTGTGTTTGCAGTAGCATCAAACTAAAAACTTTCTTTTTACTGCCCTAATTCTAGGTTGCATTCCCAGGGTCTGTCCATTTCTAAATTTTTGGTATCCACAAAGCTTTAACCTCAAGTTTATGTGCACATTTAGTTACAGTTTATAGCACTGCCTTCATCTTATTGCTTTGCAGGATTTGCAACATCATTGACATTTGAAGGAATTTTGAAAAACGAGTGCAAACCATGATGGACAGCGCATGTAATTCCACCTGATACATGTACGGCTCATGAATGGAACGGCATCAATGGTCTTTTGTGCTTCCACAACGAAGTTATGTATCGTTCTGATTATCTCCGTCCCCTTTATGACCAACATTCATTCATCTTCTTTGAAGTTGTCTAACGTAAGTAGAGTCACACTGATTAAATTCTGCTCAGCGATTCTGCAAAGTCACATATGTCACATCGTACGGTAATTACCCATGATGCATGCATTCTCGGTCAAACTGACACATGTTTGTATTTACTGTATGCTAGAACAAGCAACTAGACACAGATCAGAAACGCATGGGTATGCATTCAGAACACAAAAAGGTTTTGTACAATAATTCTATGTATTTCTGCTTATTTTCTAATATATCGATGAATGTCATGATGACGATAACACATGTCCTTCCATTATGTGGCCCTGTCTGTTGATTCTCAATAACTAGAGCTTCTGTAAGGGAATGTACCAGCATGCAAGATCTTGTCATGTCTTAATTCAATTATTATGGAATCCTAAATATCCATGGTTATTTGCCTTGGTTAGGTTACATATCCATCATAATTATGTCATTTATAATAAACCACTCAGCATTCTATAAACAGTTCCCTTGTGAATTGGAAGCCTTTGGGGTTGGGGGAATCTTGTGGTGATTAGACTGAAAGGATAAGTTATTTTTATCGGAGTACAGTTTTCATGCATGAACCTAATTTTACTGGGGGCAAGAGAGGTACTACTTTGGTACAAGAAGCCTTTTGTTTTACTGTGTTGTCTGTTACAGTCAACTATCAGGGTGTTTAAACAGCCAGAGACATTTGATTGGAGCTTAAAAGTACTCTTATGACATATGGTATGATCCTTAGGGCTTTGTAGGTAATTCCGACATGTCAAAGGCTATGAGAATTGCCAATCAGGAATGCTCTGCACTGACACATATTCAGTGTAGAACTTTTTTCTCGTTAGGGAAGCATACTGTTCGCAGCAGACATATATTTTAGAGTGACCTTTGAAGCACCACCAGTGTGGTGATTCATATCTTATCTGTAGTGCACCTGTGTGCAAGGCCAATATCATTACTCACCCAAGAGAAAAAGGAAGTAATGAAATCTCGCATCTGGACCATTCGAGCAAAACAAAGGACAGAGTCTCCTGCTTGTACATAATATCACATTGTGTTGTCATGTAAATATTTTTCATGTAATCCGACAGTATAACTCTTTTATTAATCCCAGGTGAGTTGTTATGACTGAGATTCGGCCACAGAGGCAGCGCTGAGAATGAAATGTGATATCGATTTTGATGAATGCCAAATGTGCGCCGCTGGAAATGGGAGTAATTTCACAAGAGCTGAGGGCTGCGTTAAGGTGTAGCGTCTCTGGTTTCAGCCGGCGTTCATTTGGGAAGCGCGGCATTCAATTCATTTGTCCCTGTATGTTGTTTCGCAGACAAGGAGGGTTACCGATGGCTGTGGTGGCGGAGCAATCCTCCATCATGACTGACGGGTCTGACAGTAATGCAGACCGTAGCTGCAAATGGGACCGCCGGGAATTACTGCTGCGTGTGACATCAATCAGGATCCTCGTTGGGCTCACTCAAATGGCCCCTCTCACTCACTCAACATATAGCAGATGTCCTGGTCTGATCCTCCAGCACATGGTATAAATAATGCCAAACGCATACCAATGACGTTCTGTCAAATCCCCATTATGGCTACAAAAAGCTGCAAGGTGTTAGGCGTGGCTTTTATATCCTGTCCAACACGGCTGAGGAAGAATTCAGTGTTTCCTCTGTAATATATCTTTTAAAATGGTGCCACTTCAGGATACTGGTGTTTATTTTTCCATTTGAAATATTATCTTCTTGAGAGTGTTAAGCATGCATTTGTGTTTGTCTGAAATGTACGGAACAGGTTTACCTACGCCTCTTCCAACAGCGTTCCCAGTCGATGTGATGTGAGCACACTGGAAATGTAGAAATAGAATGACATCTGAGATACCGTAGGTAAAACTGAAACTGGCAGGCTGACAAACTTGCAGGCTGCGTAACAGCCTGAAATGATTGAACATAAAGAACATCTTCATTTGTTCGGTACAATCAGCTGCATGCAATAAAAGCATGCCATGTGATCTGATTGTTCATGGGAATTGGGAGGTGAGTGACTTGGCGTAAAACCTTGATGTCCTTTTCCCAATTCTGCCTTGTAGCTTAGAGTAAAGAACAAACAAAAACATGTGAAAGGACATATTCATGTTTACTCATCCATCCCCAAAGGGTTTGAGTTATTTTTTTTTTGTGTGGCACAGCAAATTTCCCAGCATGGCTCACCTTCCTGCATTGTTCTATCAAAAAATGGGGGCCAGCCCCGTGGTCCCGAGGGTCCCCATAAGCACTAAAATGACTCACCTTCACAAAGGAGGCCACAACTTCTTTAGTTAGTTGAGATGTTGCTTTACTCTTTACTCTTTACCTTGTCCTTATGGCCAGGTGCTGAATCGACACACCAGTGTCTGTTGGGGTTGAGCATCGATCCTTCTCCCAGTCAGCTTGTCCCTCGGGGGGATGAGGGGTGAGGTGAGAGCGATATGCTTAGAGCAGCATAGCCGCTCTTGTACCAAAATTGCTGAGACAGAGAGGAGATGCGCTGATCTGTGGAAGATAAATTCTCAAATGCTGCATGATAGACATGATAGACTGTGACCTTTTGGCAAAGTTTCAAGGTGTTGGGTACATCGTCGTGAACTCTTTTGGATTGCTTTGTAGCCCTTGTTGCTGATGTAATCTTTATGTGTAGAACACAAAGCCATTAAATATTCTAAACAGCATCCATCACTTTTGCAAACACAACAATTCCACCATGAATCAAAGCGTCGTCTTTTGAGTGACCACTATTCTGTCACCTCAACCTTTCAGTAACAAGATAGTCCTTTTGTCTCCATGTACCTGGTCATTTAAGCCCATTTCCACTTACTGCGTTAAAGGCCTATGATGTCTTCACTGACGTTTTTCCTACCCCCTTCACCCGGACAGGAGGGGCTTTTGGTAGTTGGTCCCCTCCCCCCCCTGTAAGCTGCAATCATCCTGAGAATGGGGTAATTTGGGCCACAGTCGTAATTACCAGAGCTTGAGTTGTTTAATTATGGCCTTCTCTGAAGCTGTCTGATGACAGTGACAGCAGAAGCTTTACTCACTGATGGAGTGATTTTATCCTCTTGACTGTGAGGGACAGTAAGAGAGGAGACACAGTTGGAGAATGAGTGGGTGGGAGTGGGAGGGATCGCAGCATGTAAATCAAGAGGAATCTGAGAGGTGTGAGCAAAAAGCAAAAACATCTGGTGTTGATGTAGATCTCTACAATAGTATAGAGATAAGGAGGCAACAGATAACAAAGAAAAGCAAAGGTGTGTTGAAATTAAAATATTTTTTGGGTTTACTTTGGACCGATTGAGCTAATTGAAGATGTAACCTTGGGTTTAGATCAGTGTTTTTCATTTTCATTTTCTGACATTTTACACACAGTTAAAACACATTGAATCAGAAAACTCTATATCAAATAATTCAATAAAATAATAATCCTTGTTCCAATACTGCCTCTACATTTGATGACATATCAAAAGAAAAGAAAAGGAAGAAAGCCAATATAAATGATGACATTTAATTTTGATGAATGCCCTGGTTGTTGAACTTGGATTTTGAAAAATACATAGATATTGTACTTTGTATCTTCAATTATTTTTTGCGAAAAAGAATTGCTTTATGTGAACTCATATTTTAACACCTTAATCCAAGTCATTCATTGTGGTGTTGGGGTTAGAGGAAAGAAGAAAGCATGACATGACTAACAGGTGTCCCATTGGCAGTGCAACAGGTTACAGTTTAAAGAATCACACATGAACCTGACTGAGTAAACTAGGGCCCCCCTTTTGTCTCAACCAGTGGGGCATGACTCTGGTTGACCATCTAGGACTCCAGCAGTTACCGATGAAGATTTGTGTGGCAAGGGGCAAGGGTTCATTCCCAAAACTGGGGGAAAGGAATTCATCCGGGCAGTCAGACATTCCCACAACTGGAAAGATGACACTGTCTGCCCTGTGGCGCAAACTAATCCCAAAATAGTGTGTGGTCAGATGTTCCCCGCCACCAACAGGCCATAATTCTGAAATTCTAATCAGATGTTGACTTATACACATGAGCAAAATTGTGTCTTACTATTTTGGCCACCAGTGCAAGGTCAGCAATCAAAACTGGAAGGAATTGACTGCAATTCAGCAATTGAAATCATTTACTCAACCTATTTTCATACGAGTACTTACTTGTACCCTTGCATGCTTATGAGTTAAGATTGAAAGCCTCTTTGATGGACCGGCAACCAGTTTGTTTGGATTCCAATGAGTTACATATGCGCAGTGTTTGTATTTCCATTAAACCAGAGACGGTCGTAACTCAAACACCAGATGAAGACGTAAAGACAGAAAATATTTCTGACACATGTGTCGATTGACAGTGGCCCTATGCCCTTTTGAACCTCGACCCCCACCCTCCCTTATCACTCCGTCTAGCAGCATTGGTTGCCTTTTTTGGGACACCCATAGTTATTTTTGTGTTGGGTGCAGAAGGTGCTCCCTGAAGCATCATTTTAGCTCCTCAGCAGCAGGTTGTAACTTTCCTCATTTTGACGGTTGAGCGACAGACATGTGTTTCTTATACCGATCTTCAAACAGATGACTTACAGTTATTGTGAATGCAGATGGGACATATTATCAGTTTTTTTTTGAAGATATGTGGCATTCTGCACGGCAGATGCTACAGCATATCAGTGGAAGTTGGTTGAGAATGGATGGTGATGGATTGAACGCCTGCAGGGCATCACCTCTACAAGAGACAAGGGTGATTTGAAAGTAAAAACCACAAGACCTTAAACTCGAGCGCTACTCAATAACTTACTAATCTTTATTTGTTGTCAGTAAGTGTGTGCATATTAACACTTTGTAAATACCAGTTGGGTGGGACTGTCAGTTACATTAGTTTAAAGACAAGAAACCAAAGGCTTCTTGGGAGGTGCTATTTCCAGATGGCGCTGCCCGCCTCGGCAGTTACGATGCAGTCAGTTGGACACCCTCAAACATGCCTGACACTCTACACTCACTATCTCTGTCACCAAGTCTGCTGATATTTCTTCAAGGGTGCACCGACTTCACACTTTGGCTCAGGTACACTCAAGAGTTATTTTTAGATTTTAGTTTCTCAGTGTTCAAGTTTATTTCAGATTGAGGTCACTGGAACGGTGCAGATGACAGTTGAGTCCGGACACAACAAGCACTTTCTTTTGAGATCTCGTCCATATGTGTTGGATTATCTCTGATGTTCTTTCCATGTGTCAGATCTTTTTGTAAACTAATGAAGGTGGTGCAAGAATTGTTTGAATTTCATTCCCTTTGCTCTGTAAAGCATTTTGATCAAAACCTCTTCTCATTCTTTCTATGCTTTGATTAGCTGAAGATTGATGGTTCAACATACAATTAGCTGCTTCCAGCACAAGTAATCCATCAGTGTTGAAGTTCCCAAACAGAAATAGCTCCACTGTATTTAGAACATTTCTTCTTTTTTGTTAACATGTTTGCTGCTTACGTATGGTCATCTGGCAGATTTTCATTTGAATAATGCCTTGCTGTCTCACGGGATTTATTTTTGAATACAACAACCAGCTTTTGAAACTATTTCAAAGCACCAGAAAGAAGAAGAGAAACTTCATATCAGTGACCTTCCTCAGTTCCATCTATCTCCTGCATCCGCCTGTGAGTCTTCTCTCCAATTAGTGAGAGAAAAACAACCTAACTCAGAGAACTGAGACAAATTCAGTCCGAGAGTGAAGAAAGCAGCCTCTGTTTGATCTCTGCAGGCAACAGTATGAAGAAACCTTCAGCGAAACACTTTATCTTTAGACTATAGCCTCACCTCCTCCACTTCAGTGACCTTGTCATTTGGTTCTCCAGCTTATCACAGGAGAGAATGATTTCAGCACGCATCCCTCTTTCCCATAACAAGAGGTGAAACCAGACTCTCCTGCAGCCAGTCAGTTAGAAATAATTAAAGTAGAGGCTCTGTGATTTAACAGGACACCAGAGATCGATAATAGCTCGTAGTAAGAGGACTGGAAATGCTGGGTAGGTTTTTTCTGAAAGTAAAAATAAAATAAACTGTTCTCTCCATGGATTTTGATCTGTTTCCAGCATCACATGAGGGTCAGGGTAATATAGTTTGTTGCCAAAGTCTGTTTTTTAATTGGCTCCCTTGTGTTGATCATTGGACTGTTCTCTCTTGGACTCCTGAAGCAGCACTACAGTGCCTCTGCCTCGCCTCCTATTAGAACTGACAGTTTAGCATCCTTCACTTAATGTCTCCAATTTCTCATCCTCCTGTCTCACAGCGAACTCAGGCGCATGTATGGCCATCCTATAGTCTCCGTTTTATTCTTGCTTTTGCCTTTTATTTGTGCAGTGCGGACGTATGCAGAATAGAATCAACCCCATTCTCTTGTGTCCGTCAATCAGCACAGTGGCTGTCCTTTGTCCACCAAGTCGCTTTTGCCGAGAGACTTTACCGGAGATGAAAAAGCCATCTGACCCCTTTTAAGGTGGACCTCGGCTTGCAGTCCTGTGATCGCTCTACCATTTGTGCCCTACCCCATGGTTTGAGTTTGCCCCCACATTTCACGGCTTCAGACACTCTCACTGAGATCAAACTCCCAAAGTACTGACCCCTTGCTGGGACTCCCTATGAAAGTGCTAATGACCCTGTTTGTCTAAAAAGGAACCAGCTCTTCTTTTCTTGTGTCCATCCTGCCTCAGACTCCATCCTTATTTTATAGTGATTACTTTGCCACTTGTGCCCTACTTGAATGACCCTAACTGCCTTAAGGGCAGAGGAAAGTTGAACTTTTGCTGTAGGTCAGTGTCTTTGGTGGGAATAGTACTGGTCTCGTTTTGCGTGGAACAGATGGGGTAAACACCTGCCGTCTTGCTGATGACACAGGTGCTGACATATCAGCGAACACGTCATGTAGTGCCGATTTCAACATTAATAGCTGTTGGGATTAGAAACTATTTAATGTGTCAGTTTAACAAACCCAGAAGGACAAACTAGTGTCAGTAGCAGACTATAAAGTATGTATTGCTGACTAGACTTCACAGACTGAAAATAAATCAGAAATTCAATGTAAATAAATCCTAAATCACAACATGACAAAGGACCTGCTGTATCGTTTCCATGTGGCCATGTGTCAGATTCCTTACACAAACTATGTACGGAATTTGATATGAGAGCTGTGGCTGTGTATCCTGTGTTTTGCAGCACTGCCTTCCCTCTATGTCAGCAGTTAGGATCGCAGGAAGATCATCTGAGCATCTGACGATGCTCTCCCTGGCTCGGTCCAACTCTAAATTATCCTTGAGACTTGACTGTGCTTGTATCCACCCCGTCTCCCTCAGGTCTCATATTACCATTAGCCCACAAAGTAATTTGTAGACAGATAATTTCAGTGACCTCCGACAGCAACAACACATCATTGGCTGTTGTCCTTGTTTGGCTCAGTTACGCTCAGAGGTTCAGCCCAGTGCTAGTTTTGGGGAAGCTGGCAAAAATGACTGTGCTTTCCAAATTAGTGGTTCTGGCTGACGGGGCAGGGGATCACTGTTCATTTGTGAGGCATTTTTTGTTTCATCATTTGTAAAGATAACCCATGGAAGAATTTGTGCTTATTTTCATCATACTTTATGAAGAGACAGTCTATCCTGCAGGCTCAGTGTTCCTGGACACCATGAAAGTCGCTTGAAAACCAAGTTATAATGTACTTGCCAAGATTTGAAATCTTAGATCTTGTGGCATTAGATTGATTATATTATTTTAAACAATTTTTACTCCTATGCTTTTTATTTGTTAATCCTTATTTTATCGCTTCTTAACACTTCATCATATTGCATGGTTGGATTCAGTAATCTTAGTTGTTTTAAACCATTTCAGTACTCAAATTCTGTGATAAGTTTTATTATTTCAGCTGTGATCTTGAATTCTTCATTTTATCTGTGGACCTCTCAACCTTTTCGAAACACATACAAACTCATTAAAGGGCATGATATCAACTCAAGCCTGGAATTTAATCTGTGAAGGGCAGTGTGTGCTCATCTGGAACTAAAAATGTTAAAAACTACGTAAGACTCTTCAGCAAGTAATGGTTAGAACTACATATGATAATCATTATTTCCAGTTGATGCCATTGGAAACAGTTTGCATTTTTCCCATTAGGCTGTTCATTGGTACTTTGAGCAGTTCTTCAAAGGACTTATTCTTTCCATTTTGGATAATAGTTTGCAAGAGTCACATGAGTAATATCAAGAACATATAGAGCTAACCTTTACTCATTATGACTTTTGGTTATGATAATACCAATAAAAACAATATCCGTACATATGTATTTATGGATTTTGTATGCAATGACACTCATTTATTAAGAGAAATACATTTGTTCTTTTTGAAATAGTCATAATGAAGTGATTTCATTGTGAAGACTGGGAACAAAAAGTGTTATTTAGTCTAAAATTAACCTCTAATAGCTGATGCCAGAATGCAAAATTAATTATGTTTCCAAACTCTAACATTTATTTCACTTCATTTCATGTTTGTCACATTACTCATTTTCGGGGACATGATGAATACCTACCCAGATGATATGTTTGGGAAGATTGTCATATTAAATATTGAAAATAACTTTTTTTTACAATGAATCTTTTGGCCTGATGCTTCATTTTCTGGCATTTATTCCCCAAATTAGAAATATCAAACTAATAAAACAAGTCTGATTGCAACATATGCTGTTTGATTTCGGACACAAATCCATTTATTGTGAAGAATTTATTGAGAATCAAAATTATTTCAATAGCTTTCTAGTTTCCAATGTGTAAGGAAGCCAAGGAAAGCTTGCAGAACCGTTGCATGTGTTGGGTTCTCAGCCAATCAAAACTGTGTGTTCCAATATGCATAGAGATTTATGCACGGATTAAAAAAGAATATACATAATAAATTAGTATTTTATAGTCAGACAGTATCTGAGAGAAAACCACTCATTGCACTGAGGATCTGATTGGTTGAGAGTTTTTGTCAGCACTTAAATACTTGTGGTTTGCAATTTAAAGCCTTGACAAGAATCCAAATAATCTTGTGGCAGCATCAGAAAAATTTGGATGGAAATGTGGTACGTGGAAGAATAGACGCCCAATGTTTGATTTTATGCCCTTGTGTGATTAATAAATCAGAGGCAGTGATGAGTCATGGGAAAAATAAACTCCTCCTCTTTACACAATGTGACTTCTACGAGCCAAACTTTTAGATGGTTTCCACCTGTCAGGCTGGGTTTAATCAAATTTATTCTTCAAATTATTTTGACGCTGTGATTAATTTGTGCTGAATGAAATGTTAACCTTTAGCATGTTCTGGTTACTGCTATACTTAAACTGGAAAATTTGAATAAAGCCTCAATTCTGACATACTGTATATTATTACATAGAAATCGTCTATTGCACCAAAGAGTAAAACAAGAGTTTTGGAATTGAAAAGCAGTATGTATTACTCAAAATATAATATTCATAATGCATATTATGAGGATTCGGTTATTCAAATGAAAGTTCATAAAATCTCTGGTTACCCTTTACAACAGGATTCTGAAATTACAACAACCGCTCAAACTTATTAAACTTTAATAAATACCATTCTTCAATTATGTATTTCGAGAAGAAACATTTAATATGATGAAATTCTGCTCTGAACCTCTCTTTTGGCCTTCTTAACGCATAAAAAACATTATAAACATATTTTTGTTTATGATTTTTAAAGGGTGAAAAGGCTCTGATAGTGCCTGCAGAGTCATTGCTAGCCGTGCAACAAAAGTATTTTACAGACTTTAAATGTTAAGGAGAGCGACAGAGGTGACAGGACTATGGCTTAGAAGCAGCCTTGAGATGATTTCATTGGCCTGTGTTTGATTTATTTTCACTTTTACATAATGTTTTCTTGGATGAAATACGAAAGTTTGTTTTATTCCTTTCAGGTCCTGGGTGGTTTCTTTCATCACTATCCTTGTTAGTGACATTGATGCATCCACGCCTAGCCACTACCATCCTTCCACATTAGTGAGTCAGTGACATATCAGGTAGGACTGAAAAAAGAGTTCCATGTTGTCTAACCCACGTCTAATCAACTGACGGTCATTTTTAAGGAATGCACTTATTGGCTTTTGTGATCAGTTGAAACCACATGTATCTGTTTTGTTTTACACATGACAAAACAAGACGTCATCTTAATGTTCCTTCAAATGTTTTCATGATGCAACCTAGCAACTTGAGCATGACAGCCAAGTACAGCCACAGGACTCCATTCCATGGGAGAGGAGGCTGATTTTAGACGTGGCTCCATAATGCATTGGTGAAAATAGCCTTTTAGAAGCCACACATTTTACCCTGTGGGATTAACTCCTGGCCTCCATTGTAAGAGCGCTGGATATTGTTAGGAAAAAGAATCAAAGCTCAATTTTGTGCTTGAATTATTTTTCTTCAACCCAGCCAGATTCTTTCCTGTAGGTATGCGGGTTGAGTCTCTGAGCAGTGGAGGCCCTTGTTGTGGTGTAGGGGCTGTGTTACAGCAGCAAATCTCTTATGGAAAGCTGATTGAGTTTGAAATATTTCAAGCTAGCCCTGAGTTATCTGCACGGGTTTAATCGAACTGCAGGATCCCCCAAGGATGATGCTTGCTAGTAGGGTCACAGCGGGGTCGTGTATACTTCATGAATCTTGGAGTGTGTCCGAAAAACACGTGGTTCTCCCCTGTCCCCTTTACCACATACACCTATTGTGTATGTTGGGCCTGACTTACTGTGAGCCGTGCTCTGGCCACATCTGGTTGCGATTCCACTTTTAAGCTGATGCTGAAATATCCTACTGAAATTCTTTAGCCTGGGGCAAACGACAGGATTCTAATCTAACCAAAATGAAAGGGGGATGAAACTGTGAAATGGAAGTGTTGCTTATTTTCTTTCTTTATATTTTTATGGTGGGCTCTGATGTATGTCAGCCATAAATGATTGTCCTGTGGGCTGTCAAATTTGTGGATTTAGACAAATGTGACATATTTATATGGACATTGGTATTCTTGTGGGATTAGGTGGAGGGAACACAGTCACATATATGAGGCCTGTTTGAAATAGGCAGTCACATTTCATTAAATCCAACCGGATTTTGGAGTACCTGCCAATACTTAACTACACTTTTTGTGAGTGATGCAATGGAGAAACTGACCATGTATGTGACCAACAAAATATGTGTTCTATGTATGCCTTCACCAGGCTTTTATTCACCGTTCTTGACTGTGGCCGATACACAATAAAAGCACTGTGCAGTCCTCAGTGAACGCTTGGCGAGAGCATGCAATGCAAGGCCAAGTTTGAACTACTGGGCTGTTAGCTTCACATATTAATCAATAATTGGATGAAAGGTCGTCTGAAAAATGGGAAATGTGCTCACTTTTAAAAAATAACTCAAGTCACCACAAATTAGTGTAACTGTGTAGCTTTGCTCACAGCTCCTCGTTACATTTGTCATTTTGCACCAGGGTAATGTTAACAAAATACTCAAAATTAAATTCAAGCGGTATAAATGAGACTATATATGTTCCAGCTTTGGGTGAATATATTGTTCTTAGCTGTACGGCTAAATAATGAACTTAAAAAGATGAGAGGGAAATAAATTACTCTAACCCTAAACTTAACATAAAAATTCACGCGGTGAAGGTTATTACGATCACAACTGTAGTAGGTTGTCACATTAATAAAAAATATTGAAATTTATTATAATACAATGTATACTAAAAAACAATTTTACTGCTGCGGTTCCAGCTGTCCAAACACAGCACTAGCTCTTTAACTTTCCATCTGTAGTTTCTATTGCAGGTTAGCCTCATTGTAAATCAAATGTGTTATTTCACAAGTCATGATACTCAGAGGTATCTCATGAAACGGTTATTTTGTGCTTCGAATTGGTCAAACTGACATTGCTGCCAAGGTGCTTTGACTCCAAGTCCCACAGAAGCCTGTGGCTACTCAGTTGGCGAACACACAGAAGGAGTTAAATTGCTTGTGAAAGGTGTTCATTTGCATTGTTCGGCTGTGAACTTCCTCTCAACCTGGGACTGAACGGCTAAAGAAAGTGACTCCCATTGACTTCACATAGAGGTTTCGACTTCAGGTGAAAACTCTGCAAATATATATAGAACATTATATGCTGACAGCTATCATGTCCTGTTTCTCTGAGAAGTGAACAGACATAAATATGGAACACGTGAACCTTTATATACTCAGTTGCTGCCTTTAGAAATGTGGTGTTGAGTTGAAATTGCTCTCCAGGCAACGTAGTTTGTGTGGGAACGCTAAGACATGTGCACACCATTACTTTCACGAAGGTGTTGACCATGAATTTGAATGTGTGACTGTTTTTTGTGCTCGTTCAAGTGTATCATTCAGGGACATCAGTGGTCAAACCCCAGTGATCTACTGGGATTTGTGGGGTATCATATTCTGGGTTTGTGATCCGGTGTAAGACGTCGACTGACCTGCTAAGACAGCAGGAAAACCAAAACCAGCTGGGAAACGTCACTCACTGTTTACTGACATTTATCTGTGCCTCACACTGATTACACCAGCGCTATCAAGGAATCGTGAGCTGTCGATGGACAATGAGTCACTAAAAGAAAAGTTCCTAACAGGAAAGATTGAGTCAAATAAACGGCGGGGGGAAAGGAAATGGGGAGAAGAGAGTTTCAGAGCAGGATAAGCACAACAAATAACAGGGGTGATGGTTACTTCACCCAATTTTCCCATGTAGTTTTCGTTTTTATATGCTGATATTTTGAGATTTCTTACTGAGAAGTGTGCCAAAACACAAATCCTACAAAGAAGAGTCATTTTATTTGTGGTGCTCAGGACTTAAGGGTCTTTTCTTCCAGAGTCAAACAAAATTCCTTTCACTTCCGTACTGGCTTTGTAAGCAGATATCTGAAAGTCTGAAAGACCACAGAACAAAGGCACCTTTTGCCAACCAGAAAAACCCATAAAAAATACAATCAATGATCTTTTATGAACACTAAGTAATTGATTTTGCTCACTGCATCACCATGCTCATAAAATTGTGCAATGGGCCAAGGCTGCAAAAATAGATAAAGGTCACTCATAAAATTAAATCACAAGATTGATTCTCTTGAGTGCACATTAAAAATGTTTTTGCTGTAATAAACAAAAATTATGTGTAATTATAATTACAAACGTGTACAAAGACACCTCTTATCAATGTGTAAATTGTACAAACATAACAGAATACAGTTTAATTTAACTGTAATGAAAAAGCAGAAATCTTTCAAAGTAAATAGATAAAATAATCAAATAAAATATTAAGTATGATATGTTTGGGCTGATGGATACCACAGACATGTAGATGGGAAACAACAAGGACCTGAGGTCACATGCTGAGATGCCTGCTCCCCATGCTTCCTCAGCTTCCCTTTCTCATAAGATCACGAGAAGAGAGCCCCCCCACCCCCACCCCCACCTCATTTCACCTTCCGTCTTACCAGTCCTGTCCAGACCTCAGTGTTATCAGCTCTGTCAGATTCACAGACAGCCGAGGTCTGGGACCCTCTTCTTGACCTGCCCATCAGTTCCCAGAAGAATTCCACTAATGAGGCACTATGGGGAACAGATGCAGAGAGGGCAGCCTGGTTCAAAAACAACCTGCCACAGTCACTTAATGATCACACACACAGTTATGTCACAAAGGCTTTATGGTACCCTGTGTGTGTGTGTTAATATATATATATATATATATATATATATATATATATATATATATATATATATATATATATATATATATATATATATATATATATATATAACAAAATATAGACATATACGTGCATATACATACTGTATGTGAATATGTCTGACTAAATTTAGCACTGATTCAGTTTTATATATTTATATATATATATATTTTATATATATGATTTTATATGTGTTAATTTTTCGTTTGGGACCCTTTTTAGGTGCCGTATCTCCAGAGGTAAGGTGTACACAGAAGCCACATGGGGCCACATATTACATTCATCACTGTAAGCTCTCATTTTTCTGTACATCAGGCAGGAGAGATGTCCTCAGCATCTGGTATGGGATTTCAGGAAGGGCAGTGCCTTCCAGAACACTCTATACATCCTTTGACAAATAGACGAAGTGGTTTATCATTACAGTACGGAAGTAATATCAGAATGCAATGAGTCCACATGCCAAGAATAATACCCTGAACATGCCTCGAATCACACATGGTCACCATTCAACCCCTACGCATATGCGCCCTTCCTGTCCTTGGAAATGAGTTCATTGTCACTCTGTAAGGTTTCGAGCCTGAGCGTCAAACTATTCTATAAATGTTTGGACATGTTTGTGTTGGTGCAATAGCCTGATGTATACCACAGTGCCCTGTTTTGTTTGCATTTATTTTGACTGAATGGGATTTTAAGTCTATTTCCCAAAAACTTAGCAGAGGCAAATAACACATACAATGAAGTTTGCATTAAAGATTCAAAGTAGCAAAAGAAAGAAAAATGCTTTGCCGCTTGGACTAAAAACCGCATCATCAGCATGGAGGCCCGCCATCTTGACCACTGAACAAGCATGTCCTACACAGTCATGTGGCCCAAACGAGACATTGCTGTTTTGACAATGTGGGCAGCAACCATAGTTTCCCACAAGGAGTAGAATGAATTTCCATAGGTATCTAGAAATGAAGAAAATCTGCTAGACTTTTGGGTGGTCTGTTCGAGCTGACATGTTTCAATGTGGGTTTTTAAATATCTTATTGACATTCCTTAAATTTTTTTTCTATTGAAAAGAAAAAAAATTAATGCCATCTGCCCAAAAAAGTCAAAGTGCAGTATATGCAAAGGTGTGTAACAGATAAAACTGACCCTTGTGCAAATTTTGATTTTGATAAATTTTAGAAAAAATTGTGATGTAATAAATATATATCTAACAGCTTTTAACTGACAAACAGGAAGTAAAAATTTTGTTTTTAAAATTTATAACTATCTGTAGGACTAAACCAATCTGAACCGCAGTCAGAACATGAATAGAACATGTCAGAACTTTTGACTAGAGCAAAAAAAGGGAACTTTTCTTTGTAGTGCACTTTTCCTTTGTAGTAAGTTTTTTCAGAAGTCGGTCTCTTATGATTAACGTAGTTGAGCTTAATTTCTTTCTTCTTGGTTCGACTACTTCTTGATAAGTATTTATCATAATAAAATATGATGGCACTGATATCAAATGTGCTTTCTTGTTCTAATGGAATCACTGTGCATAAAGGGAACATGGAGGAGAGGAGGAGTTCTTTTCAGTGGAAGGAAGCAGCATATCTGCTCCAGATGTGTGTTGACACACTGTCAGCTTGTTTGATCAGGTATCACAAGGCCTGGCCTCTCTCCTTCCTGTCTCTTTTTGTCTCACACTTTCGCTCTTCTTCCCTCTCGTTCCCCTATCATGCCACCTTTTTCCTGTTCTACCTTCCATCTTTTCCTCTTTTCCAGTGAGTAACATGACATCTCATCTCATGAGCCCCGTTTCTCTTTTCTGTCTGTCTGAAATTGGAAGATGATCCAGACAACGGGAAGGATTGCATACCAGCTGTTGGTAGCAATCAGCTCACGCTTACCTCAGTCCCCTATTGTACCATATATTAAATATAAAACAGAAACCCATAGTTAGTGCATCTGGTTGCTGATTCCTTTTAATGAGATTCTAAATTCCTTTTGGCTCAGGCCCAACAGAGGCCCCTCTTTCATGTGCAGATAGAAAGTCATGAAGTTCCGGCACTTAATAAAATCTGATTTGCAGAATTTTCCAGGTATAGATTGTGAAATACAGAAGATACATTTGGTGTTGTTGTTGTATTTTTTTCACTCCATCCATTTTTTTTGTCAAATCAGAAAGAACTTTTTGCTTGTCTCTGAAAATGTTTACCCCTTAATTGTTCTGTTTGTGTCTAGACACATGTATAATGGTTTGCAGTACCTTCCATCTAGAACCAGCAGTAGGACTTTCCTGACTCTGGGAAACATGACTTGAAATGGCAACTCAACCGTGTAGCACGATTAAATCTGTTCGGAACAGATGGGCCCATCTAAATCTAAACAGTTCACCAGTTTGAAAAAAAGATTTGAACATAAATGGTGTTTCTTAAGTCCAGTGCTGCTAATGCAAAAGGCCATAAATGTACCAGAATGAGAGGAAAAACTGAGGCTTAACTTGTAACTTGATCTTTCAAAATCCTCGGACATCCGTGAGCGGGACCTGAATGATGGACAACCCTCTGATGCTGCCCAATCAGCACAACTAAATTTGGATTTGGCAGATCTTTAACTGCCATGTAATCATATCGATTGGCATCCAGGTCTGAGAGTCTGCACTGATTAAGTCATAAATAAGGGGCAGGGCTTTGTGAAAGGGATTACATGAAAGACACTCAATGAATTTGAACTGAGCTTTTGATATGGTTGAGGGAAATCACAATGAACTTTGTAGAAGATTGACCTGAGGGTGTGAGTTGACTGACTTTAAAACTATAATCTTTTCACCAAGGTGCTGTTGGGGTTGGCTTCCTGATTGAATAATCGAAGATGCGCTGGGAGGAAATGAAGGAATCAGTTTCAGTGTATTGGGTTATCTAAGTAGAAAATTACACTATTGATTTTCGTTAAAGCGCCTGGTCGCTGGTGAAGGTAAATTAATTAAGAGAAATTCCTTAGACCAGTGTGCACTTTCCTTCATCACTGTCTGTTTCTCTGACAGGTTTATACTGTAGCACAGCAACATAGTATGGAAACAAAGCCATGCTTTAAGCCAAATCAGAAACCATTCAGAAAATAACATGCCACTGGCTTTTTGATTTTGACACAATGCCCTCTTACATCAGGTAGGAAGAACATTGTACAACTAAAGCCTTCTCCTACTGTGAAAGAGGAATATAATTTAATTAATTTAAAACTGCAGCCAGATAGACAAATCAGCTAACTACACACTAAAAGTATGTCCTATTACGTAATTTCATGTCAGAAGGAGTTGAAATAAATGACTGAAAAGTTGAATTTGTTAAGGAAAAAAGTTTGTTCCAAACAAATTCAGACTGATTGGTTTATTTCAACACTATAATTTCAGAGCTCTTTAAATGTCGAGTCTCTATCGAAGCAAATTTAGGCTTAGAATTTAGTTCTTTCTAAAATTATAATCATTACAAACATTCTACTCCTGTAATTGGTGTCTATCAAGTGCTGTTCAGTGCTTAAAGAAAAAAAAAGTTCATCAGGTATTTCAGAAGCTCTCTTTGTAAAACTCTCAAGTTAGATAATGTTATCTGCCACCTGCTTCGGTTTCTAATCTTCAAAGACTTGACTTGCATTCCTTTGTGTTTTGTTGAGAATATTTTCTACCCTCAAACGTTCCATACTTTGCTCTGGTTTCATGTTTCTGTCCATTATAAAACCTCCCCTATAGCTGATCCTGAATGACAGGACCATGTCATGCAGGGTTGTGCATATTGGCAGTCTGGCGGAGGAGCCAGATCAAATCTCACTGTGTCATTGCCGGCACACATCGGAGTCTTGAAACGTCTTCATTGTACGATTGGACATATTATGATCAAAGAGCTATTGCAAAATATAATGCGCACTCTGTATTTTCACTCCATCTGGAAAACTCCCCTTTAAACCCAATATCAGTTTCACAGTGGGTTAACTTTCCATGATTTTGATCCAGCACCAGAGGGACACTTGTACCTGAAGATAGTAAGGAGGTTTTTCTCAGCAATTAAGATACCATCTTGGATGTTTTGGACATGAACAGAAAAGGCTTTTGTTGACTTTGCCTCTAACCCCGGTGACCTCTTAGAAAGTGTTTCCCTATAGCACTTCAGATCCCAATAACTGAACCTAAGTTGAAGTGATAGATCTCTTAAGCGGGATGATGAAACAGCACCTTCTGACCTATGGGATTGTTCAGGCTGTTCCTTGTTTCACCAGTGCAGCAGGGTGTAAGTCACACTGTCAGATTCCTCCAGCCTGGCTCCATGCATCGTCCACCACACATGAACCATCCCCTGTCAAACCCGTTGACCTCTCTTCTATTACAGGTAACATGGTTGTGAGACCACTATCGAGGCAGCTGTAGCTGCAAGGTATTGAAAAGTGAAGCTAGGCAAACAGAAAAGTGCTTGCCTGGGGCATGGGAATCAATGGGAAGGAGGACAGAAGGCCAATGCAATCAGGGAGCTGAATGAAGCGGACTCCAAGCCTGCTGAGCCAGCACCAATGCACAGAGAGAGTCATTTGGAGCTGGGTGCCTTCTACTTGTCCTCTGGATGCCAAACACTCCTGCAAACACAACAAAGCTGCAAACATTACAAGCTACAAGCCTTACATTTCTCCAACATGTAATCTGCTTCATGCACATCCTCTAATGCAAGAAAGTGCTCTCTTTTTTTTTTTCAGTCAAACTACAGCCTGGCAGTTTATTAATAAGTTCCCCTTGCAGACAGAGATGGATGTATTCCATTTTGATTTCAGTGCGGTCTGATTTGAATTGAAAAATGGCTGCAGCAGGATAAGAATTTTTTTTTCTCCATACATGAATGTGTTTATAAAACTGCTGTTTAAGGAGAAAACCACTGCAGCATTTTGTAGGTTGAGGTGACTTGGGCTGTTATGCAAAGTTGTGCTTTCATTCCCTCTACGTTTTTTGGGCATGCATGTATGTATGCATGCTGTTTGCACATGCCTTTTGTTGATCTGTTCGTGTTTATGCATTTGCATGTGTGCTTCTCATGGGGTCGTAACAGAGCTGTGCTGGATTTCCAAGTTCAAGCATAAACATGTGAGAGAATGGATGTTCTGCAGCTGTGCTGGCCCACCTTGATGCAAAACCGGGGTTTCAGTATGGGAAATGTCAGCATAGGCGCCTGACAGGGAGATTTGTTTCATACAAGACCTCAGACCCCGACACTCTTCTCTGAGAGTCTTCACTTAAAGGTGGTCCAGTGGCCTGTATTGAGGTCTCTTCTTTCATTTATTTCCAATGAAAGCATGGGTGGTGTGGATATTGTAGACCACAGACAGTAGTTACTTTTAAAGCAGTCTACTAAACAGGTCTCGCTGTGGACCAGACGGAATGGGCGACTCCGGCTGGAATAATACAGGACTGTTTTCTTTGTGAGATCTCTGCTGGCTGACCAAAGGGCTGGCATGCGGCTTTCCTGCCTATGTCTCTGTCCCCTGGCTCCCATTGTGTACTCAGCTTCATAATTGAGCACAATGTGAGTTTTTCATAAGCCGTATGTGTGCAGTAGATATTCCTGATTACAAGTGCATGACCTTAAATTCTGCAAGCACATGGAGAATAACATATTTGTTCATATTATAGGCCAAAGCCTGATCTTGTTTAGGGAGAGTCATTGTTATGTTGACATTTTGCAGGGAAATTTTAATTTCTAGTTGAGATAACCTATTATGATACGTAGAAATTGACTCTAATTTCAGCCAAAATGACCTTTTCCTCACACTTGACACTCTGACACAAAGAAATCTGAGGTCATCTACAGATTTTTGTCTTCATTTGACTTTTTTAATCCTCTTATCCTGTTAGGAATAGTCTCCCCTTACAGGATATTGCAAAAATAGCACCAAATCAATGAACTGATAAGACTGTTTATGTTCAGGCTGTTAGAATCTGTTGCCCCATATCCGTTGAGACTAGTCCCAGTGTTTACAACTTTTTCTAATTAAAAGGACACTTAAATATTTTTTTGTGCACACGTATTGATATTCTATAGGATGTTTTGTGTGGAACAAATCCAGGGCCCATCTCTTTAAGTGACAGTCTGTATGCTCACTGCCAATTGTACTTACATTCAGGACAGCATGTATTTGCCTCTTGTTTCTGTTGATGAAGTTAAAACTCAGGCCTGACTTGCTTGTATAGCCAATTAGAATAATGTAATGGCCAGTAATAAATACAATCTTGATAGATGGTGAAGTAATACTATTAATGTGTGTGACCTGAATAGTATTTCCTGCGTGTGAATGAGGAAGTGTGTGAGAGAGTGTGTGCATGCGTGCAGGGTTGGATGACCAACTGGCCAGTGTAAAAGCACATTTCGGTAACTCCAGTGAGGTCAAACTGTCCCCAGGGGACTTGAAGTGGAAAGTGAATACTGCCAGTTTGGACATTGGGCTATGACAACTGCTCTCAGCAGCATCTCATCTGACAGGCCTATTAGTGCCGATGCCAACACATCCAAAGAAATGGCGGAGAGACCCGCAGGAATACAAACGAAGGGTGCAGTTGGCAGAAGCCATCTTTAAAACAAAGTGCAGGCAAAAACTTCTGTCATCTATAATTCTCAGATACATACAGTAGGCATGCAAAACAACTTCATAGTTGAAGGGCACACTTTAAACGGTGCTTCTTTGAACACATCACAATCCTCAGACCTAATGAACTGTTTTCCAATCGAAAAATCCCCTAAACAGGATTAAACTGAAAAACCCTTCTGATATTTCTGAACATATTTATTTTCAATTTTATTTGTTGTAGAAAATTAATTAAAGAAAGAAATCTGTTATCTGAAATAAATATTTGGCAAACTATCTCTTTCATTCAGTACTTTGAATTCTTGGCTTTACCCAACCTTCATCTTGGGCAAGAAATGATTGGCAGGCTTTTTCTGTTTCTTCTGCCCTCCTCTGATTGCTTTCAACAGAACAGGTCTCATAATAACTTTAATCAGATATTTCACTGCCAAAGCAAGAAAGAACCCAGCACTCAATTTAATCTCTACTGCTATCCAGAGTCAGACAGTATGGAAGGGACCACGGAGCCTAATATAAGTTAATATAAGCAATTCATAGATTTACTTAAAATTGTTTCCATTGTATTGGTGCTCGGGCTATGTTTAATGCCTCCGATTGTCTGCGTGAGAGATTCCTCCTTGATTAGAACTTGGATGTCAGTGATTGATGCAGACACTCACTTGTGTTTACCACACAGTTTGCTTGCATTCTTTTCTGTTATTCATACTCCGTGTCTGTCCTGTTTTTGATGCCGTGCTTCAGATTTCACAACAGCCATTCACTCATTCCTGTATGTTTTTGTATTTCTGGTTTGTATGATCAGAGGATTGATTGAGCCTTAATTTGTGCCGCCTCGCTCTCAATCATCTTTTGTGGCTTTGATTCATCTGGCTGATGTTCTCGCTCAGACACCCAGGTGGTTCTCATCAGTTCCGTAGGAGGGAGTTTACTACTCACCTAAACCTTTCCATACATAGAGGTGCCCTTTTTCGTCTGCTCAGGTTTCAGCTCGCTGGCACTGATTAACCTCGAACAGAAAGCTCTGTTCTTTCAGACTCTGAGTTTGTTAGGGTTTTAGAAAGAAATCCAATATAGAAGAAGGAGCTGTGGAGACTTGTTGTGATCTGTTGGTTTGTAATGAGTCCTGTCCTGCTCTGCTCACTCACGTCTCTGTAGTCTCTCACACAGCAGAAACTACTTCATGGTTCAAGTGTCACAGCATACCACCGCTGACAACACCGGTCAGTTACTATTTTAATAGAAATAAATGCATCTCATGTATTACAGTTCATACTGGAATGTCGTGTAAGATAAAGCATCCAAAAAAACTGAAGTGACCTGCATTGTCTCTCTGCAGGATTGTCTCCTTCAAGAGCAATCTTCTAAAATAATCCATCATTACAATCTATCAGAGACAAATTTTCTCCATAAAATCAAGGGCATTATCCGTGCTGCAAACCCCAGACAGTCTTGGTTTGTAAGGGTTTAGGCCTGAACCAATAGAGCTATGATTGTTCATCAGTAAATAGTTTTGTGTTAACTATACATAGTTACACTCAAGTATTTACCAGCAGCTAACAGCTGTCATAATCCCTCAGCTGTTATTCAAGTATACCACATGATAAAATCATTAGTGCTTTTGCTATGTTATTTTCTGTCACAGAAAAAATGTGATCTGAAAATTGAAATTTTGTCAGATGGACTTAATAGTGGTTTGTCATAATTACACATTTGAATCCAATGAGTAAAACAAAAAAGTAGTGACATAAGCAATTCATAGATTGCAATTCATAGATTGTGTACTGTTTTATTGGGTGAGCTAAGATTAACTGGTCTGTTTCTGTCCTGGGAGAGTAATTAATACCCAAAGATGAAATACTATTTCAATTTTGATCTGTTGATTGCTTTCTGGTCTTATTTTGACCTATATTTTCAATTTTTCTAAGTTTTTGGGGGGATTTTTCGAGACATATGTTCCTTTCATATTCTTAGCATTTACCAGCTTTAGGTTTCCCCACTAGATATAGCATGTACTTTGTGATCATCCTCATTTCCGTCAGATGAGACTAAATTAACGTGCCATGTGGTATAATAGTTATAAGGCGCCCATCAGCAGACGCCTATCAGCACAACACCTCTGTGTTTGGTGAGAGGACACTTGACTCTCACAGAGGCCACCGGCCAGTACTCTGAGCTGTTGCAAAGCTTGGCTGAATTCACGCCTCTCTGTTTAATAGCCTTTGGCCCCGCTTTTAGGAAATCGGTCCGCTTCTTTTCATTGGTGCACTTGGAAAAATTTTATTTGGCATGGCTGGAAATATTCAAGGTGCACATAAAAGGGACCTTTGTGGAACCACGGTGGAATGAGTCTCTTGGCTTAGATTAACCTGATAAATGCCAAAATGCTTTTTCAACAACTTCCCCAAGAAATTAATTATTTTTGTTGTTGTTATACTGGCACCATGAACAGATCAGAATGGACCGATGTTAGAAGACTGTTTCATACCAGTCACCCCTATGTGAGATTTTTGAGCTCACCTTTTGACCCAATAATGTGAATCCAAGCTGTCAGGACACACTCCTTCCTCCAATCTGGCCCATTTTGCTTTGTCAGGGAAGCAACTTTGAATATTTTGTTCTTATTTGACATCAAATCATCCTACTGTATTACTCTTTTTATCCTTGTACTGAAGTTATTTCTTAAAAGCCACAAAATCTGAAAAAGAAAATCACTGGGAAAGAAATGGCACAGTTGGCAGTCGAGTCCAGCACTCCATTTGCACCCTTATACTGTACATATACAGACACAAATGCACATACATCTGGTTTCAGTTTCAAATGCCTTTCCCTATATATTTTCCACGTCCATCCTCAAACACACAATAGCCTTTTTATCCTTTCTAAATCTAGCTCTGCTTGACCACAGTCACTATGTTGAAATAAGCCAATGAATTGCAACATGTCATCAGCATAATTCAGCCATTTAGTACAGAGAGCGGAATGTGTTGTGCATTTCTCACAATGCCTTCTGCTTCCACAAATAGATCAGGTACAGT
The DNA here is from genome assembly GCF_040054535.1 of Antennarius striatus. NCBI lineage: Eukaryota > Metazoa > Chordata > Actinopteri > Lophiiformes > Antennariidae > Antennarius > Antennarius striatus. Next base: position 5,596,748 of record NC_090797.1, read on the forward strand.
ATTTTAACAGCTCCTAGTGAGAGGCAGTGAGGAAAAGAGCGGCCATGACATTTCACAAAAGGCAATTATCATTAATCTTGTTGAATTCGCCCACAAGGTTGCCTGGATTTGATTCCTGTATAGCGGGGACAGCATTTTGACACTGACATAGGCTCATTTATAGGTTACAAGCAGGAATGTTGAAGATGAAAGATCCTATTGGACTTAATGGGGGCTGGGGTCTGAAATGTAATGCACTGCCATCATTATGCCCTTGGAAAGCCAATAAACTGCTGTAGGACACAGATTATTATATGTCAATTGAATCCAGCGCATACCCTTCATTTAAATAAATTTAATTATAGTGTATCCCTTCAGCTTCTAAATCAGACTGTTTGGGAACAAGAGGCTGCTTCTCAGCAAAATAAAGTCAAAGTCATCAAATGACATCACACACATGGCAGGCAGGGACGAAAAGACATTGAATGTTTTTTAGTTTGCTGTTGTTGCGAGCTCTGAAATTTCCTGTCAACACCACCACAACTAGCTCTCATTCCCAAACTGCCTCCTCTTCCTCATCTGTCATTTTCCACTTGACATCGCTGTGTTGTTCACTCGACGACTTACTGTACACACATAATTATCAGCTGCTTCCAAGTGTCTTTCTGCGAGTGCGTATAGTTCCGTTGGATGGAAGCTACTTGTCCCATTTTATCCTGCCTCTGGCACAGAGCATTCCACAACTCCACAGAGGTGTTGGCTAATTAGTCACGTGACCTTTCAGGTCAAAGGTTGCCAGCATGCTTAGCCTCAGGGGGACTCAGTGATATTTTAAGGAGTTTTGATGTGGATACTTAAAACAGGAGAAATACCCTGAAGGCTCTACGGGCTCAATACGTGGATGCAAAATGACAGGTAATGGGTGTCAAGATGAAGCTGTTGCATCTTTTGACCCATGCTCTTCTACTCCCCTAAGCTAAGGTAAGGAAAAGGGCTGGTAGTAAATGATACAAGGGTAAAGGGATTGATCATAATGAGATGACCTCAAATACAGTACATGCTTCCCTCTTGGATTGTAGAGCACCAGGTTACAAAGGGGATGATGGCTTTTAAAATGCTTGTTCAATGTCAAGATTAGCTCACCTATATTCCACACAACCATTCTGTTTAAATGCTTGAAAGCTTTGAAAACTCCATCCAGCTCTCACATAGTTCAGTTGCTGTTTACAATGGAAATTCTGGCAGATTTAATGATTTAAAAAACATTTCCGACACAAAGTAGGCTAAACTGGGCTACTTTCCTACGAGTGATTTATAAATTTTGCCGGCTGAACTGACAAATACTGTGCAGATTTCATCAGCTGTTACTTGGCAATAATGGGGAGAAAAGATAAATGTTTTTTAAGCTTTGAAAGTAAGACTGCATTAGCATTATTTCTGTTATTTAATTTGTCGCCAGATGATTGATTGTTAGAGTTTATTTTATAGCAGTCAAGTCACTGTAGAACCTATCCCAAAACCTTTTAAAGTATGCTTCTCCTGGATTTCATAGAGACATCTCAGCTCTGAAGACCGGAACAGACAGTGATTGTGTAAGAGAGAAAACAGGTGTGATAAAGTGGAAAAAAAACAGCCAACCCCCCCCACAAACATGGGGACCTCATTTACAAGCACTGGCCTCTTGATTATAAATGTCGGCCTCTACATCTTCCTCAGTTTTTGACAGGTGATTCCTGACACACATAAATCCATAACATTCCTTCACACTGTATCTTTACTGGTTACCACCCAGGTGGAATGTAGAGTTGTTCATATTGGAGGTCTTTGAACGAGAACCTTCACTCTCCTTTGCCCCAAAGGTGTTTGAGCACAGTGCAGATGACCTGCCACACCATTAAACTCACCAAGCCTTCAAAGCTACGTTCAAGTGAACTCTGTAAAAAGTGCAAGCTGTGATTTACTCAAGCCTGGGCTGATGCATATGGCATTTGGGGTGTTAACTCTGCCATTAATATAATTTAGTTATTTTCCAAGACTTAACCTTTGGCTCACTTGTGAAATTCTCAAAAGATTGATGAACCTCTGCAGAGCAGTAACCAGAGGATGATGTGAACTGTCTCACTGTACTTTAGCTCGCATGTAATAGTTAATTTAGTGCTGAGACCACACATTTTTCGTGGTGTAGAGCCTCTTCGAATAAAACAAAAATAAAAGAAAGTCCTATCACCTATTGTAGTGCTGCTGCACCGTTGATAAGTTTCCTTGTATTGTTGCTGTAGTGATCAGGGCCCAGGCATACTTTTATTTTCCTGTTTGTAGAATGTTTGTAGATAATTTCCTCTCCAGCTAATGAATCTTATGACATTGAAAACAGCATGAGAACAAAGACAAAAATTGTGGCCAAAAGCACTCAGATAAAAAGGTCATTGTGCAGCTTATTTTCAATATTAATGACACAGAAAACACATTCTTTTATTACATTTCCTGTTGTGTGCAAAACTACATTTGTCACCACTGACTGTAGTCATAATTAATCCATTAATATGTTTTGCCCCTGCTCTGAACGCTGGAGTTTGACTCCCACTGTTTCTAAAAGCAGTTGTATTACTGTCCAAAGATGTGGAGCTGCAGGAGGTTTACAGAGCGCCTGAAGCACTCGGAGGCCACATAGACAATAATAAGTCTGCTCCAGCCTGACTGATAGGTCCACTTTATTACAAGAACCAAAGACCGCTGGAGTCCCCTCAAGGGACACATACCTATCTGCATGATGGATGGAGATTTTTGTTGCAACACAACCCCATCGTCTTTTGTGGGGTGGGGGGTTCTAAATTTTGTCGAAGTGTTTTTAACAGCACCGTCTGTCCACTGTGTGAACAATTAAAGCAGGAGTGTAAAGTCAGGAGTTCAAGCTGATAAGATATTGAGCATTTGGGGAAGACAGGTTTGGCAGTGTTATTTGTCTTTTCTCCGTCCACAGAGGATTCGCGTGAATGAGCTGCATTGTCCGACGGAGGCAGAGCAGTTAGAAAGTTTGGAAAGTGTGAAAGCAAGTTGAAGGTGTTAAGTTGTCAACCAGACTCCCAGAAGCAGGTTGGGTGTAATGAGCCCTGTGTGTGTGTGTGTGTGTGTGTGTGTGTGTGTGTGTGTGTGTGTGTGTGTGTGTGTGTGTGTGTGTGTGTGTGTGTGTGTGTGTGTGTTGTGTGTATATTTGCACGCGTGTGCTTAGGTAGGTAAAATTATAAGTAACAATCTTCAGCTATTTTATATTAAAAAAAACTATAATTCAATAGTTTTTTTCTATAAACACCTAGATAAATGAATCAATTTTTCAATGAACATCACATTTAAATTAACACATTAATCTGGAAATGAGCAGTTTATGTGTGTATGTGCACGCGCGTCTATATGTGTGTCTTATCTATTCTCAAATATTACAAATTCAATTACAAATGAATCGTATGTTTATTCTAAGATGTGTTATAGAGTGGTATTCTCTACTTCCTCTCTTTTGTGTACTCCTTTTAAATAATTGACACAGTATTTTATTGATAAGAGAACAAACCAGCTTAACAAACACTGTGTATATAACAAGCCCAAGTCCTTTACAGGATCTTTGTAAGAACCCCTTATCCCATCGAAGCAAATGCTTGATCGATAAAACATTTTACAACTCATGTTGAGCTTCATTTCCTGCTTGTTTACAGTGACCCACTGTGTTGTGCCTCAACACAACAAAGGCCGTTGTTGTGCAGACATTGGTCTTCGTTGTGGTTGTTTGTGTGGTCTTTGATGGAGGTCACCGCTGGTGTTGCTGTGCAGCTTTGCGTATCGACTCCAGTGAATGTTTGGAAACACGACTTATTGATTCATATTTGCTTGGTAGGTTTATAAAAGTGCAGTGCTGATGGATGGCGGGGCGCCGCTCCAAAACACGTCAGGCTGCCTGATGGATGCTTGGATAATATGTCAGTATTGATAAGGAAAACATGGCTCGGTATTGATTGGTTGATGCAGATGAACCCTGTGAGAGGTTCAGAGCAAGCCCTGGGGGGGGGGGGGTCCTCGATGTGCTGGTATGAATGTCAGCCAAGGTCGGATCCATGCATTCACCAATTTGCCTTTCACCCGTTTTCGGGGGGTGGACGCAGTCCAGGGAATCTAGAGGGAACCCATGCATACAGAAAGGGGGAAATGCAAATGTCACACAGATTAGAACCAGGTCCTCAGGTGCATTTGGAACTCTGTTTTTTGGAACTACCATAGAAACTAAAACCCTCACATGAGACAGGACTAGAGTTGAAAAACAGAAGACTCAAAAACAGTAACACTAAAATTCTTTTAAAGTGGAAGCTTTATTGCACCAAATGGAAACCATTATTTCCAGTCTCGCTCTCTGCGTTTACAATCCCGTTCTCCTCCATCTTTTCTTGTCGCTCCCTTCCTCTGCAGCGGATGGTAAACAGCTTAAAGGTACATAACCGCCAACAACTGTTGCTCTCATGTCACATGAAAGTGTGGCAAGCGGTTCTGCTGCCCAAACCACAGTGCTCTGTTAGGCAGTTGAGTTTGTAAGATAATGAGAGAATCCAGCTCTTATTTGCAAGTATCCCTGAGAAAGTAAGAAATAGCCCCTGCAGAGAGAGCTATGTGACCAGAGCATTGTCCCATAAATGTGTGTTAACACTCAGCATACACAAGAAATGTAATTACGTTGATATTCGTTTAGTGGCATGTAGCCATACCAGGATAAGTTTGCGGAGAGATTTTCTCAGAGGCTTGTATTCACTGTGTTTCAAATTCGGTTTAAATTAAACCACTAAAATCCATCTAAGTATAATTCTCATATTGCGGATTGTCAGAAAAGTGGTAAGCCTCGCCATTATTTGATCCAATGTTTCTTATTTTGCTTATGTTGGCAAAAAAATACACAAAAACAATAGATGGAATTGAAAAAAGCATATGCTGTCAGGGAAACTAAATAAGAGAGGGAGAAAACAAGACCAGAGGGGAATTTTCATTTAAGTGCTGCATGGAGTGTTTGACTTCTAAGAGACAGCTTGGATTGTTTCCTGATTTATGAGAACTTCAAGTTGAAATGAGCATGCCTTCTGTCAGAAGGGAAGTTTGACACTTTCATTCGGGAAAATAAATAGTCAAATGTTTGACTCAAGGGCTGCAGGGCGTGTAGAAAATATATCTAAATAAAATTCATCATGCATTTATCCATTAAAACTAGTCTCAGTACTGCTCTGTGTTTTTTTTTGTCTGCACAAAAACATTTTCAAATCCACAAACAAGCAATTTGAACATTCAATTGGTTAATTTGAAACAGCCAAAATGAAAACCATATGACGGTGGAGTATTCCATGTAGATATGCTTGCTTGGACATTGTCTGATGAAGAGGAGGAGAGCTGTTGTATGTTCTGTGACACCCCTTTTTTCCATCATTAAACTCCACATAAATAGATGAAAATAGCAGGCATCTGAATTTCTCACCAGTACTTAAACACAACAAGAGTTAGTGGATCCGTGGCTTTGAAAATAGTTTTAGAAACGATTGATTTAAGTATGTTTCACACAAAAGGGAACTGACAGGAACAGGAAAATACACCGGGGGGGGGGGGGGACTAATTTATATATTTCTAAATCTTGCTTGTTTTCTTTTGCCGATCTGAAAAAATTTCTATACTAAAACACTATATCTTTGCCACAGCTGGTACTGTATTTACTGTATGTTATTGACTTTGCTAAAGCTGGTAGCTTTGACCATGCAGATGGGATGTTTTAATTGTCCAACCTTTCAAGGTTTGAAAATCCTTGGTGTGGTGTAGATTTTCTCTGATACTTGTTCAGTAATTGCTAAGAGACTAATCCTTGTTGCTAATGTTACTGATACGGTTTTAGATTAGTTACATGGTAATAAATCTTATCTGGAAAACCCCGTCAGATATCGCTATTTGAGCCAAATGATCTCATAGTCGGGCTTGTCATCATTGGATAGCAAAGGTTAATACTGTTTCCAGTGAATAGAGTTCCTGTTTGGATGGTGTCTACTTTATACCCCGGTGGTTTTGGATAATATTGTGACAGTCTGTGTTTATGAAAATAGCTGGGCTGGACTGGAACTGATCCTTCTTCCACAGACCACACTAATTATTTTTCTCTTAAGGCTCATTTTTGTCTTTAAAAAAACTTTTAACTGTCTTTGCGTCAACTTCCCCCTGCAGAATGCATAAATGACCCTCAAACACACACCATGAAATATTTAATGCATCTGTTTGCTATGGTAGGTTAACCCTTCACCTTGCCACCTTTGTGTACTATTTCATTTTCCTATGACAGCGAATGCAGCGCGGTGGTTCTCTCATCCTCACACCTGCAGCCGCTGCAGGGAAGAAAAGGAGGGAGAGAGGAAGAAAAGCAGCGATAGATCACATGTCTTCATGGCTGTCCAACAGTAAATTAAAACGAGGAGCAATTTCCTGAGGTCCAATTAGCAGAAAATTGGTCCTGTCTGTTGGAGTGACTTCCCTGGATGGAGGCAGAGGAGGCGGGGGCTGTTGCTTAGAGAAACAGAGGGGAAGGAAAGAAACTGAACAGACTGTCAAATTTCAGAGGGTGAACTAGAGATTGTGTGACATAAAGAGTGTTTAATTAATGAGGAAAAAAGGATAGGAATAAGTGACGATTACGCAAAAGTGCTGTGAACTCCCATTATTATTAGTTCATTGTCTCTTCTTCGACACGGTGCAGCCCCCTGCTTCAAGAAGACAAGCTGAACAGAATGCAAGTCGACACCAACCTCATGTGTGCGATCACTGATTACCTCACAAGTAGACCTCAGTCCAACAAAGAACCTGATCAGGAGCACAGGCGCACCATCCACCCTTCCAGCCATCTCTCTGTCATCATTCATGCTGTATTTCAAAATATCCGAACACTGCTTTACTTCAGTTTGGTAACCACATACTACTGTATCATAGAATAATTATTTCATTGTGATAAATTCTTCCTGTAAAAATAACCAATAGAAAAGTCTTTCCCACGCCATGCTGCTGTGTATTCATCTGACTAAACCAACAACTACAGATTTGTGGTTTATCTTTATGGGCCCTTAAAATATGGATGTTTCACGGATCTTTTTCTGCCACAGAGCACCCAGTAACTGTCTGAGAGGGAATGCGTCATTTTTTATTCTATTTCTGTTTATTTGAGCTAGACTGGTGATTTCATCTGGGGTCTAAAGTTGTTAATCAAGGTACTGTATATCTGAGCAACTTCAACAAAGACATAGATGGTACAAGCAAATGTCGCTTCTCAGTCTGAAAGGCAGTGCAGGAAATGCAGATATGACTTAAAACTGCATTTGCTAGAAGCAACAACTTAAAGCCATATTTTTACCACAACATGTCCTTGGGAGCTTGGCTCTAATCCAGAAAAAGTAAGGTACTGTATTATATATCATCCACAATTCCTTTCCCAATATGGTCTATTTTGTTCACCAAAAAAATCAAAATGTCAGTGACCATATTTATTGTACCTTTGACTCAAGGCTTCAAACTGGTGGCTTAAATCAGGGACATGAAGGAAGAAGAAACTGTTTGAGTGGGTGTGGAGCTTTTCAACAGCAAGGTCATCTCTATCTCCTAGATATATCATCCATCTTCCACTAATTTCCTGCACAGAAGTTGAAAGTCACTGAAGAACTAGCCACTTTACGCAAGTAAAAGATACAATAGCATAAAAGCAACAGGCAATGATTTATAAATTGCAGCTGCAATTCACAGCTGTGTAGAATGTGTGTAAAAATCGACAGTAAGAATGCAGGTGAATATGCTTGAATTCAATGCTGCCAATGTATCATCTAGTGAAACCAAAAGAGTGAAGAAAATGAGGTAGGAGTCGATTTTTCCGTAATCCAAATTTAAATTAAGTGCAATCCAACCAGCTCATTCAAGAGGGATGTCCTGTCCTTAAATAGAATCAAGATGCCAGTGGGTTAAATGAATGTATGCAGATACAATCCACAGCAAAAAATTAAACATGATAGATAGGATACTTTCATTTTCACACAATTTTAGTATGTTCCCCTTATAATAAATACAAACTGTCACTGGTAATCAGACCTCCCAGGCACACCCGTTACCTTCCTCAAAATGGTGTCAGTCATTCCTATTTTAGTTAAACTATTTGGAAAATGTCAACTGAAGGCAGCACTAGTAGATATAAGTTAATTTGATGCGCGACAGGACTTGAGTTCAAGTATGAATTTCTTTGCGGGGCAATTTATAACCTTTCAGTACGTGATGACATCACATGAATCCTGGCGAAACTTCACACGAGTTAAACCTGAGCCAGTCTGATCAGCAGCTTAACTGAGACCACATGTGAGACTGTAATCTAAAACAGCACAAATAGTATTTTTTAAAGTACTTTTACTCGCCTTTTAGTACTTTCCACCGCTGGATGTTATACTGAGGCAGCCAGGATGTATGTGGTTATATTTAGGCCGCAAAAATGGTTTTATTTTAAACATGTCCTATTTTGTGCTTCTAGCCGCACTTCACTTATTTAAATTTTACCATGACCAACCGCTTACCCTAAACTTGAGTCCTGGGAGTGCCAAAACATAGCCATAAAAACATTTTATGTGTTTTATTTTGCAACTTGATCGTCTACTCCAAAAGACATTTGCAAATATTCTAAGTATCAACATTTTGAACAGTTCAGTCCTTGAGGGTGTTTTAGCTTCGTATTTCGATCAAAATTTATTTTCCGTTGAGAATGAGTAGTATATTAACTGAATTTCTAAGAGTCCTGGCCGGTAAGGCATATAAGCAAATAGAAAAGCGTGAGAGAGGTGAACGAATGCAGGAAATTGGTTCAGTCCAGTCAGATTTGCTCATAAACCAACAAACGTTTCCAAACGGTGTCAATTATTTTTCGCTTTATTTGAAAAGCATTCTAGGTTGTTATTGCACTGTATGAACACATAACCAGTAAGAGAAATCTGCTGAGTCTTAACATCTATAATGGAAAAATAATAACACAGGCAACAAAATGATGAATATAGGTTCTTGGATAAGGTGCAGTGCCCCCACTAATAATGCTCTGCATACACTGTCCACAATCAATCTGCACACATTTTGCCCCTGAGAACTCTGGCTATTGATGACAATGCTGATGGACTTGGGTAGACTCCAGTCTCACACTGGGAGGGGACTGGGTCAATGCCATCCTGTTTCGGGATTGACCCGTCCCTGATCGATCGTTGTGCACAATTCTGTCACGACAGCAGAACTCATCAACCCAATGTAAAAATGTTCTTGTTCTGGGAAATTAGGTAAACATGTATTTGAGCTTCCTTCTCAGCGAAGAAACCAGGGTTTGTCTCATCTCCAGTTTTTCCCACAGTAAAACATACAGTGGCAGTTTTCAACAGAGGCTGTAAAACTTATTTTGCAATACCAAATAATTATATATTAAGGCAGAGAGACAAGTCACCCAATCTACTGATAGAGAAAACAATCCCTTGTATGGCCATAATTATCTCATAACGGCAGGAAAAAACAATTGTCATCAACGTTTGCATGTCGAATGGCTGCGGCGGTTTCCAAATTTTAAATGTTTTGTTGCTTCAGCGCTTTAATCTGCGAGCCATTATTTCAATTTGAGTAAAATTTGAGAAGAAAACATCATCTGTTTAATTGAAGAGAAATACTTACTGCCTCCTATTGTACAGCTTCTGCTTTTAGGTCCTTATTTAACCTCTTGGTTCAAGTGTGTTCTTCATATCAAATACATGATGGCCCAAAATGTATTTGTTATCATGTTCTGCTTGAATCTGAGCTGGTCTTGAAGGCCCAAAAGGACCATTGAAAAAGATCTACATGTACACATGAAACTACACATCATCCTTAAATCCTCAATTTTTTTGTAGTAAATTCAGTTAAATACCATTCCTGTCATGTTTAGAGTAGGAACGATGATTCCGATGTGACCCATTTAAAGCAGTCACACACATAACAATTATCGTTCTGTTGCTTTCCTAGCATCAGGTTCAGGAAGCCCTTTTGTCACAGCAAAAACGTAGGACAAATCTTTCAACAGGCAACTTTTCATGAACGTCTGGGGATCCAGTACAGACTGGCACATGGCAAACCACTTTTGTCTCCTTCCCTGTTGTTCCTTGCTGATAAGATTCAGCTTTGTCTTCCCATCCATCTAATTATCTGTCTACCTGTCTGCCTCCATCCGTCGCCATCCTCCTCTATTGTTATTCACTCCAGGCAGGACAAACATGACTTGCTGACCCCTGGCCATTAGAGACTCTAGAACAAAAAGGAAACTGACCGCTTTTACCTGTAGCTCTCAGGGTCATTGAACGCCACTGTTTCCATGCAACGTGCCATAGATCATTCGATCCTCTTCCTCTTTCCGAGTTTCCTAGAGTCAGCTCAAACTCAGCTATTGCTTCCGAGAAAACAAATGCAAGATAACCCCTACTTGAACCAATTTATAAAAATCTGTCTCTGAACATAAGGACAGAGCCTTTCTTGCACTTGGGGGTAATATCGTTTGCTAACACTCAAGAGTTTCTTCCAGGATCTCTAAGACACACAGAGGGGGCTTGACCTGGATTTTTGTAAAGCTCTAACTTCAGGCGACAGTGGTACTTTTAAGGGATATCAAGCCTCATCATCTACTCTTTTTTCCTAAGTAGGATCACTTACTTTTTTTAAAGCTCCGGCTTCCAACAAAAGGCCTTATTCTCCTAGTGATTAAAGTGCAGCTTTATGCTACAGTCCTTGATGCATAGGAAGGTAATTTCATGGCTCCTTCCAGCAGACACGAATCAGACACAGCCCTCTTATTCTTATTATCAAGCCCTAGATATTAGGCTTCCAGGTAAGGGGTGGAAGGGATGTTAAGCCTCAAAGTGTCTGCATGTGTTTTAGAGAGTGGGAGACAGATACAGAGAGAATAAGAACATACGTGGTCTTCATTTGAGCAAGACGAAAGGGCTGGCATTTTCAGAGAGGGCCAGGGGTTAAGCTGTACTGTGAATGATGTATCACATCACTGACTTTGGGGCTGCTGCCATCAAATCAGAGAACAAAGGGGTGTTTATTTCAAGCCTGACTGATTTAGTTTTTATTAATACCTTTCCTCCCCTTCTCCCCCACAACCATCAGCTTCAACACATCACTCCCCTTCCCCCCATTACATTAACTCCAAGCGGTGCTTGGGAGACCGCTCTGATTTCTTTTGCGTTTGTCTCCCACCCTTCAACACAGACACACATGCGCACACACATTGTGCAGGGTCCTCACCCTACTCGGCCGGGGCCTCCCTGAAACGTGCCATGTATTCTCCCAGAGTGGATGAAGCGCACAGTCAGACATTCATTCCCACTTGAGTCACCCCCCCCCCCCCCCCGAGCCATTTGCAAGCTGGGAAAGGTTAATTGCTTGAAACACCAGCGGTGTTTTTTCAGCTGAATCCAGAAGCATTGCATTTGATATTAAACAGACAAGAGATTACTGAGATGATAACAAACTGTGTGCCAACGGATTATTTACACATGCGAATGGGATTTGCTCCAATTTGTGGGATACATTAGCAAGACAACTTTGAAAGGAAATAATAAAGCTAAGCCTCCAGCTTTCTTTATTACAATGTCTCAGCTATGGTACGGTAAAACCATGTGCATCAATAAGGAGAGAGAATTTGTTAAATCATTTTCAGTTAAATCTGTCTTTACTCTCAGCTGTCCTGACCCATGAGTGATGGCTCCATGTGCAGAGAGCTTTGCTAATCCCTTATCATCACATTGTGCACTGTGTCGTCACCCCATGAAGGCCATTAGCATCATAGCTGTGGGTGATCGGTTTCCACAGCTCAGGGTCAGTGCACAGTTTACTTTGAGTGAGCCCAGAAGAAAGAAGGATGTGAATCAAAGTGAAGATTTTCGAGGAGCCAGACAGATAAAAGGGGGTTAGCTGAAAGATACATGTGACTTGACAAAGTGGAAAAATGTTGTGAAAGAAAGCCTAATTATGGTTTCTTACCTCATCTATTTGTTTCTCCTGGCTAATTTATGTTTAAGAGTGGTCACTGGAAATTCCCTGCATATCAACTCATCACATCTCAAAGTCATAATTAATTATGGTGACCTGTACAAATGTTAAGGGTGTACTACTTTAAGAGTTGGTGCTCTTTTGCAGCTGTCAGTAGCTTTTCCATTTCCGTGTATATTGAAAAGTGTTGACCACTACACTGAAATGTAATGCAAGTGTAAATCTAACTTAATCCAATGTCACTTAAGGACTGTCGATCCTCACCGTTTTATATTACGCTACAAAAGCATAATGGAGGTTACTGTTGTAAACTCCATTATGTTAGTAACAGTCTTAGTAACAGTGCAGAAACCTCTGTGTGAACATGCAACCAATAGCTGAGAGATTTAAAATATATTTTCTAGTGTTTTATTCAAAGAAGAAAAGAAAAACAACTGAAAATAATGTAATTCATTTGACCTCCTTTGCTTGCATGCTTTTGTTGACATGCTAAAGCAAGCACTGGAGCGGTAACATGCCATCATCAGCTTGTCGCAAATAAAAGCAACATAGAGAAAGGACTTCCTTGGGTCATTGTTGCTCAATCTATGGGTCAGTTACAATGCTAACATACTGATGTTGAGCAGGTATATTGTTCACAGAGGACACTGTCATGGTTAGCGTTGGCATGCCAATATTGCATACACAGCACTAAACGAATGCAGCTGAGGATGATAGGAAAATCATTTTCCACGAGCAGAATCATCAAAGTTAGCAATACGGGCAGCTAGTGACACAGAAACAAAGCCAGTTTTATGGGTGGTACAAAGACACAAAGATAATGCGTAGCTGAGAGAATTTGGGCAAAATGTCCATATTTATTACAAACAGCTAGTGGCCTGTTTAGTGAAACTTTGTGGAAGTGTGATTTGGCCAGGGAAGAATTTGGGGTTCAAATCACAGGGCATATACACAGATATGTTTTTACTTTAGACAAGTAGATTGGGATCACAAGCTTTCCCCTCCTCCATGGCTTGAGAGAAAGTCATCTTGGTCAAGTGAACTACACCGAATAAAAAGAAACAAAGCAGTCCGAAATTAAATAAAAATATTTCTAAATGCAAAGATAAACACACCCTCACATCCACATGAATTGTGAAATGGAATTAGCATTTTTTTCATATTGATTCACAACTGTCAGTAAAAACAATTTTCTCTCTGTGTTGGAAGGTCTTCATAATTCTAAATGGCCAAACACATTAGTTATAAGTGGCGTCGGAGAGGCCAGCATCGTCAAACAAACTTACACAAAGAGAGAGGCAGCCTCTCGAACACGTTACAGCGATTTAGCCTGAGAGTCAGAGTGTGGCGTTCTTTAAACATACTGTGTTTAGGAAGAAATGGCAAATTCAAACACAAGGATAAGAGAGATGGGGGTCATGCAGCAGAATGCATTATGGAGTCGGAGAAGTTGAGGGAGTGCAACAGTTCTAAACACATTATGCTGGAGCGGTGATGGCATGCTCAAACAGAGTGTTGATGGAGGGCGAAGAGAGGGGGGAGGTTGAGAGAGTTTCTGTTTTATTTTGGCAAGGTGTGTGTGCTTTGTCCGCCCATTGAGTGCTGACTGAGTTTTGACATCAGCTCAACCTGGGTACACAAACCCAATGAACAAACCCAGAGTGATTCAGCACACTTGAGGGTTTATTGGCACCCAGTGTATAACCATGAACAGAAAAATACACATACATGCACAAGCAGTCTGAGATCGAAACGCACGCCCAGTACGTATTGTTTTTTTGTTTTTTTTAACTTGAGACATCCAATAAAATCAGCATGCAGGATCGCTCCCAGAAATACCCTGCTGACCCCACCAACAAAGCCCGTCATGAAAGATTAAGCTCAGATTTAGCAAAACACTTCAAGACATGTTCACCCATGCTTTTTCTTGGCGCTGTGTCCAGTCCAATTAACCCCACAAGCAGGTCCTTGTTTCATGTTGCCAACTCTGAAGCAGCAGGGTACCCCATCCCTGGCATTTTTCTGCATTTGGTAACAGCACACCTCAGACAATACAGGAGAGAATGTTAAAAAATGCTGTCTTCCACTCTTTTGCTCCTGCGGCTGGTCAAATCTTTTCAATTAGCCAGGTTGACTTTGCAAGGCTAATTAAGTCCTCATCCTTGATGAGCTGTCTGACTTCTCCTCCAAGCCTCTTACGGAGGGCTTACAGCTCCAAGGGGGCCACTGGCCAGACGGATTGTTGTCCAGCTGGAATGGGATTAGCAGCCCGCCAGGGGCCACAGGCCCACAGGCCCACAGGCCCTGAGCCTTTGTTTGAGTCTGAAGTGTGGAGTTGGTCGGGGTGAAGCAGGGAGAGAGAATTGAGGTAATCCCCTCCTCCTTGGGACTGTTCCCCAAAGGAGCGAATCCATAGTAACACACTGAACACCGTGGACCACCAACCACCATCAGAGCCACCGTTTACCCATCAGACCTCAGCAGGTAGGAGGTAAAAGAAGACTCCCCTGCTCTGATACGAATTAATGCATGCTCCGCAGGGTGACGCTCAATAGTTGTAATCAAAACATGTTGTTCCCTCAGCACACGTAATGTATAGGAGGTGTTTGGCAGGATTAGAGGCTTCACACTGTCGCAGCAGATTGTGAAACCCACCTCCTCCTCTGGGAGTTTATCATGGCATTATATCAATATCAGTGACAAAATTAACTGTCATCTCAAATATTTTCGCACAGAAACACGGGTAAGTGTTTAATGAACACATTGGAACTAAATTTGAAAATACTCTGAACCCCGGTCTTAACATGTACAAGACTTTAGGTTTGAAGCCAAAATATAATCATTTATGGTGCATGTGTATCAATTGTTTAAGGTAATAATGTACGAATACTGAAGAAGAGTGAATTCTGAGACACTCAAACGCACCTGTGGCATTTAGGTGTTAGCAGACATGTTCTTACTTTACAGTGTGTACAGTAAGATTTACAAGTGTTGGTCTAGGTAATGATATGTGAGTCAAACGTTAGGCATGTTGTTAAAGGACATGTCTTTTTTTTTTTTTTTTACATTTTTCCTTCTGACAACTGTTGTTTTAACATAATCCCACACACACACACACATATATATATATATATATATATATATATATATATATATATATATATAAAACTTCTTTGTCAATCACAAACGCCTTATCTGAGGAGGCTAAACCTGTCAAGTCTTAAACTTCTTGCAACAAAGAACACAGTGAGGGGTTTGTTTTAGGAAGCATCCACCCTTTTTAAAGGATTAGGGAAGGGGTGGGAAAGCAGTGTTGTTAATTGTCAGAATAGCCCAACTTGTGTTTATTGCTTATGGTAGAATGAAGTGTTAGTCAGCTAATTTGTTCTGTGAATGTCCCTGGGATTTTTGTTTGCATTTTGAATTATAATGACTGAAGATGCACATGCACTGTAAAACTAAAGCTAGTGATGCACCTGTGCCTATGAGTCACCGTCAGGCTCTGGCCAATACCAACAGGCCGTCTTTCATCGCAGCATGACATAAGCCCATGGGATTAGAACAGAATCCACCCAAAACAGCCATGCTGAGCTGAGGGATAATCTGCAGCCCAAACATCAGAGTGAAACAGGAGGACACTGCTTCATCCATCATCCAAGAAGAATCCACCCCGAAGAAAAACACACAGAGAGGTGATGCGCTGCCATTGTCTGACCTTGCTGGCACAAGAAAAACAGGACGGGATGGGTTTCTACGCCTGAGGTGACTGTAGTACCATTGTGCTACCAGCTGTAACTGTTCTGATACTATCGGAGCAAACAGTGGTTGCATTTATATTTCTCCACAAAGAAGTTCTCTTCTTGAGGCAGACAAGAGCATAAAAAAGTCAGCATCTTTGTCAGTGGCATGAGCATTGAAATGAAACTCCGAATAGGCCTGGGGGCATTTTTTAAAATTTCACTGCGGTTGAAGAAAAAGCTGTGCAAATTTGAACAGTGCACCATTATGCGCCATTCACTGCTCAGGTGATTGATGTGGTTTCTTGTACTTCACATCTTCCTTTACAGTTATCACAAAGCCTTCAGTCAGAAGATGGGATTCAATTCCACAGGACATGTAAGACACACAGACGTAACCGTCCCACTAATTTAGAGTATCTTGTTTGCTCTTCCCATTGAAGTGCAAAACGTCTACAGTGCGGCTACTCTGTCTTGTCATTGCGGGGTGAAATTGTGTGTGTTGGAGATCATATGAGCTTTACCCAGTTCTCACCAGCAGGACCGAGGGCTGTTTTGATAGCTGCATTTCTTGCGTCAGTTCTCTGTCATGTCAGAGAAAAGGAGTCTTCGACTGAAGAGGATCCTTTGGCAAGGGATCCTCTTCAATTGATCCTTTGCCAGACGGCCTCAGCTGGGGGCGTTCATCCAAATGGTTCTTCCAACAAGTCCCCGCCCAAACAAACCCGCAACCATCCGCCCGCTGCCCCCCTTGTCTTCAGTTCTAGACATGTGCTGATAACAGAATTTCTGGAGAACTTTCCAAACAAACTGTCCTGTACTCCAATGTGTGCTGAATGTTGTGTATTCACATAGAGCACAACCTGATTACTCCATCAGATGGGTATCAGTTGCTATTGTTTTAACAAGAAAAGACTCTCTTTTCTGATATTGAGCAGCGAGACGACCCGCAACTCAATGTAATGCTGCAAATTGATTGTTTTTGTATATTCCCTTCTAAATTGCCAGATATGAGGCTGTTGAATGTTACCTTTTTTTCCTGAGGTCCTGATATTTTCTCTCAAGCCCCAGATGGACTGTGGTGTGCCAGCCGAACAAAGCACACGAATGACACACTGACTTATTTATTCTAACAAAGCTTGTATCGCAGAAACAACTGCTGACATTTTTATTTCCATCCTCCTAACTCTTTTCTCTGGAGTTTCCAGGAGTTATCATCATGGTAATTCCCCCTTGATCTATAGACAGTTATTTTTTCCCAAACTTGTGGTGGCATTCTATAAAGACATTTACTGAAAGACTTAAAGAGTAATGGAGTGTTTCATTTACCACAATGAAACCTAATCACACTGTGGACAATGCCTTGAATCCATCTGTCCAGTAGTTTAATAATTCAGTTTGAGTCATGGAAGAGAACAACTTTTGTTCTGCAGTCAGGAAGTACAGTTCATGGGAGTGATTCCTTTCTGGAAGGATTTAAGTTTCTGGGTGATCATGAGATGAGCATTGGAAAGCCAACTTTTTGCCCATGGGAAAAGATGAATTTTGACAGATGCTGGTATATCTATCAGGAGAACACTCAATGGGATTTGTTAGGAGGAACTGAAACTATCCATTCTACGGTTATACAGAACTGCACAGTTACAGTTCAGTGTATAATTTTAAGGATTGCATTTAAAATGACAAAGTTTTCTGTGGAGTCAAGTCCTTCCATTAGAACCAATACGTTTGCGGATCCACGAGTAGTAGCCAAGTAAATCTATGAAATTTATTCTCTTCTGTTTTTAGCAAAACAGAAGGGGATAAATATCAATGCAGTTTTATCAAAATAGGTTAATGGGTGTGTTACAACTTTCACTTGTATTTTTTGGAAACTTTTCATAAAAGAGTAGTGGCTGAAATTCAAGATAAGATTGACAAACTCGTGGGCATCTTGTCGATTTCAATTTCAAAAGTAATGAGATGAATTTTGGTTATAGATAAATAAAAAATATATTCCTTCCTGTTTTGGCTTGTCTTTAGATTACAGGCAGAAGTTTGCTGTTATTTGCCCGTGTAATTTTCGAAGCAAGTGTGAAAGATAATTGGTCACCCAGGAGTTTTTAATGGAGCCGGTTTGATGGAGTCATTTAGTTGCACCGCTTTGCATTTCATCACTTCTGTCCGTCAATTACACTTGATTTACAAGGTGTCTCAGGGATGGCAACTGCAAAGCATCCATTTATGAGTGGGTGATTACACTAGAGAGAGAGAAGATGGCAGGATATATCATTCATTAGCATGACAGGATGTCCTTCAATTATCCCTTGTCGAATTGGAGTGAGTCATTTTGGTCATTAGACTTTATCAGGAACGACCTCTCCCAGGTATTTGGTTTGAGTCTGCGGACGATGCATGGGCTTTGGAAGAAGAAAGTACATAACCATTCCAGACATTTCCAAAGCTATTGTGCTTCTGTACAGGTAGGACTCATTGCTCACCATACCGACCTGTCAAACGTCTATTTACACAGATGGTTTGTATTCACCCAGGGCCCTATATGAATGTTGTAAAGCTAGCAGAATATGAGAATTTTGTCAGCAAAGAGTAATGAATAGAGTACATGATAGTTCTGTTCTCGGAGTTACATGACACAGACCCTCATAAAACAGTGGAAGAGGACAGATAGTTTTTTTCCGCACATAGACCGGAAAGCAAAGGTTGCCTAAGTTCTCCAAGATTGCATTATGAGCCCTGATGAATTTGGACTGATAATATTGTGCTAATGGTTTCTGGACAGGGCTGGGACAATAAATAAAGGAAGGTAATTACGTCGCTGAAAACAGAGGTCATAACTGTTTAGGAGTAAGGCCTTTTATCTGGGAGGAAAAACAGGACTTCGTAATGAGAGGTGATGAAGTTTTGTTGCCGGTCAAGTATGGTATTTGCGATGAGTTTTTCTGTCTTGATAAAACACAGAAATGTTTTCTCTTGGCGTGGAAGTGTTCGCCTGTTCACACAGCTGGGGCGAATCACCGTGGGGAAATATGCGGTGGCTGAGTCACCCACATGCCACAACACATCTACCATATCAAAAGGAGACATTCACCAACCGAGCTAAAATGTATGATTTTACTTTCACTTGGACCATAAGGGAGTGATGAATGTTCTCAAAAATATATATGTTCCTCAGTCATAATTTCAGAAAGAACATTCTCATTTTATCTCTAGAAACGGTGATTTATTGTTCTTTCTTCACTTTCTAGGTGTATTTAGTGCATTTGGTTTATTTTCTACTTCTCCTACAATTTAGACCCCTCAGTTTCCTTGTTAATTATTTAAGTTAATAATGAAATAGTATAAGAATTCAGTTTTTCCTTTATTGTAGAACTAAAGGATTGGAAATACTTTCACAGTGAGTAAATGAGAAAAGTATATCTGCTTTTACTCATCCTTGAACTGCATGTAAGGGGAAGTTTAACTGTTAATTGCAGGATATGGTGTCATGGTTTGCATAATTCATGTAATCTGTATATTTTACAAGGCAATGCTTAAGAAGACTAGTTTAACAAAATTAGTCTTTCCAACTACATTACAACTGCCGGAGTCATTGTTCCTAAAACTCCAAAAGCCAATGCTAATTCTCCCGAAAGGAGGGCTAATATTTGTCTTAAATTGCAAAATTTTCATTAATGGTTATGTATTAATTATTATGAAAATCAAGACAATAAATCAGGGTGGACATGTGTTGCTAAAATCGGTTTGTTGGTTTAAAAATTGCTGCATCTACATCCTCTGATATAGTTGCTGACAGTAAGAATCTTTAATAAAGTAGTTTAAGGTGTAAAAATATACACAGAAGAAGAAGAATGATGCTCTTCATCATGCCTTTATGCTACACAGGGTAGAGAGTCAAACATTTTATTGCCAATGTGGATACTTCTAGCAGTTTCAGGGAAACGCAAAACAAATCATTGTGGAAAAATGTCACTCAGGTTAAACATCACAAATCTTATTAGGGCTGTGGAATATTTAATCATCTGTATCTGAATGTGTGTATAAACTACCAGCACAAATGTAGTCCATCCATGAGATACTGGTAATTATCTGTATCATCTAAAGAAAATCCATAAACAGGTCCAGTCAAAATTGCAATGCAATCATGATTCAGAGAGGTAATACATCAACAGTTGTATGTGCAAGCAGTCGATTAAAACAGTGACACGTGTATTAAATAAGAATTGAGATGCTTTAAATGTTTAATAATATGTGGTTTCACCTGACTGTCTGTCTGTCTGTCTATCTGTCTGTCTGTCTGTCTGTCTGTCTGTCTGTCTGTCTGTCTGTCTGTCTGTCTGTCTGTCTGTCTGTCTGTCTGTCTGTCTGTCTGTCTGTCTTCCTCTCCCTATTTAACGCACATATTCTTGGAAGCAAATATGAGCCATATTAAAGCTGACTCCTCTGCCATGCCGTAATGTGAGCACCGGCCGTTAGTTTTATGTGTTTCACAAGCGTGTAAATATTTAATAGAAGAGTGGGATAGAGTGCTGTGTCACTACTGCTGCCCTGTTGGCGATACAGATGTAGGAAGGGAGAGAAATATCTAGAGAAATTATTTCTGACGTGATAAATTTGCGGTACCTCTCAGAGATTCATACAAGCTTTTATTCCTAACTATGTTTTATCACAGTTGGATTCTGGGATCGTGTGACACAGGCATGGATATACAAGATGTTTATGGTTGCAGAAGATGTCAGTTGGTATAGAGTTTACCTAACTTGATATGCATGAAACACGATGGTGACGAACAACATTCCAAACTTGAGGATGTGTGTTTGGGGCGTCTGTTTGGTATTTTGTTACTGAATACTGCAAGCATATAAAGGCTGTTGTGAGGCCAGATGCACTCCTGGGTCTCATGGCATTTTCTATTTCTGATTCTAAATCCACACAGGACTTCATTTTTCAATTCCCATTTTTTACTCAGTACATCATTTTATAAAGTGCATGTTTATAAAGGAGTAAAACTAATTTGTTTGATTAAGATATTGCAGTTATCTTTTTGTAAATACAGTTTAATGCGATTTTAATGACGTGCTGGCAGTTTAAAACCAATGGATTATCAGAAAATTCCTGTTGTTGCTCTTCATACCTGGTCTGTTGCTTCCATTTTTCATCTGTCCCACTGTACTATCACATACTATGTAATTATAGTTACAAAGCGAAGTTTATGAAACATTTAATGCAGATACGTAGATTTTTTTAATTGTTTGAACTTGTGTTCTAGATTATGAAACGTAGAAAATTTGCAAAATGTGTTTTTTAAATTGTGGGTTGGACAAAGCAAACAAAGTTAATACGTTATCTTCAACTGTAAGAAATTGACATTGTGGACTGTTATCTATTTTTTGACTATTTCCTTTGGCTTTTATTTCTTTTGGCTCCACTTTTGGCTTTTATAAACCAATTGCAAATTTCGTTTTGAGGAACAAATAAAGGATAAATAAATCCATTAAAGTCATTAATGTCAACCATTAAGCGATTGGTAGCATTAACCCTGAAGACTGAAACTTTGGTTTCAGAAACAGAACATTGTACATGTTTTTTAGTATATAAAGGAAGATGTAAACATTGCTGTGAGAACTGTTTTCTGATCTGAAAACCAAGTATGCATCAACATCAGTCATATTTGTCAGAGTATAATGCAGGATTCCGTCATTTTTAAACTTTTCAAAAGGTAAATTTTCTAAAGTAACCCAAGTGATTGTGGCATGAAAATGTTCCCAATGTAAAGCTTTGACTTCCATCACTCCCCTCTCAATTAGGTTCTACTTAAATTTCGGTGACCTAGCAGAGATGCTAATGTTCTTAGAGAGCTCTCAGAGGGCCTATTCATTTTAGAGGTGTAGAGGAGGAAGAGAGATAGTTGATTTCTTTAGGGCCTCTCTTACTTGGTCGTATAGAGGGAATAATGAGCTCCCCCACTGTTGTCTCAGTCCAACTCTGGATTTAAGTCCTCCCCCAACAAAACTCCGGTCACAAATGGTGTGTTTTGAATTTACATATACATACAATCTAGAGGAATCCTTCAGGTCTTGGATTAGTCCAACCCCCCCCCCCCCCCAATTCAAAACTTCTATTGGTTTGTTCCGCTTCAGTGATGCCTCATGTTAAGCCTCCTTTGGACTCAAACAAGTCAGAGGTCTTTCATCCCAAAGGTGGAAGTCACTCAGTCATTCATTTGTATCATGTTGATGTGTGCTCTGATTTTATAAAGCCTGTTTATATATTATGTACGTTATCATAATTTACTTCAAAGAAGAGTTTCCTATTCTTCACCGGATGTGGTCACTTCGTTGCTCAACAAGTGTATGTTGGTTGATGTCAGAACAAACAACTCATCTGTTCCCCTCCCCCACACGGATGTCAGCGGCGAGTCACAGCAGGAAATTATCCGATTTTATGAATCAGTGTTATGTTTCAGTCAAATTTCCTGGCTTCCTGATCTGCCTCATACCACCGTCATCCTCCGGGTAGAACGGACACATCTGTGCAAGGCAAAGCTCTACCGGAGACGTCATTACAGGAAGATGGATGGAAACGCGTCAGTAATAAATAAGTACACCCATCAGCTTATTTTGTCCCTCCCTCATTGCGACAGATGTTGCATCTCAGTGTTTTAATTTACTTTGATGGCGAAATCTGGTTCAACTTTTGTTTATTTTTCTTCTCTTTCCCGTACTTGTCTTGAGTGGATTCGGAAACTGCATGTGCAACCGCCTGTATGCATGTGTAGGTGGAAAGCCATGCTAAAACAGATTACCCAAGCTTCGTCATGCACCCGATGGGGTTGCATGACCCCATTGTAAACCTGGAGGCTCACCTCTGACCTTTTGAGAAGCGATGAAATGGAGGGAAACCTCCCATTTCCCGCAGCCGGCGATTGAGGACTCTTCTAGTGCAGAGAAAGTATCCTCATTGAGCTCTAGAATGGATTTTTAATGCAACTGCAACTTTGTTTGAAGGATTGGAGTGGGTCAAAAAAAAAAAGAGCAGGAAAGAGCAGAAGCAGGTGTTGACTGGATGGATGATAAATTAGGGATATGATTTTATGGTTTTCGTGAAGACTTGACCTATAACGACCTCAAAGTCTGTGTCTGTAATCGCATTCCTACCAGACTTTATTCCTATCAAAGTGTCATAATTATTCCTTTGTCTGGATTTTGGAAATATTAGAAGCCAGTTGACACTTTCACATTTTACACAGACGTACTTCCAGACTTTCTATACTGTGATATATAGCTTATTGTATAGCTGTCGCAGACATAGACTGGCTTACAGAGTTACAATAATGATTGCCAACACAGATGCTTTATTTTTTTTGTTATTTTCCCATGCCGACACACTCAGGTAAGTGTTTAATTGTGTCCTTACACATCTGGTGATTTATTAGGTGATCTTCATTTTTTATGGGCAAGTATTGTGTATGTGTGTTTAAAAACTCCAGAGTTGCGTAGTTATATGCTTGCGTACCTTGTCTTATTGTGAAAGGGAGGGAGGTCTTTTGCAATAAAGGCAGTCAGTATAACACACATGGGCAGATGTTTCACAGTTTTATCTCCTTTATCTCCTATCTCCTCATAGTTGTTGTATCTTTTAAAATGTCATAGATTAATTACTTACTATCAGCAGCAGAAGCTTTAAACCTTGGTCTTGGCCTTGGTTTACAAGCCAAGGCAACACAAACGGAAATACTGTAATATCACCCACTACTTGCTACTGTTCTATCTCTATCCCTCCACCCGTCTCTGCTGACTATACCTCTCACCTTTTGCCCATCCACATTTCCTGGACAATTTATTTGCTGACTACTAAAGCTGTTCCTTGACCTCCGGTGAGAAGTGGCAGGAAGTACTGTTTGGGAACAGGAAGCGACCAGGAAGGAGGAGGGAGGATCCGCCTTTTGCATAAAGGAAGTGATGGAACGGTTACGCCTTGAACTTCACGTTAGTCATCGAAACAGTGATCTGTAACTCAGTGCTGGCATTGGCAATGATCTCAGGAACACCGGGGTCAGTTAGGAAGTAAGCAGGGTGTGCTGAAAAAGAGAAAAAGCCAAAGGGCAGTGTTTGTGACGTTCAGGCTGGGACATTTCTGATGCTCTCTCTTAAACAGACATCCGGCATCATGTTACCATAATCATTTTCTCTAACATACACACTTACAAAGAGCTCTCCATACCGGCGGATGAAGACACACCATCCTATCAGTAACAGCACATTGACACTTGCCACACACACGGACCTGTTTGACGCCTATCCCCTGTCCGCCGTGTCCTCATAAGCAGGGTGTTTGGTGTCCTCTTCTATTTTTGCCAGCAGGCGCTGAAAGCCTCTGGAAGCTCCTTGTCAATGGGCATCTCATTCCACCGCCAACGGCGTGTCACCATTTATTAAGTCGTCATTACTCAGCGCCGCTCTGGCTGCTGCAGTACCGGGGGGGTGTCGCAAATAGATCAGCGAGGATAGGTCGCACTGTTGCTGCACTCCCTAACGGGCAACCCGCGAAGACGTGTTCCAGCACGTCTCACTCTAGTGGTGTAGATCAATGTAGGTAGCCAGACTGCCATCAGTTTAGTTGATGCAGATAAATGGGAGGGAGAGGGGGCGTTACTGATAGGGGCAGAAGAGGGAGGCAGAGGTCGATGGAGAGAGGCTGGGTTTTAGAAGAAGGTGCTTTCTTGTCTGTCCTCACATCTTTTTGTTTTGGGTCAACAGCTAAAAAGGCTGTTTAGACGATGGCGATGAGATACGAGGACGTGAATGCCACGGTTGTTGAAGCTAATGCAGAATGGAAGACATGTTGGCGGGATTCAAAAACACCGTTAGAGCAACTTAAACAAATAGGTCAAGTAAAGAGGTTCCACAATTCTTTAAAGGAAAGCAGATTTGATTTCGAACATTGTTTTGATTTTGGGGTGTACTACTGCATACGAAAAAAAAAAAAGTTATATAAACCATTTGTGGTTCCAGAAGGAGTATGAAATGACAACATGCCTTAAGGCAGCATCGGATGATGAAAACTTAAGTATAAAATGAAAAAAATATGTGTTTGGTTTCGTTCCATAGATTTAGCCTGTGTTCTATAAAACAGCTGCTGAGGGATGTGGTGACACAAGTAAAAAAATCTTTTGAGGCAATAAAAATATAGCTTTTAGCAGATTTTTTTGATTTTTAAACTAATCAACTGTTTAAATAGAACACAGAAGCAGCTTTATAAAGTTGTAAGCCTGTTAGAAACCACACCAGAATTCTCACAGGAAAAGAGTTGTATCCAAAAAAAATTGCTCTAGAAGCTGTGATTGATATCTTCTCCATGATGAACAGTTTAATTTTTAATTTGGTTTAATTAGATAACTTTCGCTAAATGAAGAGTTTAATTTCCCTTTCAACACTTCATAAATTAAGTTGGTGTTTTTTGTATTGATGGGACAGATGGCCAAAAGTACAAAAAATCAGAAACAAAGCGTACTAGAATTAGCTTTTAATGAGGATGATACAAACTTTTTTTTTCAAAAAACAACAGCTGTGACTAAAATTTCAAAGAACACTCAATCACACACAAAATTCCAGACGGGATATGATTTACTGTGCAGTAATGGCAGCATCACTTTGGAAAGGCCCGTCGGGAATACTAGAACATGAGGGTACCCACATTTCACACTCACTAAACTTACCATACCAGGCCTTTTTTGAGGTTGTTTTGTTTAGTGTTTTGAGGTGTGTGAGTTGACACATCAGCACTCCCGCTTATCAAAGCTTTTATCACCTCAGCACTGCTAAATCACCCCCTGAGAGGAAGCAGGAGGTGCCCACTCACACACACAGACACCTGCAAAGGCCTAACAGGGGTCACAAGGAGAAGGGGAGGGTGTTGTTGACCTGCCTGGCTGATGGGAATGACTTAACCAGATACAGAATCTGTCTCAGACTCCGCAGTTTAACTAACAGCATGTGTTCTGCTTAACCGGCTGATTTCATCTGGATAAGTCGAAAACAGACTTTAAAGCCATATACTGTGTGGGAAAGTTAAAGCTCATAATTTACGTGCAATATTCCTCATAACTTTTAAAACCATGTAAATAAATATTTCATTCTCTAAAGATAATGTGAGGAATTAGTAGGGAAATTGTATCTATAAAAGACCTTTTTAAACAAATGTCATTAGAATTTATTTTGTCCAATGTGGACTTTAGGGTGTACCTGATATGGATGTTATAGAAATAGGACACTGTTGCTGTGTCTTGCCTGGGCCTGATTTATTTCTCTTGACTTTTCCAGGGACCATAGCTGTTTTTCTTTATTCATGTCATCCAGCCCATTTCCCAAAAAACTCCCGAGCTCACTTTAATCCCGAGCCTCAACCTGAAGATACTGAAAAAGTGACGAACTTGATCTGCTATGAATTTAAAATTTAAAGGGAATGGCCTTCCCTGTTGTACTGACATAAGTCCAGTTTGTAAAACCTGTATTTTTTTGTCCGTTTCCTGAAATTTTACTGCGCCACTAATCACACGCAGTGAATCCTTGAGCTGCAACAGCTGTGATATGAAGTAACCATTGGAGAAAAAGCTGCAATACACAAACTTGTGATGCCTTTTAAGCTTTTTGTTTCCCGATGTAACAAAGTAGCCTTAACAATTACGT
Source organism: Antennarius striatus (assembly GCF_040054535.1). Classification (NCBI taxonomy): domain Eukaryota; kingdom Metazoa; phylum Chordata; class Actinopteri; order Lophiiformes; family Antennariidae; genus Antennarius; species Antennarius striatus. The sequence goes on from NC_090797.1 coordinate 5,623,233, forward strand.
CAACCTGGAAGAGGAGAGCAATTTAAAGTTGTTAAAGAATAATTATAGCCAGAAAAAAATTTGATATATTCATGTGACTATGGTGAGATATTTCAGTCAATTATTTACTTCCAGGGTCAAGAGGGATCTACCAGAGTCGGAAAAAGCATTTTCCCGTACTGAATATGCTAAATCAGAAAAATGAACCCTGTAGCTTCGGTGTGCAGAAACATCAGATTTTGCTGAACTCAGTTCGCTAAACTGAAGACAATTTGTGAAGCATGAGTACATGCAAAATGTTTCACAAGTACTTTCTATAAAAAGAGAAGGGAAAAGTGAAAGAAAAACCTAAAAGCAAGGTGAAATGAGGAATCTCCACATCTTTTTCTCATCCTGAAAGCCGTGGAAAAAAAGACCTTGGCTCAAAAAAAGATAAATAAAAATAATCTTCCTTTATTAATGCAAATTTATTTTGTGCAATCACTTTAGCATCTGATTTATATCTTTGGACATACTATTGACCTACACATGAACTGTTTGAGACAAGAGTTGTGGTGTAAGAGAGATTAAAATACAAGTAATGACTGCATGAACTTGATGATGAATAAAAGCAGGAAATAAGTGGGAGAGACAACAAATAAAATCCTGACCATTCATTATACCGGTTTCATCGTCATTCTCGAGTCATCCCCCTCCTTCTCTCTTTCTCGCCAGCATTACACTTCTGTCTCTCTCTGTCTCTCTCTCTCTCTCTCTCTCTCTCTCTCTCTCTCTCTCTCTCTCTCTCTCTCTCTCTCTCTCTCTCAGCTGCTCTCCCTTCCCTCCCCTTCCCTTCCCTTTGGATGGTGTAGCTCTCTCTCTCTTCCTCTCTCTCTCGGGCAGTCTGGTGGAGCCGCTCACAAGGATTAGAGGGTTGCTGTGAGTGTCTGCTCACAGAGAGGAAGCCAGAAGACAGAAGGAGATTAAAAAAAAAGAAAAGATCTCTAGGAAAGGATAGAATCACTATAATGGATAAGTGATCTGATTTACCTCTAAAGAGAATCTACACATCCTGAAACCTTGCTGAGCCTTAACCTGGGAGAAGTGCAGAAAAGCCAAGGGGACTCTATAGCCTAGACTTCTACACGGGGAGCCATGTGAGCGGCACTCACCCACCCACTTCACACCACAGAGGTCCCCCCCCCCCACACACACACACAGTTTGCATTCTGAGCTGGGGAGCACCGACAGGATTGTTCCTCCCCTCCCCAGAACCTCCACTCCCAAGGGCTCGTGTGGAGGCACTCTCCAGGCTCAGCGTAGCCCGGTGGGAGACATTAATCTCCGGGTGCTGGTCGGGGTTGTGAGTGCCACCTGGTCTGGAGTCCGGCCAGCAGCACTCCAGCACCATGGATTACCTGTTTGGGATTGTAGTGCTGCTGTGCGGGATGGTGCAGCAGGGAAGAGGGGTTGAGCCCAAGCACAACGTCCCCAGGCTAAAACTGTCATACAAGGGTAAGCCCATTCTCTATTATCCCTTGACTCCAGGAGATATGGAACAGCGGTGGTTGACGGCGATTTTAACACCGACCAGCTTGTCTAGTCTATTTTTCTTCTGTGATGATACTTCTGTGAATTCTTTTGTCTTACATTAAGTGTTCCTTTTCTTCTTCTATTTCTGCAAATTTCCGTCTCCTTCTTGGTCATTACACAACATCTAACTAATCTTCTATATTCCTCTCTGACGTGAACTCAGTCCTTCCCTCTCTGTCTCTCAGAATTCTCTATTCTTCTAACAAAATGTCAGATTGGTTCCATATGCTGAGGACCGGCTCTTGCCTGGAGTTAAATGTATATATTGGCCCCTGTACCAGTTTTCCCCTTTTGCTGTCCCCTACTGTTAGGACTGCACAGCCACGTTAAGTGCTCTGAACAGGCAGGAGAGCCTCTGTTTTGATGGCTTGTGTCCCAAAAACTGCTTCCATCGTGACACAGAGCCTTTCTTTAAGGGGCCCAAGCAGGTTTTCCGACTTCTCATTATTCTAAATGGTTCCAACAGTTGCAGAGTTTTCCACTTAAATGGAAACCTATGTATGCATGTCGGCATAGATGCGTGCACATTAAATAATGTATTTGCACCAGAGAATGAGAGGAAGCCTTATGTGCCTTTTTATATCATGCACGTGTAAGTTTTTGACATATGCAGCAAACATGTTATTCTCTCTCCTTCTGTGTTATTTTGAGGGGAGACTGCGGAGCGCCAGTTCTTCGTCTCCTCCTCCTCCTCCTCCTCCTCCTCCTCCTCCTCTTCGTCGCTTTCTCGCTTGCTCTCTGTCTTGTATCTCCTCTCCTCACACCCTACACTAAATCAGGCTCTTTGTAATAGCAGACTTTTCATCTCAGCTAGAAATAACAGGCAACATTTTTGGCATATTTTGTGATGAATTGTTTTTTTTATTTTTTATTTTATTTTGCTTTTTAATGTCAGTATGGAAGGCTGTTGTGGTTCTTTGTCCTAAAACATGCTGAAAGTATATGGCTGGGAGTGTGGTCGCCTGATTCTTTATTTTAGTCCAGTTTATCTCGTAACATATGCCCTGTGAGAAAACAGCCTTTGAATATTTATTGCAGTTGAAAACATAAGTATGTGCTTTGCAGTGTGTGTGACTATCACCTTAAGCTTTGGTTCCTTGATGTCGAGGGAAAATGTAAGTCTCGAAGGGGGCAAATGTGATTCATTTTCTATCTTTAGCTGAGACTTTAGCTATAACACATGTTTAGAGGCCTCCGATATAACATGCTTTATTCTTACGATGAAGTACAACTTGTAATTTTGGTGTGGCAAATTTTCCTTTATCACCCTGTCAGCATCCAAGCTTCCAAGTGTGTATGGTGATAAAAAAAAGGCATGCAACTTTTGCATTTCAATTCCCTTTTTTCGGCGTGTCCCGGTGGCTCACAGGAGGTTGATGTGGTCGGCGAATCACGAGTGAAGATTTTAAGGGGTGATGACATGCGTTTATCGAAATTATCATTTAAAAAAATGGGAGGAAAAGAATCTTCATTGAGCTGACATGCTTCAATCCTATACCCCCAGGGCTCTATTGTGTCAGTTCACACGAAACGGTGCCTCGAGGCATGATGGGAAAATTCCTTTCCTTTTTTACATGAAGGTCTGTTTGAAGAAGACAGTTCCCTTCAGTTTCTTTTGTGATCCTCTTCAATATCCAGACAGACAAGTGAACATGTCGCTGACAAAAATACTCGGCACGAAATATGTCATCGAGCGTCGTAATACGTTCTGGATGACTGTGCGGCTGATGGATGTGTGTCATCTGCTGGGAAAGAGTGGCCTGTCTTGATAAACCTAGTTTTTTAGATGCTAAAAAGTGCGTCCCAGCCATGCCTTTCACGTGTGTGTCTGTATTTGTGTGTGAATGTTCTTTACACGTTTTGGTGTGAGGACTCAACACCCGCTATTGTTTTTTCGTCCTCTTGAACTGTCTGTGGATTTTAGATTGTAGACTTTGTATGAATGTGCCAGCTCGAGCTGATAAATTATGGTTTCCAATAATCTGAAATCGAAATCATTTACTATTGCCTGGTAATTAAGTCATAACCGATCAATAGAGCAGATAATAAAAAGCCAAAATGCTCTCTCTGACCGAGGAATTTCCATCTACACACTCTGATACAGCGGTTTTCAATACACAGATGGATACTGAGTCGGCGAAGGGAAAGATGAAAAAACTAAACCCACTTTCGTCACATTTTTAATGTCAAATTGCTGCGCCTCATTTGAGCTCTGAGGAAACAGTGAAGTATTGAAAATATGAGCATTTCAGGATCAGAAAGTGACCCGTTAAAGCTGCATTTCTCCTATGTAGTGCTGATTGTACTCAACTCGGCTCTGCCAGTTGTCTTACATTACAGGGTAGAACAGCCTCTGGGTATAAGGGACACCGTGAGAAGCTGTCCCGTTGCGAAAAACACCTCTTGACTTCATATCTTCATCCTCTCTTCAACTGTAGCATCTGCATCTCCTTAATGTCGCCCAATCAAAACAAGTTATGGTCGTTAAAGTAACTTTGCTATTTTAGCCGTGCAGTATAAACAGTGGTCCATAAAATTTCGTGTGACCTTTTGGTTCTTGTTTGACTCACTTGGAACTACAATTGGAGGTGGTGTGACTAATTAAAATGCAAATAATGCCGGTGCAGTGGAGATAAGTCCAAGGAATCAAGGGTGTATCTTGTGTGTGGTAGAGTTTTTCTTATTTTGGGTAACCTGAATCATAGATAATTGTTTGGCATAATAAGCTTCTATCTTTGCTCATTACACGTTTGTTTTAGTACCTGAAGGTGTACATAATAGGATTGGCTCATGCCTGTTTTTACAGAATAAGACTCCTTGCATTGAGCATGTCTATGTAATACGTAAGCAGGCATATCAGGACCTTATTTTGTCCCGTGTGTTTCTATATTTGTGTCATTGCCAACTGCTGTTGCCGTCCAATGTGTGTGTGTGTGTGTGTGTGTGTGTGTGTGTGTGTGTGTGTGTGTGTGTGTGTGTGTGTGTATGTGTGTGTATGTGTGTGTGTATGTGTGTGTGTGTGTGTGTGTGTGTATGTGTGCCATTTTGTGAGTGATCACAGAATGTAAAGATATCAGAGTGTATCATCTGCCACTGTATTTGTGTGTCTTCCCAGCATGCTTGTGTCTGGGGCCCACAGGTGTTGCCTGTAAGGACGATTGTCGGAACCTTGGCATGTAGAGGGGTTATCAGAGGAATGGGGACATGCCGGTGGGTGGGCGGGTGTGTGGGGGGTAGCCAGATTTTCAATTAATGAAGGAAAAACTGGCAGATGAACAGTTTGTGACACAGACGGGAGGAAGGCTGATCGGCGAGCGAAGTGTCACTCTTCCCTTCTCCCTCAGTGAAGTCGGCATAGTAATTAAGTCAAATAAACAACAAGGAGGAATCCTCCAGGGAAGGATAGTCAAACATTCCCTGAGCATGAGAGTTGGCCCTCATGTCGGAGGGGAATACTAGCCTGGAAGAGAGACTGAGGCCTGGGACTAGGACAGTAGCAAGAACAATGGGGGTCTGTGACACCTGGAAGTGGAATAAAAAACGAGCATGTGAGCAGAATCCTGCAAAATCATTCTCCAACGACCGCTGATCACAAGCCTCCACAGACGCACAGTCGGAAAAAGATGAGTAATTTTATTCTAGCGGAAACGACGGGCAAACGACTGCAGAGTGAGCAATTTGAGGGACAGGACGACTGAGAAATGGAGGCAGGTAGATAAAATGACCTCTCATTGGACAGCCGGTGCTGCAAGTGCAGAGTGAATGATTTCCCAGTGGGGTCAGTTAGACGTTCAGCTAAAAGGAGCTGACTTGATGGGGACAGAACTATGATCACAAGAGTTAATGATTTTCTCCTCTCCTTGAGATGAGAGTAGCTCTTACTTTCTTTGCATCAGAGGGAAGAAAAAAGTGAAACTCCAGTCAAAAAGTAAAAAACTAACAAACAGCTAGTGCTTAAGGGGCACCAGTTCTACCAGGTTCGCCCCTAAAAGTAAAAGCTTCCACAACCTCGACCATTCCGTGCTGCTGCTGCAACACTGCAATGCAATCACAATGTGATCTGCATGGATAAAACATTTATAAGACCCAATTGATCAATGCTTACCTGCAAGCAATCACATTCCCGAGCAAAATCTATCTCTTGTAATTAAGCAGAAGGAACACTGACCTCTAGAGGTCAATCAATGAAACACGCTGACATAAAAACACTATGGGGAGGGGGATAAACTTGACCCTATTGTGATCCCTTAAAAGGGTCGAGCAAGCAGCACTTTAAAACTTAAAAGGTCTTGTTAAACAACCTGATTGTTACCCTTGACGTGGGTAATTATGGAGCCTTCTGTATGAACTCTCATTGCCGTTGCGGCCGCCCCTCGCTGGCTGGATGGGTGGAACTGAGGACGAAAGAGACTGAGAAAGAGACAGGGAATCTGGAATTGGCTTACAAGCCTTCAAAATAGACACTTAGTGTGGAACCGCACTCAACGCAGTCTGGATTCGGCCCCATAATAAGCCTGTCTCTGTGTGTGGGTTTCTGTGTGGGCGTGCCTAACTATGAAAATATCCACTGTTTGTGTGTTTGTGGGCGTTTGTACGTGTCTCGGTTTATTGGTGTATCTTTATCTGTTTGTTCTTTCATACGCGAACAACCGTCTCCTTCCCTCTTGCTCTCCTGTTTTCACTCTGGTGTATCTGTCCTTTCCGTGTTCCAGGGGCTGACAGACCGGATGTGGATAATTACAAGGTGACTCCCAACGTGCCAGCTTTGGAGATGTCTGCCTCCGTTTTGCTCTTATTTCTTTCTCGTAGTTACTTTCCTCGTACCCCTTGCTCCCTCTCCAGGAGCTCAATCGAGTCCTGAGAAACCACAACACCGCATTGCCTAGTTACAATCTTCAAGTAGGCTGTCTGTATGTGTTTATCTTCTTCTTCTTTTTTTGCTGGTCTGAGTATCCTGTCTCTTGATGATTGCAGCACATGATACATCCCGTTTTTCAACTCTTTCTGGAGACTCACTGAACTACCCTCATCTTTGTCCCTACACTGACACATTCCAATAGCAAAAGCCAATGTTTTGATTGGTTTTCCCCCATGTTACATCCAAATATATCACATTTCCCCACATTGACTCACATACCTGACCGCAATGTTTGGTAAAGTCCCATCACCCAAGTCCACAGCTTTGAAAGCTGGTATGGTGAAGTGTGTGTAAGTATGCTCTTCCGTTGACGCTCATTTCTCTGTAGATAATTGTGCAATGGCTCCAACGCACTTACCAAACAATGAGCCATTCATCAAGTTGTAGAAAAATCTGTCAGTTTTTTTCCCCACTATTTTCCATCATGTTTCATAGTTCATCAAGTATCTCATTCTGTGTAATTTACACTGATACAAGAAGGCATGAGGGCCAATTTAAGTATGTTATCATTACCCCATGTGGCAAAATCAGGCGGTATAATTTGCAGATTTTACATCCTTTTGATTGCCTACGTCCGACGATTGCCTTCCTAGTGTGTGTTTTGGAATGCCCTGCAATTCCTCATGTACTGAAAAATGTTCCCTAATTAAACTGCTATTTGCTTTTATCAAAATGTAGTCAAACAAAAATGATCTACATGTGTGTTTATGGGCCACAATAGGAGGTAGAGTCGGCATGGTGTGTGTTTACTCAAAGATTAGCATATGTGCACATAGTCAGTGTGTGCTCTGTGTGCATTTTTTGGTCTGTGTGTACATAAGCGCTGCATGGACATGCAAACAGGAAAAATATCCTACGCCTTTGCATCTGTGTTTGGGATGTAGTTTTGGGTTACAGCATGGTGCAGATTGCTGAACTGTGGGTATGAATGGGTCCCGCCACCTGCTAAGTCTTGTCAGTCAGATGGAGAAAAGGGTGCACCATTCACGAACAGAGTCGTGTTACAAATGAGGGACATCTCTGCTGGAAGACAGACTGAACGACCGATAGACGACAGACGGACACGCAGACAAAGATTGGGGCAGTTGCAGATGACACACGGGATTGGTGTCACTAAGGATGTGCAGCAATTTCTGATAATTATACACACTGGTTAATGGTTTTCGTCCCAACTCCACTGCTTTTGTTTTTAATGTCAAAATTTATGATGCACTTGAAATACTAGCCCCATAAAATCTCAGTAATTTAAGACTTTAAAACAATTTGCTCTGGTTTTTTTCCCCTATCCCTAATAGTTGCTCTTGTTTCTTCCTGTCATAAATGTCAAAAGAAAATACGATGGGAAAGATTTTGAAAATGCGTGTGCTCACATTTTTTTTTTGTTTTTTTGTTGGAAAAACAATAAATATAAATTTGGAAATTTTGTATTTTTAGGGCTTCGGAATTTTGTTTATTATGATTTTTTTGTGCAAAGAAATGCACACGGCACTGCTCAAATCCTCGTTTTGTTGCACAAAATCCACAAATGAGTGTGTGCTGGGCTGAAATGTGCATCTGTGGCTATGGATTTGTGTCTGATTGTCTCTGTGGCACAAGTGTGTTTTCCTGTCACAGTTTGCCTGGGACACATTCGCATCTGAAGCCTCGCCTCATTAATTCCTAATAAAATGGCAGAGCTGACATTCGGCTACACTGTACAGCTGACAGGCTGCACTAACAGGCAGTGGCTCCAGACATGACCACGCTAACCGCAGCCTATTCCTCCCGAAGTCCGTCCATCAAACTGCCTCTCTCTTTGCGCGGCTTTACAGAGGAGTGATTTTGTGATTTGTGTGTGTGTGTGTGTGTGTGTGTGTGTGTGTGTGTGTGTGTGTATTGTGTGTTTGGTTACGTTTTTCCTATTCCTGCATGTTCGAGCAAGTTTCTCAGTAGCCACATTAGAGCATTTGTTTGCCGGCAGCTTCATTTCCATATGAAAGTGAGAGTGTATAATTGTAAGTCAGTCTCAGTGTGTATTTTTTCCTTTAGAGTACTTAGAACCAAAGAGAAACAGCAGCCTGGTCATGAGCGTTTAGTGGTGCTAGAGTGGGCTCTCTGCGGTAGGCATGGCTGGGCCTCCAGCCGTCAGTGGTCACAGCGCTGGTGGAAAACCGCTCCAGCCGTCCAATGACAGGAGGAGACACACACTAATGAAACGGTTCCATATTCAACCGCCTTCGTTACTGTCTATGTGCCTTTCTTTCTCTCCTCTCCGTTCATGTTTCTGTCTTAGTTTGTTGTCATTATCTTTGATTTTTCTCATTCAGTATTCCTCCTCATTCTCCCTTTCTCTCTCTCTCTCGAGGGATCACAGGAATGTCGTGTGGTAAGGAGGAGGTCTAACATTTTGGTCGAGACAGAATGAATGTTGCTATATGTTGAATTGAGTGCATACTTATATTCGTATGGATTCTGTGCGGTTTTGGAATTTGGCCATATTTTCTTTGTCAGTTCCTCGGTTGCATATCTTATGGTCAAATAGATTCAGATTTACAGGAGAGGGTATGGAATTAAGATGTGCTCTATAAGATATCATGTTTGGGTCATTCTGGTCAAAAAATAAAACATTTTAAATTTAAACAGTGTTGGAATTCACTTTTTTTGAAAAGTAATATCACAATGGCTTCCACAGAGAGCACACACACTCCTTTATTTAGTATGATCCTAATGAATAATCAAATGAAAACACAGTTTGTTCACACACACTCTCTGTCCATCTGGATGTAACACACACATATTCTGTGTGTGTGTGCGGGTGTG